>NC_139519.1:11857753-12414918 GCF_947247035.1 Vipera ursinii | reverse complement strand
TTGAAAGAAAATGGACATGATTGTAAAATTGGAGGAAGAAACAATAATCTGTGCCATGCTGATGATAATACTGTGATAACTGAATACTCAAATGAATTGCAAGCTCTAGTGATAAAAGTCAAGAACACAATGGAAAAAATGGGATTAAAATTAAATATAAAGAAGACCAAACAAATGACAGAAGTACAACAACTAGTATTAGACTTAACAATAGTTTGAACTGGTGGGTAGCTTCTACTTTGAAGGATCTTTAGGACCAACACTAAAGAACAAGCAATCAAGAAATATGCCACAGACTAGAATGTGATAGACTAGCCACAAAGGCATTGGAAAATAATGGTAGGGTATTTCTTATAACACTCTATGAAAACAAAAGTGGGGGTTGGAAGAAGCAGGATAGGAAGAGTATTGATGCTTTTGAACTTTTGTCTTGGAGATGATTACTGAGAACCTCAAGGACAGTCAAGAAAACAAACAAATGGATCAACCCAACAAATTTCACTTCAGGTTTAAATGAGCATGCTGATTATCTTATGTTAGATATATTATGCAAAACCATAGATAGCTTCCTGGGAAAGCCTACACTGCTGGAAAAAAGTGGAAGGAAACAGAAGTAGAGGACAACCAGTATTAAAGGTGTTTGTACTCAGTTACAGTGGTGATGAACACACTAATAGAGGACCTGAAAGATCAGGTGAAGGGGAGACTGTCATGAAGAAAATCCTAAATCCTGTGGTTCCTAAGAATCAACACTGAGTTGGTTGCATATAATCAAATCAAATTGTTGGTAGATAACCTTGTCCCTGTGGTCCTGATACAACGGTATTTTAGTGTCATGTCTGTGGGAAAAATGAACTGCAGTTTTTTGCAATTAAACAAACCTGTTTTATATGTCCTAGAATAAACTTCACAGCGCCTAATGCTTCTGATGCCTCCCTATCCACTTTTCTTACCAGGGCCTCCTGACTCTGTTATTGTGCCCAAGGGAAAATTAGCTCTACCAAAAATAATGATCACTGTTATGAACATAATAATCAATCTGGCCCTAGCCACAAATGATTTACATACTACTACTACGTACAATCATATTATAGCTGAGGTTTTTTCCTCTTCCTCCTCAGAGTTGGTATTAAAATAAAGCAAGAGAGCTGTGTATGCTACTTTGAACCCTAGGGAAAAGACACTGAGGTACTGAAGACAAATAAAAGAAGTAATGTGGTACTGAAGACAAGAAAAAGTCATAATGTGGTACTGAAGACAAATAAAAGAAATAATGAGGGAGTAATATTTCTAAAACTTAACTACAGACAGATGAACATTTTATCAAGAACTAAATAAAACATTGAAAGAGAAGTGTTTTTCAACACTACTAACAATATTGTTCCCTTTCTTTTTTTTTCTCTTCCTTTATCCCTTTCCTCCTATTTTTACCAGTATATTTGGCCCCAAATAAGAGCAAACAAAGCATTTTCTCCAGTGGTGAACAATATGTGAACAACTGGTTCTTTGTGTGGATGCTGCTTCCGAAAGTCCATTCTGGGCCTGGCCAACAAAAAAATTAGCCACTGGTTCTGCCGAAGTGGTGCGAATTGGTTGAATCCCACCACTGATTTTCTCTTTGCATTTCATTTACAAAGTCAACACTTCCCTGCGCCCTGAGCTCCGGATGGCGCCTGATCTTCGCTCCTTTCGCCGCGAGCTAAAAACATTTTTATTCGAACAAGCCGGCCTGGCCTGATGGGGGATTGCTGGGGTTTTTATTGCTGTATTTTTGGGGCTTTTATAAACGTATTGTATTAATTGTTTTTTTTTAATGGGCAACTATTTAATCTTCTTTTAATATTTGTATCTTTGCATTTTATTCTTGCCCTGTTCACCGCCCTGAGTCCTTCGGGAGAAGGGCGGTATAGAAATATTAATAAACTAAACTAAACTAAACTTTCTGGAAGCTAATGCTGATGTGTGTTGTCTTCTGTTTATACTAAGTTGTATCTTCTTTAGATAGACCGGTTAAAATTCTCTCTCATTTTGCCTTGCCTTTGATATTTAGAATAGTTGGAAAGCTTTCCCCCCCCCTTTTCTTTGTTCAAAAGGACTTGGGGTATTTGATCAGACAACCACTTGAGTCTCAAAGAGACCTGTTAGACTTATCTGGAGTCTTTCATCTTTTCATCAGATTGGACTTTATTCTCTCAATGCTTCCTTGGTACGTTTGATAGCTGAATCATTGTTACTCTGGCCTATCTATTTTTGATTTTGTCGCTACTTGGGCTACAGATCATTAGCTAGAGAATGCTTAAGAATCATCTCTGGTCTCTTTTCATACCATGTGCTATAGTTAGCAACAGTTTTCACAGCTCCATTAGATCAGTCAACTCTAAAATGAAAATTGTGGTTTTGCTTGGAAAACAGATTTCTTGGTTTTGTTTTTAGTTTCCATTATTTGCAGTTTGTCAGAGCCCTTTGTTAGACACCAATTTTTTTTTAGCAAAACAACTGCAAGAAGTCCCACAAAAGCAAAAATGACAGCATTATTTGCAAGTTCTGCTCTACATATTAAATAATTAGATTGTAAATACAAATTTAAGTCTACTACAGAAATGTCTACGCTGACGTTCGAGCAAACCACAAAAGAATAAAAGGTAAACATTGAGGAAAATACTGAAACCAGCCTTTTTGTTTTTATTGTAAAACAGTGGCATAAATTAAATAATGAACAAAAATGAACTAGACTAGTCCATTGAAATATATTGGAAAAGAGTTAACAAACGCAAGAATATTGTTGAGATTTTGCTCAACCCCTCCTTTCTTTTACTTGCCTGACAACTTCTGATCATACTTTATGTATCTCCTAGTGGGCTCTAGCCCATTAAAGCATGAGTAGGTAGATAGATAGATAGCATGAAGGAGTTTCTATCTGCTTTTGAGTTCTGTTATGATTTTGCATCTGTTTCCCTTCCTCTTCCAATCTTGTGCCCCATCTTCCTTTCAAAAAAGCCATTCTTTTCATAAGATCAGAAAGATGGTTCCACAGTAGGAGATATCTTTCATAGACTGTGCAGTCTCATTATAGGAAGTAATACTGGCTTATTTTACAGCAGGGGTGTCAAACTCAATTTCATTGAGGGCCGCATCAGCATTGCGGTTGCCCTCAGGGGGCCAGGTGGGTATGGCCAGGGTGGCCTACTGGGTGGGCATGGCTAGAGTGGGTGTAGCCTACTGGGTGGGCCTGGCCAGCTCTACATCGTTCACATCAAGGGTGCCTATGGGGGCCTGGTCAGGAGTGGGATAGATCTGAGGGTCTCTGGCAGGAGGAGGGTCTCTGGGCCAGGGCCACGGCAGTGGGGGCTGTTCCCTCACTGTTTCCAGGATGGCTTCGTGGGCCGGATGAAACCACTTCACGGGCCGGATCCGGCCCCCGGGCCTTGTGTTTGACATGTCTGTTTTACAGGATTGCTCTAGTAGAGAATTTCTGACATCTATTCCAATATATTGCTAAATATCAACCCCCATCTTATCAAGTATAGCAAACCATCAGTAATAATCAGGCTTATAGTATCATATCTGAAGTACAACTAGTTCTTACCCAGCCTCGTATGGTATACTAAAATAATGTGTCAGCCGCTTTAGGGATAGGCAGCGTTTTATTAATTCTAAAAAGATTGTGTTATTGGTGAGATGCTTTAAACATTTATTACAGTTGTAAGCTGCCTGATAACTCTGCACAGTATGAAGATTGAAACAAAATAACCCTGAAACAGTAGCAAACAAATTAGATAAACGTGGAAAAAAATAAAACCAACTTCCCTCAATTTAATGCCTTTTATATGTATCAGGCTTCAAATTCCGTATTTGCAGACAAGATGATCAATGACCAATGTCAGAAGTATGCGTTGAGATTTTTAACTGAGTAACATAAAAATCACAATGCCTAATTATTAACCCAATATACATATTTGGAGGGCATCAGATTGGGGAAAGCTGTTATATACATGCGATAGAAAAAAATCTCAGATTTCAGTGGAAGAATCTACATTGGAAGCATTGTTCTTTGGTACTAATGATTTTTTAAAAAATGAACAAGAACAAAGAAAAGGAAGAAAATTTCCTGATCTGATATAAAGTCTTCACGTATAACTACTAGTTTCCACTGCACCTCACCAGAATTTCTAGTTATAATCTCTGGGATTGAGGATCTCAAGGGAGTTGTCTCCTAGATTGAAAGGTAGATTCTTCTTAGTTTTATAAAATACATTATTAATGTGGTCTGTTTTTTGCACCTTGCTCTCAGCCTTTCAAGACAGGCCAGCTGTGTGTGTGTGTTTTCCTGTCTTACTGGCTTATCCATTCCTCCATCGATGTTATGTTCACAATATATTTGTGTACAAAATGCAGCAAAACCTTCCATAAAATTCCCCCAAACTACTGCTGCAGCCTACTGTCTGTACTCTTCACTGTTTTGATCTTTCCTAGTACTGATCAGATGCAGTCTCATTGTAAGAGGACATAACAGAGCAAGTATTTTGTGAAAATAAGTCAGTTTCTGGAGAAAGGATGGAACAATACACTATTTTTGGAAGGCCTTTTGAAGAAAATCCTTACAAGAAAAGAAAACATATGAAAACTATTGACATGGAAGGATTAGAAGAGAATTTAGAGAACATCTACTTTAATCTCCTGTCCAGTGCAACAATCTATTATTAGAGCATCCTTGACTGATAATCATTCAGCTTCTCCAGCAAAAGATAGTCCATCAGTTTCTAATTAAGAATTTTTCCTGAAGTCCAGCTAAAATCTGTACTCTTGTGCAGAGAATCTCATTTAACGTCTGCCCTGTTCAGTGATCATTTGACGTTACAACAGAGCTGAGAAAGAAATTAAACAGCCGGTCCTTGCAGTTTCAACCATCAGAGTGTCCTCATGATCATATAATTTAGATGTGGGTGCTTCAGAAATGGTGGTCATTTATAACCATTGCAGTGTTCTTTCAATCTCCTTTTGCTTACTTCACAACTGGTTTCAGACAAGCTGAGTCAACGGGGTACCTGGGAGTAAAATTACAAGTCATGGTCAGACGATGTATCATCTAATGACTGTGCTGCTTATCAGTGGAGTTGCAATTTCCAATTATGGTTATTAAGTAAGGCCTACCTGTGACTTAAAACATCTTTCATCTTACAAAACTCTGAACAAGTCTATATCATTCTCTACATGACATTTCCTCAGGAATTGGAGAGAATTGTCATGTCTCACTCAATTCCTTTCCACATATTCCATGTGTCTAACCATTCCTCATAATTGTTTCTTTCCTATTTCTGTATTATTTTGATTGTTCTTGTTTGAATAAGTTCAAGTATATCAATGCCTTTCCTAAAATGGGGCACCCAGAAGTGAATCTAGGTATGGATTGACTAATATAAACTGTGATTTCTCTTGATATTACACTGTACATCTAGGATTTTTATCTTTTTTTCATCTGCTTCTCATCGACTTATCTTAAGTTCACAATCCATCTGGCATATGCTTTTTTTACATGTAATTCTGTTTAGTATAGTCCCACCTCAATATTATGTTCATTTCACTAGTAGTTACTTATTCAAAATTAGAATTTTGCATTTGGCTGAAAAATTATCTTGCTCATTCCTGTTTTGTGTTCCAGTTTATCAAGATCCACCTGAATCTTGATTGGGTTTCTAAGATGCTTGCTATCATCTCATCTTTGTGGTCCTTTACACATAATTTACTAATCCTGTTTTCTAACCCCTAGTTTGAATATCTCTTCAAAATATATTGAATAGGCAAGTCCTAGAACAGAGTTTTGATAGCTCCTCTGGTTGCCAACCAACCAAAATTTGATGCATTTTTTAAATAATTTTTATTGAAAAGTTTTACAATACATTTTTAAATACAACCCCCCTCCTCCCCCTCCCCTCTCCCCAACCCCTCCCTACGCTACCCTCCCCCCTCCCCAACTTCCCAGAGCTGAATACAGGGTATAAAAATACAAACAAGCATAATCTAAAATATGCTAACAACAATAAAACATTAAATTCTGTCGCACTTTAACTCTCCATCGTCAAAATATTAATAAAATAACTACTAACTAGTTATACATCATATAGATCCACTACTTATTCAAATGCTAAATGAAACTTTTTAGTCCCGTATTTATTCCACAATGTATCTCTGTTGCGATTGGTCTTTCAAATACGCTGAAATCTTTGCCATTTCCGCCAAATTAGAAACTTTTAAAGTCCACTCTTCTATAGTCGGCAGTTCTTCCTTCTTCCAATATTGCGTTACTAAAAGTCTCGCTGCCGTAATTCAACATCAACTTAGTATCTATAACAGTAGTATCTGTAATAATACCCAATAAAAACAATTGCGGAGAAAACTTTATCCTTTTCTTAAATATCTTTTGCATATTCCACCAAATTTTAATCCAAAAAGCTTTAATCTTTTTACAAGTCCAGCATATATGAAAATACGTTGCATCCTCACAACCACACCTCCAACATTTGGGCTGGCAATTCGGATACATACTTGCTATTTTTTTAGGATCTAAGTGCCACCTATAAAACATTTTATAAAAATTCTCTCTTAAGTTTTGGGCCTGAAATTTGATGCATTTTTGAAGCACTGACCTTATATGACATTCAGATAGAGTCCGTGATCCTTCTCAAGGAGAAAACAATAAGTATGGTCATTGGAGGAATTACTCAAGATTTTCTTCCTTACAACCTGAATACTTATGAGCTTTGGAATCAAAAGGAATGAATCAAATAGCTTTTGTCAATCTAGGAAGCACTTGTGACTGATAATCTGGTAATGGCACACTCATGTTTAGTATGTGCCTCAGCCACTAGATGTCCCTGCATACTGGACTGAGTCCAAGCATTTCAACAGAGTGATAGATAAAGAATACCAATTTCATGAAGACTGGAAAACATTTAGCCCTGGACTCAAATCGTAGCTGTGAAATATTTTTTCTGCTTTTCTAGTAGCACACGTTCCAAGGTATTGTTATGAACTAACCTGATCATGCTTTCTAAACAAATAGTTGGATTAGAATGCCATGACTATTCAGACCCGTTCTTCAGGGTAAACAAAGCATTAGAATGTCCTTCATCGTTGCTATCACTACCTTAAATGGGTATTTCCCAAGGCTCCACGATTTTTAGCTGCTCTCTATTTTCTGCAGACTCATCTGCCTCATCAGTGTTAATACCGAATTTCCTTCCTCTCACAGGGAATGGATTTTGTGTATGTTTCCACATTTAGGCAAACAATTGAATCCCCCTCTCCTTGTAAATGTTAAATGACCTGGTGGCTGGCAGATGTATGATTCATGACCTGGATAGAAATTTCAGTTACCTGTATTAGGTTTTTTTTTCTATGAGAAGAATCATCTGCTTTATATATCATCACCACATGGAATTTAAATGCAAATGCAATGGAGGTCCAATCAGCAGGGGCTCAGCTACTTTGCTCCTCTGTCCTCCCTCTTCTTAACTCACAGATTGTAGCTCTTTCCAGCAATCTCTGGGCAGTTTTAATGCAATGGAGGTCCAATCAGAAGGGCTCAGCTACTTTTCTCTCCCATCTCCTAACCCCCCCTCCCCCATTCCCGCTTCTTGCATTTTAAGGAGAGTTTCTGGTTTAGCATTTTGTCTTGTGTGTGCCATGTACTGTATCTGGCACTGTTTACTTCCCATGCAGCTGCATTCTGCAAAATCTGAAATTGGTCTTCAGGAGCAGCACCATGTTGAGCGTGTTACAGTAGTCTAAAGTAGAGGTGATAGCTTACAAGGGTGCAAGGTACTGTGAGCAGAGCCTCCCAGTCCAGGTATGAGTGCAACTGGTGCACCACCATTTGAAGGTGCCCAAAGGCCTTCCTTGGCACACCTTTGGGACTGACCTTTTGGAAGCTTTGATTTGTTCTGTTCCTCAGATGCCTCATGGAATGATCCCACTGTGCATTTGTGCCACTTTACTTCCATGGCTTTTTCTCAGATTGATCTCTCAACATGTTTTCTCAGAGAAATTCTGAAATATTTATTTTCCTTTACTTACTATTGCGATCTCAATATGTTCAATACACCCAACTCATGCTAATGTTTCATAGGTCACTTCCATGACCAAATATTTTCTCACCTTTGTCCCTTTCTCTCTCAGAGTTGTTCCTTTTCACGTTGAATGTCAATGCTTTGTTGCAATGTCTACCCATCAACAAAGCTGTGGTGTTCTTTATGATGTTTGAAATGGTATATTTTGGTTTTATGAAGTCCTTATGGATTTTCACATTTTGTTTAAAGGGTACAATGGGTGCATGTTAAGGGCATGTATAAAATTCTATTTTTGCACTCTCAATTTATTAGATTTTCGTAAACTGCTAATCCTCCATTGTAGAACAGAATAAGCCATCTGCCATAGCTACTGTATGACACCTATGGAGGAAATTGTTTATTGATTTAGCTGAGTGAACAAACTGCAACTAGAAAACCACAAACATATTGGTAATGCTAATACATAACATCAAAAACAACGCACTTTACTAGTATCTTGACTACAAGGCAGCAAGTTTAATTAAAGAGTCTTTGAAAAAAGGAAAAAATTTGTTTTATAGAAACATTTAATGAAAACAATTTTTACAATGAGAGTGCAGTGCATTTTGAAACTTTTGTGTAGGTTTGTTTTAGAACACTAATGATATACTGGATTGCAAAGAGATAACTTAATAAAGCAAAAACTTCCGTAAATGAAGTGATTTTATTTGAATTGAAGTGGAACATTCAGAAATGAGATTTCAGAGCTAAAAAACAACAACCCAATACCATAATCTTTAATGGATTAACTGCTTTTTCTAGGGTGGCTGAAAGCTATTCAGACCAGCATAAATTCTTATGGATACCTTGTTAATATTTAGTTTATGTATTGTTCTGCAGTACTAGATATTATACCACATTTGGCCTCAAAGTTCCAAATTCAATACTAAAAAAATATAGAGAAAGTGTTTCAGTGAGGAGAGCTTTTCATCCACAGACAGGATAAATACAGAAAGGTAAAGTAAAGGTAAAGGTTCCCCCGCACATGCGTGCTAGTCATTTCCGACTCTAGGGGCCGGTGCTCATCTCCGTTTCAAAGCTGAAGAGCCAGCGCTTGTCCGAGGACGACTCCGTGGTCATGTGGCTGGCATGACTAGATGCCAAAGGGGCATGGAACGCTGTTACCTTCCCACCGTAGTGGTCCCTATTTTTCTACTTGCATTTTTACGTGCTTTCGAACTGCTAGGTTGACAGAAGCTGGGACGAGTAACAGGCACTCACTCTGTTACAGGGCACTTGGGATTCGACCTGCCAAACTGCCGACCTTCTGATCAACAAGCTCAGTGTCCCAACCCACTGAGCCACCACGTCAAAACATGTATCATCTCTGTGCTTGAAGAGTAAATATTGTGTTAGATGCAAAACATATTTTTCCACATCCAAAGCACAACTTTATGTTCTGTGTCCACCCTTCCCAAGAATTAATGGCAGTTTTCATTTATCTGAGAGCAACAAATACAGTGTCCTTTCCTTATTTTGAGTGGATTTTCCTTCTTTTTGTGATATTGTGATATTTATTGCAGCCCATTGTCTCCAATGGGGAACTACAGTTCTAGTTAAAGTCCATTTCCATCTTTTCCTGGTTTATATTACTGATAAGACCGTAATCACATTGAATATATGACATTTCAAAACACTGAGACCAATTCTGAGCATTTAATCAATTAAATGAATCAAATCAAATGTGCCTGAATCAGTTCAGACAGATATCATACACATTTTAAAGTAAGTGCACAAGCATTTTAAAGCTCCAGATCAATCCAAATTAAATCATGTTAAGTATGGGTCAGAGAGTCATTAGCTTCATATATACAATATAAATGCAAAAGGACTTATAGTTTGAATAATTTTAAATAACATTAAGAAGAATCCTATTTGTGTATGCCTAACATCTGAACAGGGCCAATGAGATCATACCATTCCATCAGGATGTCCAATTAAGGCTTTTATTCCACGAATGTATGCAATACATTCTTGTTCCTCCAAATTGCAAACAGGCCTATGGGAAATGGCTTATATTACAGCTAAACAAAAGCTGAGTGATTAAAAATAAAAGAACTATAGATTAAATCTTTGATGTATGGTCTCAAGTAAGATTAGTGCCCAGGAAATTTTACTTTTGTAGAATTAACTAGTTCAGTGCTTGTAGAATGTTATACATAACTTACCAGAATGCTTAGATTGTATGTATGTACATATGTATGTATGTATGTATGTATGCATGTATTTGAATACCCATCTCCCTCATACAGCCAACTTATTTGGTCTTAGCATGTACACTTCCCAATTTAATCTCACAGCTACTCACCTCCTTTACTTTCGCCCAGTGATGGGATTCAAATATGTGGTTGTCTGTGTGGATGCCACTTCTGTAAGTCCATTTTGGACCTGGGCAACAAAAAATGAGCTACCGGTTCAGCTGAATCCCACTACTGCTTTTGCCCCTTCCTCCTCTGTATCGTTTGATACATCTTGTGTACTTCTGAGAGCTATTAAGTTGCAAGTACGGAGCTGTGTACCATTACTTTGACATAGCTGCAGCTTGTTGTGCCTATGCAGGTAAGATGGAACCAAGTATATCATAATGGAGATTACATTACTTCTTTCATTGACAAGACCATCATCTATACGAGCAATTACCAGCAATTCTGACCTGGATGCTGTTTTCCATTTATAAGATCCCACTACTTACATAGAGTTATACTAAGATTATTCTTTTGTGTGTGTCTGTCTTGTGATATTTGAAAAAAACAACAACAACGCTTGTTAACTATTTAGATTATCTTGCTAGGCCCCAAACATGGGACAAATCTTTATTTCCTGTTTCAGCCTAACCGAAGGCTATCGACAGGCAGTAGTCACAACAATGACAGCATATATATATATATATATATATATATATATATATATATATATATATATATATATATATATATATATATATATATATATATATATATATATATATATGTTCCATATATTGCATTTTCTCTTTCATTTATTTAAGCAAATAACATAATTAACTGCACTCCTTTATTTGCAATTTTCATTAAAAAAAGAATATGGAAGAGATTGTGCAAATTCTGTGATACTTTCAAAACTATTGCTTTGTATGGTTGGTCTACTCTGTTGTAAGATGCATAGTGGCAGCTTTGTCTACAATAATCATATATGTGTGTTTTTTTTAAAAGAATAACTGAGTAAGAAGATACCTTAGCTTAAACATTTTAATCACTACTGTTTTCTGACATAGTTAACACAGCAAAGGTGTTTTGATGCCATGCTAGGCCTATAATGGTAATGAGAGTATTAAATTACTAGCAGTTGCACCAATGGCTATAATATATTAATGAAAAAAAGAAAGTAGCAGAAAGGAAAGGAAAGGAAATGAGTGCATTAACTGAACGCAAACAAGTGCAAGTGCCATTTTCTAAATTCTTAATTTAGACTTGAAACTGCTCCAGCTCATTTGTTTCCTCAAATGAGAACTCTCTAGCCATGATTCATTGTCTGGAGAATTTGAAATTAATAACTTCATTTCAACAGTATTAAAGCTTCTGTGAATGATGGGACAATAATGGTGAATAGGGATGGAAGATGTAAGAATGATAACATCAGTTCTGGACTTAGCTACAACAATCTATGGAGATCCATCTGCTGCCTGTCTCTCATAACTCTGACATTTTAATAAATTTTGCTAAAATAATAGCAACAGCCTTCCATATTCTTCTGTCTTTAGACTGACATTTGCAAGAGCTTTTCTTCTCAGTGGTCAGGCTAGATCAAACGAGCATTCAGGAGCAAATTAAATTGATGAATCTATGTAACCTCTTAGAACAGCGTTTCCCAACCTTAGGAACTTGAAGATGCGTGGACTTCAACTCCCAGAATTCCCCAGCCAGCATAGCTGGCTGGGGAATTCTGGGAGTTGAAGTCCACGCATCTTCAAGTTCCTAAGGTTGGGAAACGCTGTCTTAGAAGACCAAGGAACAAACAGCCTGATAAAAGGACATTATTCAAGAGGAAGACTTCCAGATATACTCTAGACCAGGGGTAGGCAACCTCGGCTCTTTTATGACTCATGGACTTCAACTTCCAGAATTCCTGAGCCAGCATAGCATAGCTGGCTCAGGAACTCTGGGAGTTGAAGTCCATGAGTCATAAAAGAGCCGAGGTTGCCTACCCCTGCTCTAGACCAATCTTAATCGCCTTTCTGTTTTGATTTTATTCCTTGACCTGACACGGTTCCATATATATTTTCCCCCAAAAAGGTATGCCATCAGGAAGAGTTGGGCAAAGATTTACTTGATGGGATGGGAATATAGAGGATCTGACTTGCCAGATAGAAAACTCTCACTCCCAAAATTAAAGCCACTGAATCTGTAATCTACAATGTCTGTTTAATTTGGGAGATTAAAAAACTGCAGATATGGGAATGTGCAAGTGTGTGTATAGTGCACAAAAGCTTAAACACATTCTAGCATCAGAACAAAATTGCACACTAAAGTATAACACCTTGTGGCCATCATGCCAGACTATTTGATCCATAGGAGTTAAGAACTGTGAGATGGATGGCCAATAAACTTGATAAGTAAATAAATAAACAAACCACAAAGAATCTTCTGCCTTGAAGTTCCTCTTTCTATAAACACCTTCTTATAGCATCTTTCTGTGATCATTATCTTGTTTTCTTCACAACTCACACAATTTATGTATATTTGTGTCTGTGTGTGTGTATGTATTTGCATAGGTGGAATTAAACAAAACTATTTTTAAAAATGCAGAAGCAAGTTGACTAATCATAGTTAGTCAATAAAACAGACTAGATGAATCAATGTCCTAACTTAATATAAAGGGTTTTTTTTTAATCCCATTTATATCCCGCCCTTCTCCGAAGACTCAGGGAGGCTTACAATTTAAGCACAAACCAATGTGCTTAGCAATAGCCTTCATTCTATGTATTTTCTAGACTATCACCTGCAGAATATGTCCATTACACTGACCTGTTGGCACATAGTTGGATTTCTGAAATTAGTTAGAGCTCCTAGCTCTTATTCTCCATTAATCAGGAATTTTATTTATTTCCTAGTGCTCTATGTATCACTTTGGGCCAATTATATCTCTGTATATAATAACTGTAGCTGATATACTACCAGCCCAAGTTATGGCACACATTAATTGAAAGTGAATATTCTGCTTAGTTAATAGCAATACTTAAATGCATAACTTCTTCAACGTGCTGTACAAACATTAACTAATTAGTACCCCCAACACTCCACCGAGGTGTGTAATTATGTGTATTATTAGAGCTGGTAGAATTATTCCTTAGGAATAAATTAGTCAGCAGAATTGGCTTTTTTCCCTATTGAAAAATTTGTATGACTCTCAGACCTAATATCATTTGCATCTCTTCAGTATGGTAGCAAGTACAGTGCCAAATTTTATCAATTCTTTTTTAACTTGATACTTAGCAAAAAACTAAAGAAAAAAGTTAATGAATTTCTTATGGGAAGAGTGTATGCTTTCGCATTTGTCTTACGTAAGTGATCACCGAGTGACTTTTTGAATATCAGGTTTGTTTCTCCTATCACAATGTCTCCAGCTGTTTTCTGTCTCTGGATTTTTATATAATTTCTGTGAAATGTAAAAATACATAATAGAATATCAATGACAGCATCGTTTTGCCATCTTGCAAACATAACATGAGTAAGTACATAGTGTTTTTATGGAACTTTGCTTTATGGAACATAAGGAAAAGAGAACACGAATTCCAATTACATTTTCGTGGAGAGAAACAGCACTTACACATGTCATAGGTTAGCCTGTGTGGTCCCACAATCGCTTGCACATTCACTGAACATTTGGAGGAGGTGCTAGGAGCCTTGTTATGATAAAAAAAACACAGATCAATTGTATCTGTTTATACTTGTTTATCATTATGAAGTATGATTTGTAGAAGCCAGCCTTCTGAATCACACTGTCTTCTTCTACATCTTCTTCTACAGGAGGAGAAACAAGAGTATTAGGGAGCTAAGTAAAAGCAAAAGAAGATTTTTATTAGCTCAGGAGAGTCAGAATGAAATTCGGCTTCATTTCTAGTTTCTTATGACGGCAGAAATTTTTTTTTTTGGAAAACATGAAATTCACCTTTTGAACAAGGGGATATTTAAGATTTAGAAGCCCAAAAATTTATGTCCAAGATTTAGCTTGCTTATGTATTGGCCTTTGGCTGTAATAATAAATAGATTGATTGACTGATTTAGCTTGCTGAACTTAGCTGATTTTCCCAAGTAGGGTGGGAAGTGAGAAAGAAGACTGGGTAGGAAATGTTTTATGGTAGGAGAGGACTGAAGATATGAGACAAGGTGTGAAACCCTTTATTTTATGCTAGAAAATGTGACATGAAACCTCAAGTGAGGATTCTCCCTTCTCATGCACAAAGATTTCTTGAGATTGAAAAAGAACATCCTTCCAGGTCTCTTGTTTTATTTGTAACTCTATTATGCCCTTCTTGATAGAATTCTATTGCTACTTTTCTTGTGTTCATATCACCTTAATATGTAGTATACTCCCTCGTGAAACTGAAGTTCAACTTTAGTATAACCTTTTTAAAAAGGCAAAAGTACATATAGCAAGCAGAGAATCAGACTGTTGCCTCATCCAGGCGGGTGGGGGGGGGAGAGTTTATTTTAATTTTAACCTGCCTTGCCTGGCACCCACTCCAATTCTGAATGAAAAGCAAATGGGAAAATTGCACCGTATAATTCAGCATTGTGCATATGGGAGGGCCCAGAGAGATTTATTATAGCAGGCTACATTGGGAATCATTAGGTAACCATAGCAACCAAAGTCCTTTTTTTATACACTTTGTGGTGCAATTCTTTTAGTTTTGTTGCCTTTCTTGCCAATTGCCACAAATATAGAAATCTTGCCTTGCAACATGCTTTTCATTTTTTAGTTTTGGTGAGATTGATTTTAGTGAGGGGCCTTCAGAAGAACACAAATGGAATTTAAAGATTGTTCAGGAGCATAGAAGGTGGAATGGAAAGGAAAGGAAAAGAAAAGAAAAGAAAAAAATCAGGTGTGTCTCTTATCTGTGGATATCATTCAAGCTTGTGATACTGCACATATTTAATGAAAAGTTTATTGCCATGCATCTCTGCAATGGATGCTATCAATTGTGGGTAAATGATGGGTAGTGGGAATCATGAGATAGCTAACTAGTGAGCCAGGTTGGTCTAGTCAAGCAGGGGTAGGCAACCTTGGCTCTTTTATGACTCATGGGCTTCAACTCCCAGAAGTCCATGAGTCATAAAAGAGCCAAGGTTGCCTACCCCTGGGTGGTGAAGAAGGGCAGGAGACTGTTACTTCTAGACCTGCCTTAGCCATGAAAGACAGCTGGATCAGTCACTCTCCTTCAGCCCAAGCCACCTCACAGAGTTGTTCTGGGGTAAATAGGAGGAGGAAGGTGTGTTGGATAGAGTTGCTGTCTTGAGTTATTTGTAAAAAATAATAAAGGTGTGATACAAAGTAAATAAATAGATATGTCTCACTTCGCTTCATGCTTGTTGATATGGTCTCTGTATCTTGCTCCACATAGCTCTCTGGCTTTCCTAATCAGGATTTGGCTGTAAATTCCAATTTCCTGATACATGATGGCTGACGTGATTTTTCAGCTTGGATTGGCAGCAGGATTACAGAAACAGATATTTATTGAAGACAAGCATTAAGCCACTTGATTGCCCATTAACACACACATACATATGATGAAGACTTTTCCTTCAACAATTTTACTCACATACACATCTGATGTTTAAACTCAAGACTTCTAGCTTCCTTCTTTCAATTCATGTCTACTTTCAAATCATGGTTGTCTGTTGGTGGCCTTAGAAGCCATGTAATTTTTGTAAGTGTCTATAGTCACCATTTCTGACTAAGAACTCTTGGTGTCTGCTAATCCTAATCCTCATACAAGCTTCTTTTGGAAACCTTTTCAGAAGCAACTTTGGAATTAGAGATGAGAGGCAACTAATTATTTTTCTCTCTTGAATGGGAATCTATTGAATTCACATTCCCGAAACCAACATGTAAAGTGAAACATTCTTGACCTTTTGGCATTTATTTATCCTCAATCAGCCTCTCTCCTCCTCCTCCTCCTCCTCCTCCTCCTCCTCCTCCTCCTCCTCCTCCTCCTCCTCCTCCTCCTCCTCCTCCTCAAATTTCCAAATATCAGGGAAAAGAGAAAACATTTACATGTATTCTATTGGACTTAAGGTAGAATCTAAGCCCTTATATACACTAAATATATAGGTATTGACTTATAGTGTACTAGCGTTATGTCACCTTAACTTAGTTCATCATAACTTAAATAAATAAATAAGACAGGGTTTTTTTTTTTTAAAGAGATTTTTGAGAATAACAGCCATTTCATCCCTGAATAGTTCTTGTCCTTCTGAGGTTTAAAACTGAGGATAGGGATGTAGATGTTGATGAGGAGGAGGTTATTCATTCAATCGTTGTCTGACTCTTGGCGATTCTATGGACCAGGTCTCTCCATGTCTTCCGATCTTGCATTACGTCTTTGAGTTGTTCTATGCTCTGACTGCTGTCAACTTCTTCAAACGGCCTGGTTTCCATTTATTTATTTATTTATTTATTTATTTATTTATTTATTTATTTATTTATTTATTTATTTAAATTTAATTTCTATACCGCCCTTCTCCCGAAGGACTCAGGGCGGTGTACAGGGCAATAAAAATACAATTTACAAAAGTTAGAAATAAGATTAAATAGAACTAGCCCATTACAATAAATAATTAAAAATTACTAATTAAAATACCCCAAACCCATTAGACCAGGCCGGCTTGTTCAAATAGGTAAGTTTTCAGATCACGGCGGAAAAAGCGAAGGTCAGGAGCATAATTGGTTTCTCCAGTGAATTCTCCCACATGACATGGCCAAAATAAATGAGATGCAGTTTTGTGATTTTGCCCTCCAGTGACATGTCTGGTGTGCTTCAGTACTAATATTTTGAATGCTATGTCTTTTTATCATCTGTTACATCCCCCACCCCACCCCGAGCAGTGCAATGATATACAGGTAGCCCCAGCTTAGTTTTTGCTCTGTTTAGTGATCATTCAAAAGGAGAAGTGGGGAGAAATGGGAGGGGAGCGGTGAAGGAAAGAGGAGAGGAGAGGAAGAAGAGGGAAGTAGGAAAGAAAGAGAAGAAAGGGAGAAAGTAGGTAGAGAAGAGGAAAGAGAGAGAAGGAGTGTGGATACAGTGAAAGGGGAAATGGACGAGCAACACCAAATTTATGTCTATGTATTTATTTTATTAAAGGTATCTGATAGATAAGAATGTAAAAAGAATGTATGTTAATACTTGATTAAATATTATGGTATATTTGTTGATATGTATGTGGGAGAGCTGGGAAAAATAAAAAAAAATATAAAAAAAACCTTTAAAAAAAAGCGGAGGGGGCATAGATCAATATAGTGCCAAGATCATTGCCCAGATATTAGTTATGCTATTCTTGTGTAAAATAATAAAAATAATAAAAAGTATGGCCACATAAAAAAAAATTACGACAAAATAACTTCTTGACTAGTCATCACACTTAAAATCATCCCAGCATCCCCGCCAGCATTTGATCACTTCGCAAACATCCGGGATTTATGCAGTCACATGATCGCCATTTCAGCACTTCACTGCTGGCTTCTGAGAAGAAGACTTGAATGGACAAGCACTAGTGACCATAGTGAAAGTGAGGTCATAAATCCGGGGCCATCATAAATCTGTTGTGGTCACATGATGTCTCACTTAATGACCCTGGTCCTAACTGTGAATGTTTGGAGAGCCGTACCTGTGATGCGAAATCGCACTGGTCAGGAGTTGATTTGGGGAGAGAAATTTTAACTATTCTAAGTGTTAGAGAAGAAAACCATGGAAAACTTCATAATAGCACGTCACCAATAGACAATATGCTAACGTGTGCAAGAAGCACTTCTTCCATCCAATGTTGCATTCATTTTGTAAGTGTAATATTGGCCAACAAAAAATAAATAAAAATAATTTTACAATATTTGTTCAAAAATATTAAAACCTCTAGCTTAGTAATGAAAAAGTAGAAATCTTCCTTTAGTAAAGCCTTAGGCGATTTGTATTCTAGACTTGAAGGGAAAGGAATTGAATATCTGTCACGTTTCATCTGGATAGAATTATCTGTGTAGCTGTAATATTTGCTCTTTCGCTAGCTGATCAAATAGAATATCATTATATGGGAATCACTCAGCTGACCAATTGACCAACATATTCAAGCTGAAATGAAGACAATTCTGTTAATGACAGCATGGATCAAAGGATTCCAGATGAAGAATTAACTTATAAACATTATTCCCTCCCCAAACTTTCCTTTCTTAAGTTACTTCAAAGATTTGCAGCAAAGCACAGTGTTCAAACTCACATCTAACCACTTATATTTGATCCTAACATCTGCTTTTAAGGCTTTACATCCAAGGACAGCACTGAGAATCATGGGTAATATTGTTGCAATTGCTCTTTCCTTAAATTCACTTACTTCAGTCCAGTAATATGCATTGCATTACTTGCATTTTCCACAAAATGCAAAGCTTTGTTGCTGATATTGAATAACAGAAAATAATTCAAGTTTAGGAAAAAAAACACTCCCCTGTGCTAAAAAATCCCCCTATTTCCAAGGAGTAGCAGCACATGGGTAAATTGTGATCCTTTGCAAACAGTGAGTGGGTCTTTGGTGCTCTCTGAACTTGGCAGTTTTGTTTCAGACATTTCATTACTCAAACCTTTTTGTTGATATTTCATTACCCAAATGAGGTAATGCCATCAGTGTATATTTTCAAAGTGCAAACAGTCTATGTCAGACATGTCAAACACAAGGCCCAGGGGCCGGATCCGGCCTGCGAAGTGGTTTCATGTGGCCCGCGAAGCCATCCTGGAAACAGTGAGGGAACGGCCCCCACTGCCTTGGCCCTGGCCCAGAGACCCTCCTCCTGCCAGAGACCCTCAGATCTGTCCCACTCCTGCCCAGGGCTCCATAGGCACCCTTGATGCGAACGATGTAGAGCTGGCCACGCCCACCCAGTAGGCCACACGCACTCTAGCCACGCCCACCCAGTAGGCCACGCCCACCCTGGCCATACCCACCCGGCCCCCTGGGGGCAACCGCAATGCTGATGCAGCCCTCAATGAAATTGAGTTTGACACCCCTGGTCTATGTGGTTGATCTCCTAGCTCCCAGGTCATGTCACCGAAATCTGGCAATTTGCAGTAGGGCACAATTTATATGTCTTTGAAGAGAATCTTTATGTACCATTTGATAAGTGTGTGTATAGGTGGGTGTGTCTTTTAAAGAATCCCAACTTTCCAAATAAAAGAATGAAAGAGGACTGAGGAATTTGGTCCTACATATTCAGTCACAGCATTGTTTCCCCATATCTGTCTCCTGAGAGGCCAACACTTTTTGAAAAACTAGAAATGCAGTGGCAGATATGAAAAAAAAATACATTCCATTTCAGATGCTATCCTTGCCCCAAGCCAGAGTCCATTGCAAAATATTAGAAGAAAGCACTATTAACACAGAAAAAAGCAAAATCTGTGGGACCAATATATTTCTACTTCTTTTTTTGTTAGCCGTGCTTCGGGATATTGATACTTATTTATTCCATTTTATTTATTTATTTATTTTATTTATTTAATTGGATTTATATAACGCCCTTTCCCGCAGGACTCAGGGCGGTTTACAGGGTATTTAAAACAGGAAATACAAAAGTTAAAAACAATTAAAAATAATTACAACAGTCCCTGAAAAAGTAAAAAAAAACAATTAAAATTAAAATTAAAATTCTCAGCCTGGGCCAGAGAGCTCAAAGAGCCAGGTCTTCAGGTCCCGGCAGAATGAACTGCCTGAAATCAAACAGACTTTACAGATTTTAAGATTTTAAGTATTAAAAATAGAACACAAATTGGGGAAAAATGAAATGGGAACCAATAGTTATAAAACCATAAAAGCTGTGCCCCTATATAATAATTCATCTTCAAAGTCCTCTGAAAGAACTATGTTTTTTCCTGCTTCCAGAAGCACATGAGGGTGGGGACCATGCATGTTTCAGAAAAAAGTTATTTCAGAGTAGTGGAAAGGCTACTATCAAAGTGCAGGAAATCAGGAGCCAAGGCTGTTCAAATGAATACATGTTTATTGCATGCTAACATTCTCTATGAGAATCTGAACTACCGGTACTAACAGTCAAAGTAAATTGGTGGAAGATAAGAATCAATGAAATTCAAGTGGGCCTGATTTGATTAATGACTGTGTCAAAAAATAGGTTGTAAAATTGGGCACAACTCTCTTAATAACTACATTGCTCTGTGATGGAAGTTCTGCTCCCAATTGTGGCAGTAAGTTGAAAACTACTTATAAAGATTAAAAAGTGGGAGAGAAGGGCGTATAGTAGGGATTTTCAAACTTGACCCTTTTATGACTTGTGGACTTCAAGTTTGAAGACTCCTGGCACATAGGGTTACACAGGATGAAAAATTGAGGTACAGTATAAAGCTCTTGGAATCTATGGCAGCTGCCTAAAACTGAAAGTGATTATTTTCTAAGTAAGAGTCTCAGAGTTCTCTTTAGCAAGTGTTATAGAGATAAAGAGATGAGATTCCAAGAATTCCTTCAAATAGCAATATTCAGTTTAGAACCTTTTTGTATTTTAGGCCCAAGGCATTCTGAATCTTTTGTTTTTCCCCACAGTCTTTTTATAATCCCTATTCACTGATAACTGAAAAGCATTCTTCTAACTGTTTATATTACTTCTCCTTGAAATTTATTGGTTGGCAGCTTTGACTTATGCTACCACACACACAGTCTTTTTTCCCATAAAAGAGGTTGAGTTAACTTGCACTATTATTCCATTTGTAGACTTGGATCAAAATATGTCATTTCACAATCTTAATTTTCTGCCTATCATGCCATTACTAAGTTTTCCTGTAGGAGTCAACAAGTAAATTTTATTGGGATGGGCAGGGTTTGAAACAACATGTCATAGCATTCTGTGGCCCAAAAGCAGGAGAGCACATGGTCTTGTCAGAACAACCTGTCTGATTTTGGGGGTTCAGAGGATATGTTTAATGAAAGTTAACCTTCCGCTTCTGAAATTTCCACTCGAGTTTTAAATAATGTCCTTAACGATCCTAAAAGTTTTCCATGATCAAAAATTGATAGATGTGTGACTGGTTATGTAGACTGGTTAAGTAGAAATGGAACTGAATAGCACAATTCAAAGGTCACATTAATTAAGAGAAGAAATTTAACAGAGGTATTTTCTTCATGTTTCATGCATTCGTACTTTATGTGTTAGAGCACATAAAGTCATGGTGTTGCTGTCAGACACTGGCTGTTATTTAAGGAAAGTACATTGCCTACATCAGATACAGGAAGCAAAGATTTTTATCCTTGTCTGGCTTTGAGTTCTGTTTCAAGTTCTTGTTACAGAGATGGAGGAGGAGGTGCCTCTGGTTTGCACGTATTTTTATTTATATGATTTTAGAATAATGCCATAGAGTTCAAATAACAACCATATGGCACTCAGAATTGCAGTTCTATGCATAGCTGCATATAAATAATAATAACAGCAACAACAATAACAACCAGTGTATTTCTTTTATCTCATACAGTCAGATTTAATAAAAGAAATGACTTTCAAATAAGAAGATAATTTTGGTGAAATATGTGATTTTTTTTGGCACATATTTTGTTAAAAGTTAGCCCAGAGATATCTGTGAATATCTTGTATTTCATTATACAAATATCTCTCTTTATTAAAAATAAAAGGTTAACAGGGCGAAGAGCATGTCTTCCATAGACAAAATAACATCTAATTAGAGGTTTTTACTAAATGTACTAGTTCTTTATTTACTTTTGGCTTATAGTTTTCATTTTAATTTTCTAGACTTACTTATCCATCAGTATATTTTTAGTGTGTGCTTTAATAATCACTGCAATTTTCTACTTTTAACCAACTTGGACAGCTAGTATCCCAAAACAAATTAGATGTTTAAATAAATACAAGCTAAATAAATTAATCTAAACAGTTTTGTTTTTGTATCTCGGACATATATTTAAATACAATATTGGAACTTACTTGGAATTTAGAATAAGACAGGTGACCCTGCAACTGGATTTAAAACAATTCTCTTAGAAATTAGCAATAATTAAATATTTCCAGTATAATTATAATTAAGTTTAACATATGTCATTGCAGTTGCAAACTCTTAACAAACTGGTTAGGTGTGTTACGTAATCGCCAGTCAACACATTGTGTTCTTACCACAACATCTTAGTCCTGTAAGCACAAGCAAAACAAGGCAACATGATCTATAATGTTAGCGGAACTGTACATTTTGTAAATTCATCCCAGAGACTTGGTCACACCTAGTCCTTCGTTTAGAACAGCTATTTAATGCATTGATTAAAGACAGTTTTATGGTATGACTGTAAAGTATATTCAGGTATGGCTTAGAAATACGGTGTTTGCAATGGTTCTCAACATTTGCTGCTCTGAAAGTCAAGTGATTAAAGAGAAATATATCATGTGATTAATGCTTCAGCCCATTAATCATGCCAATTAATGAAATGAAAGCTGGCAAGAGTAATAAAAATGGCAGTGAAGTTCTTCCCAGCTAAAAAAAACCCACCAGTCTTGTACTTAGTTACTTGAGGAGGATTAAAATAAACTCATTTCACTTTCCTCCCCTACCTCTTGATCATATGCTAGCATCACACATGCTACAGTGTTGGGTTGCATCCGTACTAACACAGGAACCAGCAGGCTTGCACACAAATACACACACACACATACTCACACAGAGAGGCATCAGAGCTAAGCTCAAGCCTTCAGTTATTTTTTTTTTACTTTTGTCTGTGTGCCCTAATGGGCTGGATTCCTTCTGGGGCAGGAGGAACATTTAGCATTGACATACTGTTATTATAATGGAATAGTTTATTCTCACGTCCTCTGCTTCTGATCTTGCCTGATCTTGCCCTCATGTGGGCTGAAATTCCAATAAAATATGTAAATAAGTGGAAGTAGAAAACAGAAATGTCTATGGAGATTCTTAGTCATTGGTATAAAACAGTAACAAAACTTGTGAATTACAAACTAAAAATGCATAACAAACAAGCCTTAAGAAAAAATATAACAACTTAGGGGAAAAAAAAACAAGTAGCTTAAAATGTAACAGTAAGTCTAATGGCATGAAACATAAAACAAGCTCATTTTAAAACAACAAATTAAATCTTGAGCACGTTTTCTAGTCTGTCCTTTATAGTGATAAAGAGTCAGTTCCAAGGCTGATAGTGGACACGTTTCATCAACCTAGCTGTTGGTATCTTTTATTGAAATATATATATATATATATATATATATATATTTGTTTTCTGAGGTTTTCGCGGGTGCCTGTATGTGGATCCTTGGTTTTTCGGGTTTTTCCCCGCGTAGAATTAAAGGTGTAGGCGCAACGTTTCGATGGAATCCCATCCATCATCATCAGGCTTCTGTTTCCTTCTTCTGGGAGAAGCATGTGGCTGTTTGTTCCTCTTTTTTAAACTGCCAGAGGGGGTGTGTTCTGTGGAGGTGTGCTCTGATTGGGTAGGGGACCAAGTGTGTTCTGGTTGGGTGGGAGTGTGTTTTGAATGGTGGGGGTGTTCTGATTGGGTGGGGGTGTGTTCTGAGTGGATGGGCTGGTCTCAGCTGCCAGCTCCAGACCTGAGCTGGTGAGTTGTGCTGCTTTTGTTCGGCTTCGTGTTTGTGGTGGTGCCATGTTTTTATAGTGGGTGTCAGTTTGCTTATTGTGTGGTTTGGAGGGGTTTAAAGTGGCTGATGTTGCAGCTGTAGTTAGGTTTCTGTTTTGTGGTTGTGTGTCTTTATCGTTGTGGGTTCGGATTTGCTTTTTGAATGGTTGTGTGGTGGTGATGTCATGTGATGTTATCATGAGTTTGGGTCTGGTATCATTCTTGGTGGTTGGGCTTCGTCTGTCAATCAAGGCGGGTTTCCAAATGGCTGGTAGACGAGAGGTATCATCTCGTTTATTCATGCTGTGGGGGCGTTTTTCTATCTCAATGGCTTCTCTGATTATTCTGTTGTTAAAATGTTCAATTTTGGCAATAGTTTTGGTTTTTTTAAAATCGATTTCATGTCCCGTGGCTTCAAAGTGTTGGACCAGGGATGAAGTTTGTTCTCCCTTTCTGAGTGAGTTTTTGTGCTCTTCAATGCGTGCACTTATTCTTCTGTTGGTCTGTCCGATGTATGTGGTGGGGCAGGTGGTGCATGGGATTTCGTATACTCCTTGGTTTTCTAACCCAATTATGTCCTTGGGGTTTCTTAGGATGGTGGATATTTTTCTGTCTGTGTAGAATGCTGTTTTGAGAAGCCATTGAGATAGAAAAACGCCCCCACAGCATGAATAAACGAGATGATACCTCTCGTCTACCAGCCATTTGGAAACCCGCCTTGATTGACAGACGAAGCCCAACCACCAAGAATGATACCAGACCCAAACTCATGATAACATCACATGACATCACCACCACACAACCATTCAAAAAGCAAATCCGAACCCACAACGATAAAGACACACAACCACAAAACAGAAACCTAACTACAGCTGCAACATCAGCCACTTTAAACCCCTCCAAACCACACAATAAGCAAACTGACACCCACTATAAAAACATGGCACCACCACAAACACGAAGCCGAACAAAAGCAGCACAACTCACCAGCTCAGGTCTGGAGCTGGCAGCTGAGACCAGCCCATCCACTCAGAACACACCCCCACCCAATCAGAACACCCCCACCATTCAAAACACACTCCCACCCAATCAGAACACACTTGGTCCCCTACCCAATCAGAGCACACCTCCACAGAACACACCCCCTCTGGCAGTTTAAAAAAGAGGAACAAACAGCCACATGCTTCTCCCAGAAGAAGGAAACAGAAGCCTGATGATGATGGATGGGATTCCATCGAAACGTTGCGCCTACACCTTTAATTCTACGCGGGGAAAAACCCGAAAAACCAAGGATCCATATATATATATATATATATATATATATATATATATATATATATATATATATATGAGAACACAGGATACATTTTTAGCAGTAATCCAGGCATGGCTAATTCAACATAAATATATTTAACTTTCTTCCAAGAACATCATTCCCCTTAATAAAAGGGCTGAGCAAGTACAAAGCAGCCACGAGGCATCACCAAAGCATAGAATTTAAAAAGACATTCAGCTGTACTGCATCTCCTGCACACTAATGCAGCAACTTCTATGCCATTAAACATACCAGTAATGAAAAATCTGTGCTTTATGTAAGAAGAGAAAACTCTTTGTGATCCACTCTGCCTTTGCTATTTGGAAGTCCAACCCAGGATTATATTGATCTCTGTTTGGCCAAAATTCAGGTCACAATTTTGTTTGCATTGCTTTTTAATAAGAAACAATAACCTTAGCCGCAAAAATAAATCATTAAGAGAAATCGAATGGTAGAAAATGCAATATAGGTTATTTAGGTTCAATTTTCACATATCCTTTAATAAACTATGGAGTTGAAAAACAACCCAAAACTTGTAACTTCCATAAGAAAGTGATGGTGTTTCCTTTCAATGGGGCTATTTTAGAAAGAGGAAATATTCATACATGCCACCATAAAATATCCAGGCATGTCTTAAAGGACATACCTCACATAATCCCATAGTCTTAGAAATTCTACATTTCTGCAGTAAGTCCTCAGGTAATAATCTAAGTGGCTTCTTTGCATCCTTATAGCATTATGTATTCTGCCAAGTGAAAATGAATCTCCAAATTCCAATAGGTTTACATCATATCATATCATCATATCATATCATATCATATCATATCATATCATATCATATCATATATCATTCCATACACTTATGAATTTATTGCAGGCCTCAAGGTGATTCTGACTGTGCATGATGAACATCTATTGAATTCTCTCTTATATCAATGCAATAAGTTCAGCATTTTAATTTATCAGATAATTCAAAGCAATGAATTGTGCTTTGAAAGAAGAAATCAGATCTGATTCGGAGACTTGAGACTGAGTCTTAATTAATTTAGAAATCCACATCAAATAAATTGATTGTCCAAATTATTTTAAAATTCTAAATTAGGCTGGATTGGTTTCCTGAACTGATCTGAAACTCAAAATCAAATTACTCTGATTTTCCAATTTAATTCAAACCTCCATATCAAATTATGTTGAATGTTCAAGGAATCAATCAATATTTATCTGATCAATGACCAACACAATTTAAAAGAACAAAACAAACAAAAACAGAGTAAAGTAAATAAATACAATAATATACTAACAGCTAGTGAAATAAATCACAGAATATAATAATCTCGAGGTAAATGTAAAGGTTCCCCCGCACATGCGTGCTAGTTGTTTCCGACTGTAGGGGCCAGTGCTCATCTCCATTTCAAAGCCGAAGAGCCAGCACTTGTCCGAGGATGTCTCCATGGTCATGTGGCAAGCATGACTAGACGCCAAAGGTGCACGGAACGCTGTTACCTCCCCACCGGAGTGGTCCCTATTTTTCTACTTGCATTTTTACGTGCTTTCGAACTGCTAGGTTGGCAGAAGCTGGGACGAGTAACAGGCGCTCACTCTGTTACGCGGCACTCAGGATTCAATCTGCCAAACTGCCGACCTTCTGATCAACAAGCTCAGCGTCCTAACCCACTGAGCCACCGCGTCCCTTGTTAATAATCTCTATTGCTATGTTAATACTGTTGTTACTTGGGTGATAAATGTAAAACATTAATAGGCATAAAATAAACATAAAAGCTGTGTATTCCCTACAATTAATAGTTAAGATCTATCAAATACTATTTTAAAATGAAGTTAAAATATCTTTGATGAAATATATCTTGCTTTCATTGCAGCAACACAAAATTTAGCTACTGTGAAAACCATAATCAATGGTTTTAGATCCTGAATGAGAAGGGTCATGTAAAATTTAGCTGGCCTCCCACAGAATTTATATATCAGGGATATATTGTATTTTGACCTAATGTCTCCTACCAACTATACCTCTATTTTTAATGTGGACCAGCATTATGTCAGTGGTGTTTATGTCTGCTCCTTTTCATTGTAAGGTTAAGCTTTGAAATCTAAGAGCAGGCAACCTTGTTCTTGATTTTTGTATCATTTTGCCCTTAACAGACACGGCAGTTTTGGATGTGACATACAGTACTGATAGAGCAGAGACAAAAGTTCCAATCATTTTATTTTTATTGTTTAAAAAGATTTTGTGTGTAGCTGAGCTCCTAAAGTAAAATATATATAGTAAATCTCCCTAAAGGGCTATGCATTTAATTTGTTTGATATTTAAGTTTTTTTTTTAAAAAAAATCCTGCCAATTCTGAGGAACTCCAGAGTTGGTGGATGAGAATCATATAAACAAAACTATGAAATGAATATTGCTCTGTACTGGTCCAAATTTAAAAAAAAATGTAAATATCAAAAGAGCAAGATAAAGAGACAAAAAAGGCTAGCTTTATATCCTTTTTTGCAGGGGTCATTAAGTACATGCTGCAGTCATTAAGCAAACATGGTGATCATTAAGTGAATCTGTCCTATGCTACATACATTTTCTTCTTGTTGGAATCCTGAAGTAAATCCTGAAAGCCAAAAATATCAGAATTTGTGGTCATGTGACCGTGGGACACTCAAATAGCCATAAAGGTGTCACAGTTTCCAAGTGCCCAAAATGAGATCATGTGACCTTCAAAATCAGGTCATAAGTACCTTTTCGGGGTGGGGGGAGTCTATTCAAATGGTTGCTAAATTGCAGGATCCAATCTGGGTTGGGACCAGAAGTTTAGCTTTTGGAGTCGTGCTGGAGCCCGTCCTCAGGGAACTTTTCTCTAGCAGAATGTTAGAGCAACACATAGAGGGGTTGCTAGATGATCAGTTGTTAAGCAAGGACTACCTATCATTATTTTGATGAAGGAGATCTGCTTCCTTTTGTATCGGTACTTTAAACTGCCAATGGTGGCTAGGGCTGAGTTGTAGGCCTGGGATCAGAAGTGCTTAAGATAGGAGGAAAGTGAAGCATAGGATAATTTCTTTAAATAGATTTTTGCGGTCATATATTAAACACCTCCATGCACAGGAAGGCCTTCCATATGTTTAATCTTAAACAAGTATCTTGGAGCAAATTTTAGAGGCGAATTTATTAGAAAGCTAGTGCCGTTAAAAAACCCCCAACAAAAAGTGATTTGGCAATCAAACGAGCAGATTATGACAACTGGGTCTTTCTTCAAGAAAGTTCCTGTTTCACTTTGAATTTTCAGCATGGGTATGATAGCTATCTCCAAGGCTGTTATATATTCCACTGTATGGAAAATAAATAGTAGGAAATTGCAGCCCTGCCAGCTAGATACAAAATAAATTCTCTTTGTTTTACACTTGTATTCTGCATAAACCTCCATGAACCTAATAAGTGAAGTTTTGGAACATATAATTGTGGTTTTCGCAAAGAAATAATGATGATACATGTCACCCTTCAAAACTGTTGTCTTTTACAAGATGTACTGAAATATTATTCTTATTTATTTGCAAGTAGTTCTCTACTGAGGGTCCAGAGAGTGTGAAAATTTAAAAGCAAAGCATATCTCCCTTTTAAAAGATGGCTACCCCAAATCAAATATTAATCATCAGTAACCAATCTGTTTCTGCTGAAACAGAGCTAATTTTGATGACTCTGCAGAAACTAAATGAGGATAGGAGCCTGGCACTTCTCTGGAGGTAAGGAATTCAAAAGCAAAAGGGCTATTGAGGAGATGGATTTTCTCCGAGTTCAGAACTCTTCTCACCCCAGTCTCTTGTTGGGTTGAACTCTAAGCAATCCATCTCAGCTTGTCAAGGTAGCCCTCACCAGAAGCACAAGAGTACCAACACTAACTTTATTATAAGGCAACAGTAACAGAATCTTCCATGACTGAAATTATTTCTCCCTGTTGTGATTCAGCGTCAGCCTGTGGATTCGGCAGCTGAGTCAGACAATTCTGAAGAGAAGGAGGAGGAGGGGTTTGGAGAGCCTTCGGTGTCAGGGGAAGGTTCTGTTGCACTGCAGAACTCTCAGCCGGGCCCCTCCCGTCTTGTTCCTCCTCAGACCCAGCTGTGTGAGCCTGAAAGATTGGAAGAAGACGATCCACAGCTGGCTCTGTTCAGGGACGCTAGGAGCAGGAGGCAATCCAGGAGAACTGAGCAAAGGAAAGCAATGAGGCAACTCGGGAGAAGGCAATGAGAAGCCACGCCTTGAGACTACTGTTTAAAAGGGGAATGTGTGGGAGGTGCTGGTTGCTGAAGGCAACCGTTTGAAGAGCTTCTGATAAAGTCTTGGTCTGTATTTGTTTAACTTTTGTTTGAACTTTTTTGTTTAGCTTTTGCAAATAAATTTGGTTGGATTAGTTCCAGCCTATTGTTTATAAAAAGGGGTTGTCCCTGACATTCCAACAGGGCCAGTCATAGGCTGGAACAGAACATTCCCTTCCTTTACTTTTCCAGAAAGCTAGAGAGGGTTCTGAGATTGTTCCCATGTCCCTTTCCCTTCAGTGGACTAAGTTGCCTCTTGTCAGGCATTTGCCTAAGCTGTGACTCATTCTCCTATTTCTGCAGATCATTCCCACAGAGTGTTACACAACCAGAACGCCCAGGGCAAAGGATTCCACCTAGACAAGATGGTCATTAGATAGCCTGGAAAAATGCTGATAGAATAACGTAAAAGTTAATTCAGCTTGACGGGTTGAAGTCAACTTTTTGATGTAATTCAGAAAAGTACTATTTCAATTGGGATCATGGTCCTGGAGGAGAAAGATTTAGCAGCATGTCTTCAACTCTGTATTGCATTATACATTGTATTTTTTCCCCAAGTGGAAAAGCAAGATGTTAAGTTTAAAAAAGGAATAAATGAAAGTGCTTCAATCTAGGAAATGAAAAATTGATTGAATCCAGATCAGGCAGGCAACATATGAATTCAACTACAGCTCATTATAGAGAGCCAGTCTGGTTAAGGCAGGGGGTGTCCAACTTGCAATGTCACATGACGTATCATGACATATTGCAACTTTTTTGCCTTTGCCGGCAGTGGGGTGGGCGCAGTTTTGCTATGATGCATCTGGCCTGCGGGCCGGCAGTTTAACACCCCTGGGTTAAGGCATCAGGCTAAAAACTGGGGTATCATGAGTTCTAATCTGAGTTTAGACACAAAGCTAGCTAGCTGGCCTTGACCCAGTCACTTTCTCTTAGCCCTAGGAAAGAAGCAATGGCAGACCACTTCTGGTTGCCAAGAAAACTGATATTCCGACACAACTGAATATATAAAAAACCCACATTATTAAGGTATTTGGTACATTTTTCCCGTTCAATGTATGGATTAAATAGCAACAACAACAAGATAATGATAATAATAACAACTCAGTTAGGACTTGAACTGTTAAGTTTTTACCAATCCCAAACTGTGCATCGAATTGAAGATTAACCATAATAATATCAGCAAGAAGAATGATTTTTTTTACATTTTTAAACTGCCCAATGGTTTTATCTCTCTATGGATACATTAGGAAGTAGCCATTCAGTAGCTGCTATCAGCTACAGTTGCCATGGCTAATTAACAGGCATTACAAAAGAAGTACTCCATGCTGGCTAATTCTCAGCTAGCATGCGAATTGTAATTTTCTCCTCTACCAAGTTGCATCTGTCTCCTCCTTGGTCACTGTTTTGTTCTCTTCCTGCTAAATAGGTCCAACCTGGTTTTGGTTTCTTTGTACTACTAGATTGGAACAAGTGTCTTTAGATTTTACATTATTTACACATGAATGCAACTTTATGTTTGTACATTGGGGACTTTACCATGTCACACAATCAACACTGCAGTTGAACACAGTGTGATTTTCCATAACAAGGTCCATACTAATTTCCCATCAGTTTCACTCTGATGAGTAATACCAACCCTTGCCCTACAAAAGTGGATTCTGATGAAATCAAGAATTGCTTGAAGTAGCTTCGAATAGATTTCATCAATAAGCAATGTGGGAACTCAAGTCTCTGATATTTCCCCATTTAACAGCTTTAGATTATTGTCTGCAAGCAGTTTCAGAAAGTGAAATGAATTTGGGTCACAGCATGCTGAATGCCTTCAGGTTTAATATTAATATTTAGCATATCGCCTCCCCTGTGCCGCCAAGCACACTCAAGCAGCATTGCCATAATGAGAGTAATTTTTATAATGTAGTTTAATCCAAGTGGGGATGGTGAAGTTCCTGAATTTTGCTGGATCTTCGACATTTTCTTAAACATAATGTTGGCATTCAATGCCAAAGGTTGCCAATCTTATTTCGTTGCCTTTTGCCAAATAAATAATATTAAATATAATCCTAGCTTTACTGGACTGAGTCAAAAAAGATCTAGGGTTTTTTTTTTGTTTTTGATGAAGAAATAATAAATATGGTTTAGTGGACTGGTACTGATATCTGACAAGATTACATCACTATGATGAAGTTCAAAGATCAGTAAGTCAGTTCTGCATTTTTCTAAGCCTCTCCAATGCAGTTATTCCAATGCATGTGCAATAAAGCTCTACACAATGCAATTGTTCCTCATGGGGCTGCCCTTGAAGACCCCCTAGGAAGGTTAGCTGGTCCAGAATGCAGAAATGAAGGCACTGATGGGCATCCAACATTATATGGCAGGTGCCTGTTGTTGTTGTTGTTGTTGTTGTTGTTATTATTATTATTATTATTATTATTATTATTATTATTATTATTATTATTATTATTTACACTGTCCCATACTCCTCCTTGAGAGAGATGGGTAGTCTAGAAAAATGAAAATAAATAAATAAAAAATAAATAATCCTTCATATGTTCTCTACATGTGGAGGTTGCCTATCTAGATACAGTACAGACTTTGAGTGATTTTTTTTATTGTCTGATTTCAGTGAAAAGTGCCTGGGAAATCGTCAAATATACATGGAGAACCTTTGGGCCAGTGCCTGTCTCTCAGCCCAACCCCCTTCACAGGGAACTTCTTGTGGGGAAAATAGGAGGAAGAAGGAGTATTAGTTCCATTTACCATCTTGAGTTATTTCTAAGAGTAATAAAGGCAGGATACAAAAAAAATGTTTTTTTTTTCAAAAAAAAGAGAACATGGGAACAGACTCAGAGGAAAGCAAACTTTCTGTCTTTTTACCTCCAATATGTTCCTTAAACCATGGACAAATAAGCATTTGGCGAATAGCTCAGTGCTTTTAATACTAAAGAAAGAAAGACATGTCTGATTTATTAAATTAATTACGGAATTATACCACTGCCTCCTTAAAAGAAGATGGAAATACCACCCACTGAAGCTGGGACTACTACACAGACCCTACCACATGTCATTTGCAGAGGCATGTATCTAGCAAACAAAAAACTGAGTCAGCAGTCACAAAGTTCTTGTCCCCCTTCCTTTGGGGTTCAACGTATCCCAGCTAACCATGCAAGATGCAGTTTCCATCACCTCAGCAAGACTTGCCTAATGAAAGTCTGAGCCCTCCAAACGATTTTATCTGCCAGATTCCTAGAAAATACTTCACAGTGGCCTAGGTCAAGCTGTGATTTGTCCCTGACTTATGAAATGAGAGAAATTGGCTAATTATATGCTTCTTTGCTTAATTAAGAGAAGAAAATCAAGTACTTTTTTTTGCTTAGGCTTTCTGAATAAAGAAAATATCCAGTATGTTGTACAAAAGGCCAGAGCTCTCAATTAGCAGGTTTCTGAATTTGAGAAATAAACCACCTTTCAAAGCTTTCTCTTTTATGCATAAATACAATAAAAATGAAATGTTACTAATTATAATAAATGATCATATATTTCATCTGATTACATGAGCCAGACAAATGCTTTCTAGCTGATCTATCTGTGACTTCAGATGATTCTCCTCCCATTAAAACCTGCCATTATTCAGTTGAGTGATATCTCAGGCTACGTTAAACAGGACAGGGTTTCTGATTAACATCAAAATTGGGACACACAAATTTGGGAGCTTGCCTTCAGAAGTTGTGGGTCCTGCATCACTGGAGGTTTTTAAGATGAGATTGGACAACCATTTGTCTGAAATCCTAGAGCAGGGGTCTTCAAACTCGGCCCTTTTATGACTCATGGACTTCAACTCCCAGAATTCCTCAGCCAGCATGCCTGGCTGAGAAATTCTGGGAGTTGAAGTCCATGAGTCATAAAAGTGCCGAGTTTGAAGACCCATGTCCTAGAGGGTCCCTTGCTTGAGCAGGCAGTTGGACCAGAAGACTTCCAAGGTCCCTTCCAACTCTGTTATTCTGTTATTAGACAAGAGAGGATTCCCAAATAAATCAAGATTTCAACACACAGACTCAGGAGCCTGAGTGGCAGCTATAGACATTCAGAACAATGTGGAATAGCTCTGTAGGCAAAGTGTAGCCAATTAATTCATCATAGATCTCATCACAGACCTGTATTAAAATTCTGGCTAGCTTCTACTAGTTCCATTAATAAGTAAATAAAGAAGCCAGCCTTTTATTTTCTATGTTCTTATTCCTTTGTGGCATTGAGGCCAATGCATAATGGCAATCATTGTGAGGACTGATCCCTGGGGTACACTGAGCTCCATACCTTGGAATCAATATCATCGTGAGCATCATTGGACAAGCCACAAGATCACAGATTGAGGGTGAGGTTCAACCTCATTTTCAGAGCTTCTGCCATTATTCTCCAAGGATTTTTGATTCTCTGTTATGAGATGTTATATGAGTTGGGAAATTATTGAGATTGACAAATCCATAGAAAGATAAATGTATGGTATGAGGCATATAACAAGAGTTATATTGTAGTATAAATTTCATGATAATTCCTACAGAATTTTTCCAAGCAACTAAGCTTTCTTAGGTATTAACATGGCAAATAATTCATGTAGATATTAATGTATTAATCTATTCCATCTCTATAAAGTACCCATTTTGTTAAATGAAACTATCATACAGAGGCCTATTTATTCATTTATTCTACAAATTATATTAGCTTTGTTAATCTTCAATAGGTCATATTTGCATTTTATTTCTAACCGGACTATACTTGGTGTGCCTTGTTTAATTCTCCCATTCAATTCAATACTCATTTCTCTGAAGGTCAATGCTAAGAGAATGTAATTCAAGTATATACATATGCACAGTTCCATGTATAACATATACATTGCATTACAAATGCTTGCATCCTCATTAAAAGTTTTATATTTGGCAAAAAATCTTTTTCTAGTTAACCAGTATATTGTTGTTGGTTTTTTAAAAAAACCCTTCTCTTATATCTTCTCCAAAGCATAGGATGTTTAAGAAAGCAGAAAATAGAGTATGTGCATGTTTTAATGTATCTCAGTACATCTCATTTTTCATTTACAAAAACTAATTATCAGATAGAAACATATGGATTTTTTTTAAAAAGTATTTTTTTTAAGAATTTTTTTAAAAGTTCCATTTTGAATTGGAAGGCTGCTTACACAAGCCTGAGGAGTGACAGAACCTTTTAATGCTCTATCTCAGGGGTCAAGTCTTGCATCCTTAAGAGATGTACCAAACTTTGTGCAGCATTTTGAGGGCCATAGTCCAAAACTTAATTATGCTAATTTAGGTAGGAGCTTTAAGAAATAAAATCAATGTTTTTCAGCAACTGCAGAAGACATATATCTTATCACTTAAGACTTTTGCTGCCCCCCCCCACAACAACAACAAAAAATCTATAATTTTTACCCTATCCACCTTGGCTACACTTTTTGGTTAGCCTTTTCTACAGCCTTTCAGTGGGTTAGGACGCTGAGCTTGTCGATCAGATGGTCGGCAGTTTGGCGGGTCGAATCCCGAGTGCCGTGTAACAGAGTGAGCGCCTGTTACTCGTCCCAGCTTCTGCCAACCTAGCAGTTCGAAAGCACTTTAAAAATGCAAGTAGAAAAATAGGGACCACTACGGTGGGAAGGTAACAGCGTTCTGTGCGCCTTTGGCGTCTAGTCATGCCAGCCACATGACTACGGAGATGTCCTCGGACAAGCGCTGGTTCTTCGGCTTTGAAACGGAGATGAGCAACGGCCCCTAGAATCAGAAACGACTAGCACGCATGTGCGGGGGAACCTTTACCTTTACCTTTAGTGCTTTTCTGACTATTTAATGTTAGGAATTCCCTCTCAGTTTTTGTCTTCCTTCATAACTGGCTCACATTAAGGGATGCTATAAAATCAGGAAAGTGTATTGATGACCCAGCTACATGCATTATAGAGAAACACTGTGAAATGAAATACATGAAGATATATTTATTAGCTTCAAAATTATTTGAATATGATCACAGAATACAACAGTAAATAAGGGCCTAAATATTTGATGACATCAACTTGCTAGTTTGTGAGTCCCTCTGGAATGAGAATATTTATTAGGTGCTGCCTAGTTTGTGATTAATTGTGCTGTCAGGATTTGAAAGCTGCATGATTTAGCAAAGAAACAAAAATACTATTTTTTCCAAATGAATGAGAGGTGTAGGGAGCCTGAGGTACCACTGTTTGAGGAACCATGGTAGGTTTCTATGTGGATTTTAGCAGGAATTATGGATATACCTCTTTTGAAGACCAAGCCACCTAGAAGCAATAGATCCGTTCATGCCTAGCTGAGGAATTCTGGAAGTTGAAGTCCACAAGTCAAAAAGGGCCAAGTTTGAAGACCCTTGCAATAGATGAAAGGATAGATATTATATAAACAGGGATCTGATCATGGTGATAGATTGATCTAACAAACCATTCCTTTTATTACATTTTGTTTTGCTGTGTTTTTATGTGACGCCATGCATTTAGAATTTGACCGCTATTTTAGATATAGAAAATACCTTCCGTCAATCAAATCAAATCAAACAAGTCTTTATTAGGGTCAAACACCAGCATAAGGAGGGTGGAATACAATCATTAAAAAGCATAGAAAGTAGATCAAAAGCTAAAATTTAATAAAAAGATAAAAAGTGTAAGATTATATATACAAAGCAAAAGTCTGAAAGGAGCAATAGGAGCATTAGCTGTGGTGGCACAGTGCTTAGAATGCAGTATTGCAGACTGACTCTGCTCACTGCCAGGAGTTTGATCTTGACCGGCTCAAGATTAACTCAGCTTTCCATCCTTCCAAAGGACCCAGATTGTTGAGGACAATATGCTGACTCTATAAACTGCTTAGACAGTGCTGTGAAGCACTATGGAGCAATGTATAAGTCTAAGTGCTATAGCTATTAGATGGATATAAGCAGGGCTTTTTTTGTCATAGAACGCTCAGAATGGAGTTCCTGCACCTTTTTTGGATGGAACCTTGTAGGGTAGGCAAGGCGGATTGTATGACATGTGTGGGTTCCAGCACCTTTCTCTTTTACAAAAAAAAGCACTGGATATAAGGGAAGTCTAAGGTTAGTATTTGTTGTTGTTGTTAGCTGCGAAGTCGTGTCCGACCCATCGCGACCCTATGGACAACATTCCTCCAGGCCTTCCTGTCCTCTACCATCTTCTGGAGTCCATTTAAGCTCACGCCTACTGCTTCAGTGACTCCATCCAGCCACCTCATTCTCTGTCGTCCCCTTCTTCTATTGCCCTCGATCTTTCCCAGCATTAGGCTCTTCTCCAGTGAGTCCTTCCTTCTCATTAGGTGGCCAAAGTACTTGAGTTTTAGCTTCAGGATCTGGCCTTCTAAAGAGCAGTCAGGATTGATCTCCTCTAGGACTGACCGGTTTGATCGCCTTGCGGTCCAAGGGACTCGCAGGAGTCTTCTCCAGCACCACAGTTCAAAGGCCTCAATTCTTTGGCGCTCAGCCTTTCTTATGGTCCAACTTTCACTGCCATACATTGCAACTGGGAAGACCATAGCCTTGACTATACGCACTTTTGTTGACAGGGTGATGTCTCTGCTTTTTAGTGTGCTGTCTAGATTTGCCATGGCTTTCCTCCCCAGGAGCAAGCGTCTTTTGATTTCTTGGCTACAGTCCCCATCTGCAGTGATCTTGGAGCCCAGAAAAATAAAATCTGTCACTACTTCCATTTCTTCCCCGTCTATTTGCCAGGAATTGAGAGGGCCAGATGCCATGATCTTGGTTTTCTTAATGTTAAGTTTCAACCCAAGTTTTGCACTCTCCTTCTTCACCCGCAACAAGAGGCTCTTTAGTTCTTCTTCACTTTCTGCCATTAGAGTGGTATCATCTGCGTATCTCAGGTTGTTGATATTTCTTCCGGCAATCTTAATTCCAACTTTTGATTCATCTAGCCCTGCCTTTCTCATGATGTGCTCTGCATATAAGTTAAATAGGCAGGGCGACAGTATACATCCTTGCCGGACTCCTTTCCCAATTTTGAACCAATCAGTGGTTCCGTGTCCAGTTCTCACTGTTGCTTCTTGACCCGCATATAGGTTTCTCAAGAGACAAATAAGATGGTCTGGTACTCCCATCTCTTTAAGAACTTGCCACAGTTTGTTATGATCCACACAATCAAAGGCTTTAGCATAGTCAATGAAGCAGAAGTAGATGTTTTTCTGGAACTCCCTAGCTTTCTCCATGATCCAGCGTATGTTGGCAATTTGATCTCTAGTTCCTCTGCCTCTTCGAAATCCTGCCTGTACTTCTGGTAGTTCTCGATCCACATACTGCTGAAGTCTAGCTTGTAGGATTTTAAGCATGACTTTACTAGCATGAGAAATGAGTGCAATGGTGCGATAGTTTGAACATTCTTTGGCACTGCCTTTCTTTGGAATTGGAATGTAAACTGATCTTTTCCAATCCTGTGGCCATTGTTGAGTTTTCCAAATTTGCTGTCAAATTGAGTGTAGCACTTTTACTGCATTGTCTTTTAAGATTTTGAATAGCTCAGCTGGAATACTGTCACTTCCACTAGCTTTGTTGTTGCTCAGCTTTTCTAAGGCCCACTTCACTTCACATTCTAGGATGTCTGGCTCGAGGTCAGTGACCACCTCATTGTGATTATCAGGGACGTTAAGCTCATTCTTGTATAGTTCTTCTGTGTAATTTTGCCACCTCTTCTTAATCTCTTCTGCCTCTGTTAGGTCCCTGCCATTTTGGTCCTTTATCATGCCCATTTTTACATTAAACGTTCCCTTCATTTCTCCAATTTTCTTGAAAAGATCTCTGGTCCTCCCTATTCTATTGTTTTCTTCTATTTCTTTGCACTGTTCATTTAAGAAGGCATTCTTATCTCTTCTAGCTATTCTCTGGAATTCTGCATTCAATTGGGCGTATCTTTCTTTTTCTCCCTTGCCTTTCGCTTCCCTCCTTTCCTCAGCTATTTGCAAAGCTTCCTCAGACAGCCATTTTGCTTTCTTGCATTTCTTTTTCTTTGGGATGGTTTTGGTTGCTACCTCTTGTACAATGTCGCGAACCTCTGTCCATAGTTCTTCAGGCACTCTGTCTATCAGATCTAATTCCTTAAATCTATTTGTCACCTCTACTGTATATTCAACAGGGATATGATTTAATTCATACCTGAGTGGCCTAGTGCTTTTCCCTACTTTCTTCAGTTTAAGCCTAAACTTTGCAAGGAGAAGCTCATGGTCTGAGCCACAGTCAGCTCCTGGTCTTGTTTTTACTGACTGTATAGAGCTTTTCCATCTTTGGCTGCAGAGCATATAGTCAATCTGATTTCTGTGTTGACCATCTGGTGATGTCCATGTGTAGAGCCGTCTCTTGGGTTGTTGAAAAAGAGTGTTTGCTATGACCATCGTATTCTCTTGACAGAATTCTATCAGCCTGTGCCCTGCTTCATTTTGCACTCCAAGGCCAAACTTGCCTGTTATTCCAGTTATCTTTTGGCTTCCTACTTTAGCATTCCAATCCCCCATGATGATAAGAACATCATTTTTTGGTGTTAGTTCTATAAGGTGCTGTAGTGCTTCATAGAACTGGTCAATTTCATCCTCTTCAGCACTGGTGGTTGGGGCATAGACCTGGACTACTGTGATATTGAATGGTTTGCCTTGGATTCGAACTGAGATCATTCTGTCATTTTGAGGATTGTATCCCAGTATTGCTTTTCCTACTCTTTTATTGACTATGAAGGCTACTCCATTTCTTCTGAAGGATTCTTGCCCACAATAGTATACCTGATGGTCATCTGAATTAAATTCACCCATTCCTGTCCATTTTAGTTCACTGATACCTAAGATGTCAATGTTCAGTCTTGTCATCTCTTGTTTGACCACGTCCAGTTTTCCTTGATTCATGGATCTTACATTCCAGGTTCCTATGGAGAAAAAATCTTTACAGCATTGGACTTTCCTTTCACCACCAGACACATCCACAGCTGAGCGTCCTTTCGGCTTTGGCCCAGTCGCTTCATTCTTTCTGGCGCTACTAGTACTAGCCCTCTGCTCTTCCCCAGTAGCATATTGGACGCCTTCCGACCTGAGGGGCTCATCTTCCAGCGTCATATCGTTTTGCCTTTTGGTACTGTCCATAGGGTTTTCATGGCAAAGATACTGGAGTGGGTTGCCATTTCCTTCTCCAGTGGATCACGTTTTGTCAGAACTCTCTGCTATGACCTGTCCGTCTTGGGTGGCCCTGCACGGCATAGCTCATAGCTTCATTGAATTACGCAAGCCCCTTCGCCACGACAAGGCAGTAATCCATGAAGGGGAAGGTTAGTATATGACAGACTAAATCTCTCGCAATACAGAGCACTCTAGAATGATGAACTAGATGCTCATTCCAATTAGTTTATGGCACAGGTCATCATACAACAGATTTTAAGCATTGCTTTGCAGAACCTGGCAATGTTATATTCTGTTGCAGATTGATATCTGAAAGCATCAGGGAGGTGTACAATTATATTACTGATGCCTTAACTACTACCCCAAACTGGCATCTCTTTTAACCAGAGGGCACTACAATTTCCCTATGTTGTCTTGAAGAACATGCAACTACAGTATTGCAGTATCCTCTATTTCCTTCGGCACAGGTTGCCTGAAAGATATATGCAACATCCTGCTTTTCACTGTGGTCTGCAATCTTTATTGCTTTTCACAGTCCCCATTAGATTGCAAACTCTGGGCATCTGAGAAGCTGCCAAGTGATCAGGTATGTTCTACCACCTCAGATCAATAAAACCCTCTCAATAATGTCACAAGCAGTACTGTCAATAAATCCTGAAGCATCATTAGCTCTTGTACAAGGAAGGAAATCTTTTGAGGAACTGGAAGATAAATTTTAGAGCTGTGCTCATATTTTATAAATGTTTCAAGCTTTGCACAGTCATTCACTGAAAATCAGGATGTTAATTCACTGGAGGCATAATAAATACAGCTTTCCTGTAGAACATTTGTAGCACAAGACCTTAGAAAGGTCATTTAATTAAGATACTGTATATGCTATAGTTGAACTACAGGATATAGGCATGATGCAAACTCTGTTCGGCTCATTCAATTCAGTTTAGATTTCTTATTTGTCATAGTCTTGGGTATTTGTTCTATAATCGTTTTCCTTGGGGAAGAAAAATGAAACAATGATAGTCATGACAGCAGAAGGGAAATGACTTTCCTGTCCAAATCACAGATTTTCATGGCATGAGCTTTAGAGTGGGGAAAAGTGAGCGATGTAGATGAGAGATGTATACAATCCTGGAATGTGACTGAAAAAATGATCTCTTTGTCACTTAAATCAAACAAGCTATTTATAACTTCCCAGAGATCCGCAAATAGACATGAAAAAAATGGGTCTAAAAAAGAAACCTGCATATTGTCTCTTAGCGTGAATGCAATGGTTACATGATGTGGTTATAATCAGTAAATAATGATGTCACTTCAGAATATACAAGAGCTTTCAAGACATGTTGTAAAACTTTAAAAGGAGTACCTCTAGAAAGGAATATTTGTAGCTCCGGGTTGAACTGTGGGGTCCTTGATGCTTTCTGAGCTTGATTTTGTTCTTGCAGATGTTTCATTACCCAACTAGGTAAAATCTTCAATGCTAGAGAGAACGGAGTTTGCTCTCTGTTTATATGTAGAAACTAAAAAAAGTGAAATAGGGTTCAATGGTTTAATCATTAGTCTATATAACCAAAGCTGGGATCCTAATGTCAGATTTAAATACATAAAGAGTTTGATGTACGTAGAGATATCATGATGTACAACACATTCATTACTTGCCATCTTGTGGGAACTTGTGGATTTGTACTATATATCTGTAGCATTTGCAATCCTGCATCTACAGGATGCAGTAGATTATCAAATGGCCATTTTAATACAAATCTCTATTCACTTAATAGATATACAGTAGTAGCATAGTTATTGAAAAGGTCCAGTGGGATGTCCCATGCCTCCTTTTGGGATTTTGCTCCGATTGCCTCCTTTGTGATTCAGGAATCCTGGAAACCCAGAGAAGTTACACTTCAGTGGAAAGATAATTGCACTATGAACACTAGGATATTTATATGCATCTCTTGGCCACATCATAACTAAATAAATACAGGATTGCTGCACTCCATTCACGAGAATTTCTCCAACATTTTCATGACAATGACTTTCTAAAAGTTAGAATAGCAATAACAATAGCACTTGTATACTGCTTCAAAGTGCTTTACAGCCCTCTCTAAGCATCAGAGTCAGCATATTGCCCCCAACAATCTGGGTCCTCATTTTACCAACTTCAGAAGGATGTAAGACTGTGTCAACCTTGAGCCAGTCAGGATCAAACTCCTGGCTATGGACAGAGTTAACCTGCAATACTGCATTCTAACCACTGTGCCACCACAGCTCTTAGAAGCAGTAGAAAATATGAGAAGAAAATTTCTTGCTTAGTACTATTAAGAGCTATTCTGCAATAGAAATAACAGCTTGGAAGTATGATGGGTTTTTTCCTTGGTTTTTAATATTTACAACCCAAGAGGTGATAATTTAATGTAGAATATATGTGTCTATTCTTCTAACATATGGTAAAGAATGTGAACTGGAAATCAAGCTATTCTTTTTGGTGTATATATGTATTACATCAACCCTTTGATTTTTGCAATTGTTCTTCAAAATCAGTGGGCTAAGCCATCACTATCATTTGAACCAACCGACATGTGTAAACATTTGCAGACATGACTCATAAGTTCCATATGTTCTTTGAATCAAAAGCAGTATATGAGTTCATCACTTTTAATAATGGTAAAAATTGCAGGATGGTACCCAGTTCTGGAAATATACGGCAGCTGTTACATTGACCAGCTTGCCAAAATCACAACTGAGTATCATTGAAGCCACAATTTATATTAAGTATGTAAATTTCCTCTTTATTGATGCTGGAGCTTATCACTTTGCACATACATAAATATAGATCAATGTGTTGCTAGAAAGCCAACATTCTAAGGGTTATAACTCAATGTAAATACATTGAGTATGGTTCCCTGCACTATTTATATAGGTCTATGTGCCACATGATAATTAGGAGATACACAAGTTGGGCATATTCGATATGGGATTCAATTTTGTGTTGGTCCTGCAACAGTTAAAGATTTGCTTATGATGGGAATATCCTGGTAATGGGGACAGTACAGTGATATAAATATAGGTCCAGGTAATGATTACCTCAATCAGTAATGCTGATTGGTGTCCTTTCCAGTATCTTGACCAAGTGAATATGGTACCTCCTGTATTCTATCTTCACCATTCAGCTAGGACATCATAGTACCAGCTGGATACTCATATCACCTAAAATTTTGTACATAATTGACCAGAGTCATCACCCATTTATTGATATATTCGTTCATTACTTAATTTTATTTCACAAATGAAGGCAATCCCAGGATAATGTTGCAAGATCCAATCTGGGTTAGTCACTAGGACCAGAAGTTGAGACTTCTGAGCTTTTAGATTCATGCTGGAGCCCATCCTCAGGGAACCTCTCTCTTGAGTTTCCTCAGGATGGGCTCCAGCATGAGTCCAAAAGCTTGTAAGTCTAAACCTCTGGTCCTGATGACCGACCCAGCTTGGTTCTTGAAATTTTATTTCAGTAGTTAGTTAGTTAGCCAACTGTGAAACACCTTATATTCCTTATAAAAAAAAATAAAACAATGTGGTTTGGTGACATTTACTCCCAAGGATAGTAACTTAATTTAAATCAGCATATGATTTAATATAGCTCTATAGCAAAAATTAGACACCTGGTTCCCCCAACTTTTCAGGATTATCCTTCCATGTTTCTTTAGTATTCATCCTACTTGGAAATATACTGGAAAACACCAAATTGTCTTGTCTTTTTCTGCCTCTCTCTCTCTCTACTTATGTGTTGTAGACTGTTGTAGAAATACATTTATTATTTTCCTGTCTAGTCAAGGGTCATTTTGAGTAAGCTTTATTTGTGAATAATCAGAGTCATGCCCTCCAGTTTGGTAACTCCCACTGGAAAGGATGTAAAAAATACTCTCTGTTTCTGTGAGTGGAGAAGCATCCACAACAGATCTGACACCAAGGTTTCAGTTATGGAATAAATGCACCAGCGTGCAGACTTAGCAAAATGCCTGCAATTTACTTTGAAGGTGAGGAAGTCACAGAAACGTTTGAATAAATCTGATTAAGTCACATTGGAACATCAGTTCATACAATTAAGATAGGTGTAGATTAGCATTATTTTGCTGATGAAGCCTAAAAATGCTTTGTTAGGACGGTAGCAGTCCCATAAAATTCCCTGTTTTTCTTTTAATGTTAGCACTGAACCAATACCCCGACCAAAATTCGGTTTATTTATTTATTTATTGCAGTTGTGAAGGGCAACTTGCAAAAATGCATTTTTTTATAAATGATTTTTGTTTTCCCATGGATAACATTCTATGACTGTGAAGTTTCCTTGTTTGGGTTAGTCCTCAACCTACGATCATTTAGTGACCATTTGAAGTGCACCCAGAGAAGTGACTTACAATCATTCCTCACACGTATGATCTGCTGCAGTCATGTGATTGAATTTTGGGCCCTCGGCAACTGGTATTTTTAGGAGTCCTGGGTTAACATAATTGCTCTGTGTGAATTTCCCAGGGCACTTCTGACAAGCCAAGTTAAGGGAGGGGGGAGGGAGCTGGATGCACTTAATGACCATGGTAAAACAGGTCATAAAATCAGGCACAGCTCATTAAATGACCACATCACTTAGCAATGGAAGTTCCAATCCCAATGCTGATTGTAAATTATGGATTACCTATATATCATGTCAGCTTACCAGCTGAACTCCGGATGGCCCCCGACCTTCGCTCCTTCCGGCGTGATCTAAAAACTTATCTATTCCAACAAGCCGGCCTGGCCTGATGGATTCGGGTTTTAAAATTATTTATCTAATGTATTCTTATTTTATTGCTCTGTACACCGCCCTGAGTCCTCCGGGAGAAGGGTGGTATATAAATCAAATAAATAAATAAAATAAATAAATATTAAAATCATATCTCCTCATTCAATGATTTTCTGGGTGGCAATGACACTTTTGGTGGGATGGAGGATAAAGTTTTTTTTTTTTATTCAAATGTGCTTACAACATGCAGTTGGATGTCAACATTCACAATCTCCATATATCATGGAAATATGATCATAAAAATATGATTATCAATGAAAATATGCAAAGCCCACTTTATATTAGGGACGGTTACCTTGCAAAAAGTGTTTGCAGAGTTTATACTAGAAAAGTTTCAAATGGACATGCATCTCTATTTGTATGTGAAAAAAGATATATTCTTGCTAAATTGTGGAGAAGAGCAAACTAATACATTTGGAAAATGAGACATTGGGCAAATCCATTGCTGGTATTTTAGACCATCCATTGAAATGTCAGATTAGAGGAAGGGCATTTGCTTAAGTTGAGATTTCATTAACATGACAAAACATTATCTTCCAATGCAAGTATCAAATGGATGACACTTCAGTCATGATCTTCATCCACTGATTCCTGTGGGTAGATTTGTCATAAGAGCCATGGTGACGCAGTGGTTAGAATGCAACATTGCAGGCTGATTCTGCTCACTGCCAGGAGTTTGATCTTGACTGGCTCAAGGTCAGTAAAATGAGGACCCAGATTGTTGGGGGCAAACGGCTGACTCTGGGGCCGTAAAGCACAGTGAAGCAGTATATACTGTAAATCTAACAGCTATTGCTACTATAACAAAAAAAGGCAAAGATAATTCCTTAGCCATTTCACACAGAGTCAGATCAATTTTTTATTTCAACTGTCTTTAAACAGATATTGTTTGGAAATGACTTCTTTTTTTAAAAAAGAAGGAAACAGCAGACATAAAAATGGAATTGTGATAGTCAATGGTTGAGTGTATACAGACCAACACTTATTATTTTAGAGTACAACAATGTTTTCTCTAGCAGCTCAGTTGATTTTAGTGATACAGCGATAAATATCCCTCCAAAGAAATAGTAGTGATCGAATCGGGATTGTTATCGCTTGAAAGGATACAATGACGTCCTATCTTGCTTCAAGCATCAAAAGTAACACAATGTGCCATGCCAGTTTGTCATTTCTAGATTTTTTTTCTTTTATTAGTTTATAGAATAAAATACAAAAACCAATAATAGGAGAAATAGGGAAGGAAGAGTGTAGAAAAAAAATGAAAATGAAAGAAAAGGCATTGACTTCCGACTCCCTTTGGTGCAGTAAAATAAGAAAACCTCAACATTTTACTTTTACATAGCAGTATAAACTAGCCATTTCTATAAGAACAGATCTATCTAATTGGTAAAACCCAAAATCAAAGTTTCATTTTTTTTCCACCTCAAGCACAAAGTCCAGAAACGGTTTCCAAATAGAAACAAAAGTAATTGTTTCTTTTTCTTTAATCAAAGCAGTCCATTTAGCCATCTCTGCTAACTCCATCAACTTCTGCAGCCATTCGTCCTTCCATTTTTGTGCAGAAAGTAATCTTGCTGCCATGAACATATATAACATCAAAGTACAAATTTTTTTCCAAGACTTTTTCCACACACAGTAGACAACACACATGCACACATACAGAGAGGGAGGGAGGGAGGTAGAGAGAGAAAGAGAAAGAGAGAGAGAAAGAAGCAGAGAAAGATGGAGAGAGACAGAATGAAAATATATTGAATATACTGCATTCCCGTATGTACAAATAGATATAGACAGTGGTGGGATTCAGCCAGTTCGTACCACTTCAGTAGAACTGGTAGCTAATTTTTTCTTGCCCAGGCCCAGAATGGACTTCCGGAAGTGGCATCCACACAGAGAACTGGTTGTTCACATATTTGAATCGCACCACTGGATATAGATATAGATAGATGACATAGATGTGGATATTTTATAGATATAACACTATATCTGCAAAGGGTCTCATTTTGTACACAAAGAACAAAATATGAGAAATTCAACAATGCATGCATCTACCTCTAGGTCAGAAAATCATGCATTTCTCCGTAGATAACCGAAACTAATCTGTTGTGTTGAGTTCAGAGATTTGATTGAAATAACCTAATTTGATCATGTGTGGTTCAATACACAATTCATGAATAAATAAAATATGAGCTATAACTGGACTGAAATCTTTTACTTCAGCTCACTATTTGTCTCCCTCTTACTTGCTTTCATTAACTCTGGAGCATCCTTTCATGCACTTGGTCTTCTTACAAAGTCCCTTAAATTTCTTGCAGTAGTACTGAACATAATTTACATAACCTAAAATCATTATAGACAGCTTGGCTAAATTTGTGCACCTATGTTACATTTGTGCAAGAATGAAAGTCAGCTCCCCTTTATAGGTGAAAAAAAAACTTTCTCTGTCAAAGTCACTGCTTGTGTCTTATGGACTGCAGCAATTCAAGCATGCTGAGATGTAGCGCTATTTCTAATTCCAGATTGGAAATAATTCCAGATTAGTTCCAGGACATAGAATATGAAGCACAGTGACTCAATGTCTCCAAAGAAAGCATCCAGCTGGTATATTCCATTTAGTTTCTAGATGACTGACACTACTCAAGAATGTAACTGTTTATACATCTAAACATAATCTGTTTTTTTATCTTTCTAAAAACAAAACATTTTAATGGTCATAACATTGTTGTCTAATTGAAGGTTTCCTACATTTTGTTTCTTCATGGAACAGGGGTGCAGACTAAGGGAGGTGAACCTGATAGGTGAATGCAAAAAATATGTCCTAGACCCGTGGTGCTGACGCTATGGCATGGGTGCCACAGGTGGCACGCAAAACCCTCTCTGTGGGCATGCATGCCATCGCCCCAGTCCTAGGCATTTAGCTGGGTTTTATAAAACCTTTTCGCTTTAGGCCTCTGCTGCCATGTAACCCCCAAAAAAGGTTCAATTAATCAACTTCTCGTGGAAAAAGAAAAAAAGTTCTTGCAAAGTTGGAATTGATTCATTGAACTTTTTAGTCCTACCCAGTCTGCAGCTACCACTGCAGCCACGCCCACCCAATGGGCCACACCCACCCAATTGACCACACCCACCCAATTGACCATGCCCACCCAAAGGTCCATGCCCACCTGGCACACGATGATACATAAGTGGGTTTTGGGTTGCAGTTTGGGCACTCGGTCTCTAAAAGGTTCATCATCACTGTCCTAGACAAAGAGAGTGAAGCCTTTTTTAAGCCCCACAAAACAAAAATAATGTTCAAAAGCAGTTCAGGATAATGCCTCTCTAATTCACTCAGATATAAGAGGGGAGATAAAGCACAATCATGTATATGTTTATGTATATGTATATGTATATGTATATGTATATGTATATGTATATGTGTATATCTATATGTATATGTACATGTACATGTACATGTACATGTATATGTATATGTATATGATTCTGTTATTACAATCCATTTCAATGGAGGTGGTTGCAATCTTCCTGTGGAGTTTATTTTTTTCTGACCTGGACTCCCCAGTGGGACGAGTAGAGTAACACTTTAACAGTTGATGTGAAATGTTTAAAAATAAGGTTTCCTGGAGAGGTCCCCTTCTGAATGAATTTTAACATAGGTGATTGATATTCCTGCAATGTGGATTTTTATTTTTTTTTGTAGTACGATTGTATCCTAATTTTAAATCAAGTCTACTCGGTGATTGATCAGAGTTCCTCTGAAGCAAGCACTGTTGTGATCAGTGAGGCTATTCTCACTGGAGAATCGTGTAGGTAGGATTACAACCCAGATAATTTAAGTACGACATTCAGAATGAACTCTGCTTACAAGCTGCATTTTCATAAGGTGGGCAAATATCTCTTTATTTGTGGCAGATTGATTGCCGTCAGACTTACTGTGCATCAAAAATAGATTCATATTTAGCAGACAGAGATACGTACTACCTGTGTTAGTGACTTGATGTTAAGGCAGTAATTTCTGTCCAATTCCGAGTCAACTACAATAGACTTTTTCGAAGCATGGGATGAAAATAAAAGTAAAAAGTGCCATGAAGAGATGGGCAGCCAGGTAAATCGTTCAAAGGAATAAATAGTCCTAAAACACTTCTGTCAGTCTATCACAATAAGAAGATGGCTAAAAGAAAACACTACCATTTCTACATTCTAACAAAAGTGGATTTTCATATCTTTCAGATGAGAATGTATAAGCTACAGCCATAAATTCCTGCTTGTGTTAAATTGTTGGCATACATAGTGTTTGTGCTTGACAATGGAGAAAAAGTAGTTCTGCACCTTTTAAAGGCTATGTTACTATGTGTTGCTCTTCCCGATTCCTCTTATTCAGTTGACTAAGTATAACTAAATTTCTTTCATTCTCAAGCTGGACGGGTTGCTCGACTTTTCTGAAAATTAAAATTAAAATATTCTCCTGAGAATCATGTCACTGTCCTGACGATGCTAACTAGTTTCTTGAAGCCACAGCCAAGTGTTTCCCATTAGTAAATCTTTGCTAATGCCTCCCAAGATTGTGAAGTAAAATGGAAACTGGTGTTGTAAAAAGCCAAAACATTTTGGTTTACATCCCTGTTTAACTATTAATCTTACAGGTCTTGTCTGCATAACCCAGCCAGTTAATAACACGGATGTCTGTTCTGTTGGTTCTCCTTCTGATACAGTGACACCAATTGGGAGAAAAGTCACAAACTCTGGATTCTCTGGTTAAGATAATAATAATAATAATAATAATAATAATAATAATAATAATAATAATAATAATAATAATAATAATAATAATAATAATAATTTGGAAGGGACCTTGGAGGTCATCTAGTCCAACCCCCTGCTAAGGCAGGAAACCCTATACCATTTCAGACAAATGCCTGTCCAGTCTCTTCTTAAAAACCTCCAGTGTTGGAGCATTCACCTCTTCTGGAGGCAGGTTCTTCCACTGGTTAATTGTTCTAACTGTCAGGAAGTTTCTCCTTAGTTCTAGGTTGCTTCTCTCCTTGACTAGTTTCCATCCGTTGCTTCTTGTCCTGCTTTCAGGTGCTTTGGAGAACAGCCTGGCTCCCTCTTCTTTGTGGCAGCCCCTGAGATATTGGAACACTGCCATCATGTCACCCCTCACCCTTCTCTTCATTAAACTACACATACCCAATTCCAGCAACCGCTCCTTATATCTTTTAGCCTCCAGTCCCCCAATCATCTTCATACATTGTGCTAAAGTATAGGCATACAGAGTACTCTACCGCTCAGTGTGATGTGTGAATCGAATATCTCTCTCATATTCAACTACCTCACAATATTATGGCTACCAGTTCTGTGCTGAAAAAATCTGAAGGTATCACAAAGATACAGAAAACCTTTGTTGTGTTGTTGTCATCCTCTAAGTGGTCGTCCAGAATTTTGCAGCCCAGATCAGGTAGCCCCGTAGAGCTTTCTTCTGAAAGGTATAAGTGGAGGATATTTACTTGATTTCTTAAAGGAAATAATAGGGATAAACCAATGTAACTTATCTATAAATAATCCAGTTATGATATTTGTTATCAGAACTTCAAAAAATAAGAGAGAGGAGGAGCATGTTACAAATTAATATAAAATTGAGACTTTAATGCTGAATGACTAGCAACCTTATAGCCATTAAGATTTTTCTTGAATGCCTTCTTTGCTTCACAATCTGCTGCTGTTTTTATCCTGTTTCTGCTCTTTTTGATTGTGCTTGTTTTTATTGGTTTTACTCTGTTTTGCTAGCCACTCGGAGTCATATACAGTATATTTATTTTTATTTATTTTATTTTATTATATTTATATACCGCCCTTTCCCGAAGAACTCAGGGCGGTTTACAGGGTGATTAAAACAAAAAATACAAAAGTTAAAAACAGTTTAAAAAATTATATCCATCCCTGAACAAATAAAACCCCAGTTAAAATTAAAATTAAAATTAAAATTCTCAGCCTGGGCCAGAGAGCTCGAAGAGCCAGGTCTTCAGGTCCCGGCGGAATGAACGGAGGTCGGGGGCAGTCCTAAGCTCCACTGGCAGCTGGTTCCAAAGGGCAGGCGCACCCACTGAGAAGGCCCTATCCCTGGGTGTTGTGCAGTCTATAAAATTATTAAATAAATAAATCACATATTACAGGACAGAGGCATTATTATGACTGTGGACTATGAATACCAAGATATTTCAAACATTCCTAAGACTAAATATGGCAGGTATCAGGGGTTAATTGGCCAAGGTCATTTAATCACTATGTGATTAAAAAAAATCCGTGCCTCAACATATATATGTGGAAGCTAAACATTTAGAGAAAATAGTATAGGACTGATATTTGTAAACCAGAAAGGCAGGATGTTGCCTAATAGTAATTCAAAATAAAAACTAAACTGTCATCCAATTATCAAACATTGGTTTAGTATCTGCATTGCCCCTGCAACTTCTGAAAATCAAAAAGTAAAACAAGTGAGAAATCAAAGAAAAGACCTATTGTCCAATGTGAATTTTGAAGTTCCTATCTGAGTCTGAAGTCTTTTCACTTTCCAGTTACCAAGCCATGGGTGGCTAAATCATAGTTTATTGAATTATTGAATTGGCTAAGTTCACAAGATACGCTCGATTGGAAATACTGATTTAAAAGGTGATGCTTCATAATTGACAAACAAACCATATTAACACTTTCTATCATCCTAGTGTGCATGTACCAGTGAATAAATAAGTATGCTTCTGCTAGTTTTTAGCAGGGACAATTTTATTTCCTGCCAACAGCTTGGGTGAACTTATGATGAGTTGGGCAAAGATTTCTGTATCAGGGGCCACACTTTGGGAAGCATGTAGGGCTTGGAAGAATGTAAATGGGATCATTCTGATTACTTCAGTCAAGAAAAATTATTTGTAACTCAGGGTTGAAACAAGGGGTCCTACGTGCTCTCTGAGCTTGGTTGTTGTTTTTTTTAAATCCCATTTATATCCCGCCCTTCTCCGAAGACTCAGGGTGGCTTACAATTTTAAGCACAAACCAATGTGCTTAGCAATAGCCTTCATTCTATGTATATGCCTGCTTATTAGGGCTTTCGCCCCCCCCAAGCGGCATTATTACAAAGTCAGCTTAATTGCCCCCAACAATCTGGGTCCTCATTTTACCTACCTCGGAAGGATGGAAGGCTGAGTCAACCTTGGAGTTTGCGTAATGAAATATCTGCAAAAAGACAACCAAGCTCAGAGAGCACTGAGGACCTCTTATTATTACTTCTGTTACCAGCCACTACCAACTCTTCAATCTTGGAATCAGCAAGTCCTGTTCATTTTGAAAACATTTTGGAGCTTGAGCAAGACCAAGCAGAGCACCTCTTCACTAATTAATGAAATCAGGGCTGACATAACCCTTGCCTGCACTTTCTTAAAGTAGCTCTCCTTTTTCTTCAAAATGCACAGGTGCCCTCCAAACTTGCAAAGTAGTCCCAGGAAAAATATGTTGAGTTTAAGAAGTTGCACAGAAGTGCAAAATGCATTTCTCACGGATGCACCAAAGCATCCTTTTGCCTCTAAAGTTGCTTCATATTTGGCAAAAAACAAAAACAAACAAACAAACAACAAAAAAAAAACACCAATCCCAGTGGAGATACCTACATCTCCTTGTAGGAGAGATGCAGTGGGGGGAAAAATATATATCCAGCTCTCTAAATATTCCTTAGGGAAAAATGGGTGGCATATGGATTTCTTCGAAAAGTATTTACATATACATATTTTACAGCTACCAAGGAAAATTGCATGTTAATCCCCTGTATCCCCCTGCCTAGGGAAATTTATGGAGAAAATTACATAGATGAAGGGACAGAATGTACAAAAGCTCTGCATGCTAGAAAGGAATTGAAAACACAAGAGGTTTGCAATTACTTTAAAAACTGTTATTTATGATTAACACCCCTATTAATAGTGGAACAAATTTATACTGACCCACAGTACAGCAATATGGTTCAGTTGCCCTCAAAGTGCCCAGGAAATGTGATGGATTTCATCCAGTCTCTACTTTGAATATGTTCTTCAGATGAATTCCTTTACCTAGTTCACTCTGTCTTCTTTCTATGATGCATTAAAGCAGCGTTTCCCAACCTTAGGAACTTGAAGATGCGTGGACTTCAACTCCCAGAATTCCCCAGCCAGCTATGCTGGCTGGGGAATTCTGGGAGTTGAAGTCCACGCATCTTCAAGTTCCTAAGGTTGGAAAACGCTGCATTAAAGACTGAATTCTAGCTCCTTTATCATATTTGTCCATATGCTATATCAGCCTAACTTAAAAATGGATGTTTAGGTTTGATAGGGGGAAAAAAGCTTGTTTAAACTATAAAAAAGTTTTCTTCAAATGTCTGGCAATGTGAAGTGTTAGGTGGGTCTTTCCAATGCGAGTCCGGCAAGTGATCTGTCATAGATTTCAGCTAAATACGTTAATTTATTATGTTTTCCTTCTTTGTCACCTGGCCACTGTGTTAAAAAAAAGAGAGAAGGTCACTTTCTCCCTGTACCTTAATTTTAAGTACTTAATAAAATGAGACCAAAGGGCAGGTTGACTAACCAAGCAGCATCTTGATAAACTTCAAAGTAAAAGCGATGTGTCCAATGACGGTGTGTCTATATATATATTTATGGTACAAAGTCCCTACAGAGATGAAGATGTTTCATTTCAACGCTGTCTCCAAGGCAACTCCTTCTTTAAAACTGAGATAGGCAGAAGGTAATACTGAAATCTCTTGATGAGTATATGCAGCGCATAAGCAAGTGTTCATAATCCCCAAGTGGCTTGACAGTAACAAGAACTATGTGTTCCCTCTCTTATTACTTTATACTGTAATTATGTTTTTAGATTTTACTGCTCCCACAGTATCTTAATTTATAACCTGTATTGATTTTTAATACCTTAGATGTTGATACGTATAAATATAGACATGGCATATTCCAGGTTGGGGATAAAGAAGATCCTGGATTCCATAAGTTTTGTATCTGGTTGTATAGCTCTATATCTAATTCTGTTTGACTTCTGGGCTCTTGTGAACATCAAATAAAAACACAATCTGAATTCTGGCCAACAAAATCAGTGCCTTTCTACTATTATATATTGGCCATCCTTATTTAAGGTACCAGACTTTAGTTTCATGCATCTTACCAAACTGTTGTATGAAGAACCATAGCTATCTTGTGCAGCCAATACAGAATTAAACAGTGAAACAGTATGCATTATTATGAAGCATACTTATACTGTTTTGTCATAAATTACAGTGTACAGTCAGTACAGTGTACTGACCTAAAATGCAAGAACTAAAAATAGATCTCTTGTAAAATGGTAACAGACAAAGATGCCAGAAAGTTAATAAGTATTCTCTTTGGCTCTAGTCCCACATGCTGTTTTAGTTCAATTCAATTCACTATGAAATCTAAAATGAATTACCCTTTGTGGATATCAGAATTGGATAGAACAAGAGCTCCATCTCTGACTGATTATTATTATTTTGCATTTCTTAGATTGTTCATATCTAGACTGCAAAAATCTAGACATCCACTCAATAAGGAGACATATAAAATGTTGACTTTTTGCTCTCATCTAGTGACCATCTGAATTTTTGCAACTCATATCTACTAGTCCTAATAACACTTTTGAATTACAAAGCTACTTATATCTCTTTCTTGTCAAGAGATTTAGATACTTTGGGATTTTTGGTAGAGTAGATGAACTGAAATTGTGGCTAGACGTCAAATTATCAAGCTTTCTATAGAATAGATAAATCTTAATCTAATTTTTAGCCCTATTGGGTCAGAACCTCGGAAAATTGGCTCATTCTGGCCTTCTTTATTCATTTTATTCCTAAACCATGTGATGGAATAGGCACCTAGAGAAGCATGAGAGGGAGTTTTGGCAACAGAGTTTTTCCAGAGAGAGGCCCAAGATAAGATAAGATAAGAAAAGATGATAAGATAAGATAAGATAAGATAAGATAAGATAAGATAAGATAAGATAAGATGATAAGATAATCTTTATTGTCATTTTTTTACTGTGGGCACAACAGCACACATCAAAATTGGAAGAGCTGGAAGAGAGAAGGAGAAAGCCATTTGTCCGAAATGGTATAGGGTTTCCTGCCTGAGCAGGGGGTTGGGCTAGATGACCTTCAAGGTTCCTTCCAACTTTATTATTATTATTATTATTATTATTATTATTATTATTATTATTATTATTGTTGTTGTTGTTGTTGTTGTTGTTGTTGTTGTTGTTGTTGTTTTGCAAGATTCTGTCCACTAGTCCAAGCAATTGGACTTCATTGTGTTTGTCCTTGTGTGCCTTGCTAGAGTTAACTACAAAGGGCTCTATGTAAGAAAATGAACATGTAGCAGATAAGGATTGGGTGGAGATGCTGTTCGTTCCATGTCAATTGGTCACATTGGCCACATTTTAAACAGGAAGTAGTATGCAGAATTGATTTTGCATCAAGTACTTTTTGTGATGTCCGGTAAAATAACATACAGGTGGGGTAGCAGAGGTATATTTTTGTTCACATTCTTGTTGAAAACATGGGGATTAATGCCACATCCCTTCCTGCCCTTACCCTAAGCTCCTTTTTATTGGATTTCCTCCTACTGATGATTGACAGTATCTGGATTAGGAAATGACTCCCATTGGAGAGTGTCTAGTCGAGTTAGATTCTTAATTTTTTTTTCTTTGTTAGATTTACAGCTTTCTCCTATGTTCTACCCAAAGTCACTCAGGATGGCTATCAGGAAGCAAATGCAGATAAAGTTGTACGGCAACTAATACATAAAAATAACATTGCAAACAAAAAAAACAAGAACAATTTTAGTTTATGTTGTGGGAAGAAATATATGTTCAGTTATGTTCAGGGACTGGTGATAGGGCACTCTGACACCTTCCAATGTCCTGCTGAACAGATGTCAGGAGAAAGAAAGCACAGATGGTTCTCTGTGGAAATGCATTTAGAATTTCTCCTGACCTGGCCTCAGTTTATCAAGGCATATGGAAGAATAAGTGAAGAGGATCTTTTATCTGGTCCTCTTGGAATGCTCCTGTTGGTAATAATTCTGAGCTCATGACAATCAACTTTGGAGTTTGGGGTAAGGGTAGGAAGGGATGTGGCGTTAATCCCCCTCCCCCAAATTGGAGTGTCCTCATTGATTTCCAAAAGGAAAATAAATGGAAACTTTGTGTTAAATGTGAATAGATTGGAAAAACAGAATTTTAGACTCCATATCTTTAGTTTTATTGGCAAGTCAAGCAAAAAATAGTTTCCCTGCATTAATTATTAGGATTGTGCGTGCTTCTTCGTGATTTTTGAAGAAAAAGTGGTGCTGCTTTAAGACTATATTAAGGAATAAAAACCTGAAAAGGTATTACGTTATGAATAGCAGTGATCTGTTGCGTGCCCATGATTTCCAAATATCCAAATATCTTCCAGTGAATACCCCATTGTTACAACAGGGGTGCCCAACCCCCGGTCCATGGACTGGTACCAGGCCACAGCATGCCAACAACCGGTTCACACAAATAAGGAAAGCTCCATCCACAGGATGCAGGCAGCACACAGAACCACGCACCCTCCAGTCCACAGAAAAATCTCTCTCCCTGGTGCCCAAAAGGTTGGAGACCTCTGTGTTACAAGATTTTTTTAAGAAAGCTTAACTCTGCCTGCATGCATATACACATGCAGGTATAAGTTAGGTTTTTGTATCACAGTCATCTGTTTATAAATGTTTAATTCCTTCAAGTTATATTTTAATGCTCCAAAGCATGATTACAACTAGTGTCAGATGAAATACTAGTATGACAGTAGAATTCTAACTGTTCCAAACAGGTATCATTTAAAAAACAACAACATTTAATACAATATAGTAGCTATTGTTAGATGGCATCATGGCTTTCAAAGGCACTGTGCCCATATATGTGGTTTACATTATAATGTTTTATTTGTGCTTCAAAAATTTTTATTTATTGACCAGTTACTTTCGGGTTCAATTTGTAGAGCAGAAAGAGTTGGAATCTTTCAGTATAGATCTCTCTGTGGATAATCTTCCAAATATGTACTTGGTGAATTAAGTATTTGTCTACAAAGAATGAGTGCATATTTAATACATAAGTCAACAACAAGCCCTCTGAGTGTGAATAGCTCTTGCTCACTACAAAGTAAGGATCTGCCTCGCTACTTGGTCATAAAGGTTTAGCAACAGCCATGGTCTCCTTGGAAATTAAAAGTCTATGGAAACTAATCATGGAAAGAAGCAACCTAGTCCTAGAACTAAGAAGAAATCTCCTGACAGAACAATTAATCAGTGGAACAAATTGCCTCCAGAAGTTGTGAATGCTCCAACACTGGAAGTTTTTAAGAAGAGATTGGACAACCATTTGTCTGAAATGGTATAGGGTTTCCTGCCTGAGCAGGGGGTTGGACTAGATGACCTCCAAGGTACCGTCCAGCTCTGTTATTCTGGTATTCTGGTATTTTGTCTACTGAGAAGTAACAGGTGTGAAGGTCTTAAGCTTCTCAGGACATTGTAGATTAAGTGCAATTCACCCTGAGGTAAGACCCTGAAAGATCAAGTTATAAAATTCTTCAATTTAGTTTAGACCAGGGGTAGGCAACCTCGACTCTTTTGTGACTCATGGACTTCAACTCCCAGAATTCCTGAGTCAGCTATGCTGACTCAGGAATTCTGGGAGTTGAAGTCCATGAGTCATAAAAGAGCCGAGGTTGCCTACCCCTGGTTTAGACGGTACTAAGGATACCTTTTATTATGAATGTTCTTACAGTGTTCTGTCCTCTTGATCTTTATGCCCTTTGACTAAATTGATTTGATTATTTGTAAATCTCAACTTTGAGAAGATCCTTCATTCAGGCATCTAATGACCTTTATCCTGATCTTTGAAGCAGTTAACAATTTCTCTTATAAATCCAGAACAGAAACAGTGTATGTTTCCAAGCAATACATGGGAGGTAGGCTGTCTTCCTAAAAAATTCCTAATAGATTTCTCCTGTTTCTATGTCAGGGATGCTTTTTGTATGCCTAAGATTTTATTATCACTTGAGTGCTGAACAGACCCATAATATATAATTCATTTCATTCTTGTGGCTAGCTTATCTCTACTTGTTTCATTCTGTTTATTGGCTTTTCTTATATATTTTTTCTTGATGTTTTAAGGGTGGATGAAAGGTGGGATAATGTGCTTACAAGAAGTATGGATTAGAAGGGTTTATAATAGCTACTTTTACATTTCTACATTAAAGAGAGCTTATTAAGAGTTTCAACATTTTTAATTCTGAAATGCAATAGCAACAATATCTGGATATAATGTAATTTTTGATTCTTCATGATATTCAGCTAGCTGTGTCAAGTCAGCCAACCATGACTTCATGTGCAATTGAATACAGTTCACAATACAATTCTTTGAAATGCTGTGCTCTCTGGAGCACGGCGGCACAGTGGATAGAATGCAGTATTGCTTGCAGGCTAACTCTGCCACAGTCAGGAGTTTGATCCTTATGGGGCTCAAGGTTGACTCAGCCTTCCATCCTTCCAAAGTTGGTAAAACGCGGACTCAGATTGTTGGGTCTGTAAACCACTCAGAAAATGCTGTAAAGCACTAGGGAGCTGTATATAAGTCTAAGGGCTATTGCTATTGCTGCTATGAGCGAGCCCATTGATGCTGTTATTGGAAGAAATAAACAGTGAAATCAAATATTTCTGAGAACTGATTTCTGAAAATCATGTGTTTTACCCTTTGAATGTCAGTTCAGATGCATTTGAACCAGACAGATTAAGAGTTTGACTGAAAAAAATTGAGATACCCCAGAAGGTCCTCAATTTATTATGTTATCAGGCCTTGGGCTCCCAAGGAACTGGAGATGTGTTTAGGTGGCTCCATTGCTGAAGCTGGCATTTTTATTACTCTTCACTTAACAATTTATATATTCATTTTTCTACTATTTATTTATTTATAAGATAAGATAACCTTTATTGTCACTTTCCGGTGAATACACTGGCCCACATTAATAAAATTCTGATGCCCGCTCTCAAAAGGATGTGTGTGTGTGTGTGTGTGTGTGTGTTTGTGTGTGTGTGTGTGTGTGTGTGCATGTGTATGTGTGTGTGTATCCATGCCCATCCATGCACCACACACAAACATATATATATATATGTGATACATATATCATATGTACAGAAACACACACATACGTATACTGTATATATTAATCACAGCCCATTTTGAATATATTGTCTTGAGAGTTAACTAGATTGATACTATATGGTGCAAAGCTATTACAGAATTTTGCTGTTCTGCTTCAGATACTGTGAGGCCTTTTCCCAGAAGGTAACAAAGAAAATTGGTCAGATATAGCATATGGAGAGGATGTGTAGCATAAAATGTATGTGTGTCTGTGTCTGTACATGTATATTATGCACATTTTTATATCTGTGGCTTTTATCCAATTGTTGCATAGTGCCCAGAGATGTTTTTGGTGACATGGGCAACTATACAAATTTGATTACTAAATAAATAAATGCCCCAACTCCTATTGTTCTTGAATAGGGGGGGGGGGTAGTTTCTACTTTGCATGGAGATATTTCCAAATTCAAGACTAGTTTGATAAAGAACTGCTATTTAAGGAGGTTTTCTATAATCAAATCTTATTCTGTAAGAAATGACAACAACATTTTAATCTGCTACTTTAAGCTATACTTATTTGGAATTCCACTGTGTTTAAATATTATTCCTAACTAAAGGATGCTTTACAAGCTTAACGGAGTCAGGAAACAGGCAAATAACTTTACAATGGTTGAAATGGATACTAAAACAAGATATTCTCTGTTTTATTAATATATAAGCCGTTTCTGCATCATTTGCAGCAGAATAGCAAATGTAGTGAAGTTCTTATTGGTTGAAGGTAGAGTTTGTTCTTTACATGCTTTCCAAAATTAAAATTCCTTAAACTTAAATTTAATTATAACTGTGCAAAGGGTGCGTAATGTCTATGACCTGTCTTGCATCATTCTTCCTCCATTATTAATATTGCAGCCTTCTTCCATGCTTCTGTGAAATCCCAGTGGGAAATTCCTCTTGTTGAACTATTTTAGTATGAACAGCCAGTGAAACCTTTAGAGTGAAAAAACATGAAAGCATGCTGGCAGTACACCAATTACAAAAATAAACTGAACTAAAGAAATTATCAAGCATTCTGAGAAGTCGTAGGGCAGAATATTAATTGGAAAAGGAGGATATTGAGCAGTGAAAAAGCCATGAAAGCTGGCTGGATAACTTTAGTGAGGAAAAGCAGACTCCCACTAAATTTAATAGATGTATTTACTAGTAACAGTGTTTCAGATTTCATCTGATAGCAACAACAACAACAACAACAAATAAATTAAATGTCCTTGTGTAAAACTATGTATCTGACTTTCTCTGTGTCTCTGTCTCCTGTATGTCTTTATCTATCTATCTATCTATCTATCTATCTATCTATCTATCTATCTATCTATCTATCTATCTATCTATCATGTATCTGTATCTATATCTATCTGTCTATTTGTCTATCCAGGGCTTTTTTTCTCATAGAACGCTCAGAACGGAGTTCCGGCACCTTTTTTTGGATGGAACCTTGTAGGGTAGGCAAGGCGGGCTGTATGACATGTGTGAGTTCCGGCACCTTTTTCTTTTACAAAAAAAGCACTGTATCTATCTATCTATCTATCTATCTATCTATCTATCTATCTATCTATCTATCTATCTATCTATCATCTATCTATCTATTCATCATTGTCAACATTTTCATTCTGCAAAATATGTGTTTTGCTCTTAAACAATAGAATATCTGTCTTTGTTTTCTACTCACTTTTACTGATGCTAGAACTATAATGACATAAGTTTGGAAAATGGATATGGCATTTAATAATTTGCAGACTGAAGCTAGAGAACCTTGTGAAGAAACATGGTTCCAGGAGAGGAGCATCAGGTGTACTTTACACCTGTCAGTCATGGAAATGACCTGTAGATATTGTTTTGCATTCATTATGAATAGACAACAAAAAACCCCAAGCTCCATAGTATGCATATAGTCAAACTTTAACAGTGCTAAGAAGATATTTTAAATGCATGTTGAATTTTCTGCTTAATATTCTGTTGTCTATGTTCAAACTGTACAGTAAAGCTCGAAGTCTTTAGATAGAATCTCATCAATAGTTTGCTCCCAGCATGATCTAACTTCTGTTATTTACGCCATGGTGAGATCCATATGGCGTATTGAAAGGTTTACAAAGCATTTCTGTCCTCTAGAGAACACCCTCAGTGGTATCCAGTTGTGAAATAACCTTCTCGAGCATGTTCATCAGAACTCTAATTTTAGAGGACCAAGGAATGTCTTCTCATTTCCCAAAGCCTTTCAGTGGTACATGTGGGATTATATACAGATTTGATTGTGCTTTTCATTTTGGCAGAGAATAGCAAACAATGCAACTTCATGACTGGGGCACCTCGGCTTTAGAAAATCTCCAGAGACCTAATTGTTTTCTTCTTTGCTCATCTTTTAGTGGGAAATAAAGACTTGGTTCTTCCAACACAGGTTGAGTTTACCATGTCAGTTTATTAGCATAATTTTTGTTGCTTTTTACTGATTAACAAAGAATTGGTCAAGTTGTATGCTAGTTTGATTTGTAGCTTGAGGTTTTTGAGGTTTGAGGATTTTTTTGGGGCTAGCATAGACTGTATTAAAAGAGTTTGAAACCATCTTATACCATAAATTCCCAGGTAGGGTGAATGTATGTGTATTCAAATTAAAATAACAGAAAACTATGCATTAAATGCAAAATGCACCCACATAATGATTATATAGCATCGTTCCCTAAGTGAGCTATAGTATGTTTATGGTTTCTAAAGCCCTTTCCTACAATATAGAAATCTGTGGGCAGATTGCAGTCTCTGGTTCCCGTTTGCTGATGCCTGCAGAAAGGTAGGAAGGACAACATAAATTGATAATCAGTATTAAAGCAGGTGCAGGTGGGCAATTAACAGTGAATGCATTGGATTAGCAAAGTGGGGGGGCACTCTCGGGGGGGGGAGGTAAAAGAGGACTCTGACGTAAAAAGGGATGGGATGAGGGAGGAAATGGTAGGCAATTAACTAAATAATATTGGAAGCTTCTGTTGAAAGACAATAGGTGTTGTAAGACTTGAAAGCCATAACGTATACCAGCATCTAGTTCTTGTTTTGCTTAGAAAAAAGCTTACTGCTTAAAAACTTCAGCAATTTGATGGGGATTGTTTCTTGTGTTAATTACTGTCCAGAAATACTATGGTCTGGTTTTGGAAAACAAATGAAACATTTGAATTCCGATCTCAGTTTGGCTCTCTCGACTTCTTTATGATAGTGCTTTAAATAGAACACAGAATATATTTATAGAATTCTCTTTTATTATTTCACTGAGAAGTAAGGCAAATGGTGGGGTGGTTAGCTTGCTTCCTGGGGGGGGGGAGGAATAGTTTTCCTATTTACCTCTGAAAGGCATTGTTTTGTTTCCAGACAAATGTCTTGTTGTGTCCTTTGGAAAGAATTTTGGTTATTTCTTGTGGTCACTAACAAAGTCTCCAGGACAACTCATTTATCATAGATTAATAAGTGATAATGACTGGGTTCCTCTGGCAGACTAAATCATGCCCAAACAACTGTATTAATTGCATTTGCACAACATGTTTATCCATAGCTAATGTGACTTATTCAATTAACCAAACTTTCAGTATCCTGAACCATAAAATACCCAAATGGACCATTATTTTTTTACAATGAGCTCAAGGTGGTTGACTTGCTTAAAGCTTATTGTGTCCGAAAGAAAGTCACTTATTTAATGTTGTTTGAACCACAACAGTGAAAGGCTGGTCTAACCTACTTAACTATTTCAGATTGAACCTAAGACATTTTTCCTATGCTAATTGAAGGCTATCACTGAATTAAGGACTTTTGCAAGGGTGGAATACAAAGAGGGAACAAAGTTGTATTTGCTGTCCCAAAGGTTCTTCAGAACTGAAAAAGCTTCTTGGATGAGAAGCTAAACATCTTCAAGGAAAAACAAAGTCCAGTTGCCTTTTGAAAAAGCATCTTTGGGACAACCATGACCTGGATGACTGAGAATCTCCACATATATTTTATGTTGTCTAAGTCAGAAATGGACACTCCATGATTTTCTTAAATGATTTTTTTTTCATTTCTTAAAAATGGTGCCATTACCAGCAAGCAAAAAACCAAACCAAACCAAATGGGCTGAATTTCCTTCATTTTTTAAAGAAAGAAAATAATAATAATAATTTTAAAAAGTGGTATGAATCTTTGTTTACTCTTGATGCACTATTACAGCCTGGTAACAAAATGTTCAGAAACCAACCCACAAGCTTGGAGAACAAACCTCCATTCACACTATTTTAATGCAAAGAACAGATCTATATGAATCTGGGATTTAACTGACTTTCAACTGAATCAATCTTGTGGAATCATTTTGATGTATCAAGTTGAATGTCTTTCAGTCAATTCAATTCTTCACTGCACATGAACCCTCCTTTTAATTGAAGAGTTTTGTAAATTGAAATTCAGTCAGATTATCAAGTCAGATCTTGAGTGAAATGCCTCCCACCCACCCACTCACCCAGTGGTGGATTCAGCTGGTTTGCCCCCCTTCGGCAGAACCTATAGCTATTTTTTTTGTTGCCCAGGCCCAGAATGGACTTCCAGAAGTGGCATCCACACAGAGAACCGGTTGTTCACATATCTGAATCCCACCACTGCATTCACCCACCCATCCCAACAATCTGGAAACCTTGATAACATTCTCTTGTTACAGCTTTTGAACGATGATAAACAAAAGCAAAAAAAAAAGAGAAAAAGCCTACCAACTCTTCTGAGCTCCTGATGGATTCTTGCCTCTGCTTTAATCAATTCTAGCATTTGGTGAGATGCCACTTGAGATCTGCTATTCTAACTTGGATTACCTTGCTTGTAGAGTTAGCACCAGCTCCTGAATCTTTTAACATTGACTGCCAGATTCACAGTGATCACAGAATTCATTCATGATTAGATCATTCCTGGGGAAACATCTGAGCAATGTCTTCCCTAGGTGTAAAAGCAATGAATTTAAAATCTCCAGGTAGTAAAATGGGCAGATGTTTAAATCTACAGCAGGATTGACAGAATTGGAGTTTATTCAGTTTTGAAAACAGGGAAGCCACTTGAGCCACTTACATGCCAATTATCTCTCCATCCACGGAGAGTCAGGCAAATGTTCACTTGTCTCACACATGATAGGGCTATTCATTACCTTCCTTGTATTTGCAACTCTGCTATGATACCATGCATAGAATCTACTTAGGAACACTGATGTAGTAACTACTGGCATTTATTTTAAACTGTTGGTAAATATTTCAGGACTATTAAGTCTCTTTGGGGCTCCCCCTCTGTGTCCTCTTTTGAAGACTGTGATTTATCTTAAGAAGGACATTGTATGTTTAGTTAACAATCTCAACCATCCAGTCCTAATGCTTTCCTGAGTAGCAGGGGGTAAATTCCTATAGCGCCATTGCCCAATTGCTGCTAAGGACAGCACAGAAGGGATGCAATTGTTTATGGTAAATCTGCCCTCTCAAATGAGGACATTCTGTTAACGAGGCAGTGTTTTGAAGGAAAATCTCATTAGTCACTTGCTCTTCTCAGGGCTTAGAGCGAAGCTGGAATTATTGGGCTGATGTCAGGCTACCTTTCATGGAAGCTTATCAAAGTGAGATCCAACCTAGAATTAAGGAGAACTTTCCTGTCAGTGAGAACAATTAATCAGTGGAACATCTTGCTTCCAGACGTTGTGGGTGCTCCATCACTGGACGTTTTTAAGAAGAGATTGGACAACCATTTGTCTAGAATGGTACAGGGTCTCTTGCTTGAGCAGGGAGTTGGACTAGAACAGTGGTCCCCAACCTTTACGGCTTGGTGGCCTAGCCAGGAGGAGAGGGGAACTGGCTTGCGAAAGTCAAGCTAGGTGCTGACCCATCTCTTGTGCAAGTTGAGCTGTGCATGCATGCATACATACTCTGACAAGCCACTCGCATGGTGCAGTTCCAAATGGGCTACAGACCAGTAGTGGGCCATAGTTTGTGGGTTGGGGACCCCTGGACTAGAAAACCTCCAAGATCCCTTCAACTCTGTTATTCTGTATTATGTAAGTTTCAGTGTTACAGGTGGCAAAATGTGGATTAAAGTTATTGCATTGTTTGAGGGGAGGGAGATTAGAGTGCACATGTTAGCCAAGAGATTTGGATGAGTTCTCCATGGTCAGAAAGTGAATATGCTCTGTCTTTTATTGAACAATTATCTCCCCCATTACCTCCAAATGTCCTTTCTTTCAGTTGTATCAGAAGGGAATTTCTCTTGGAAGTTGCTTCCTTCTCTCAAATATAATATTATTGTCACCACCAAGGAGAAATTCTTGAAAAAAGAAATCATTGAAAAAAAACATCACCTGTCTCTGAATAAATTGTCCACTTGATTGCTCTGTCCACCAATTTGGTGGAGAATTTTGAAGTCATTAGTGTCCAGGTCTAATTAATTCAATGCAGTTTGTCGTTCATTTACTTAAAAGCCAATAGGGTGATCAACTAAGAGATTAGGGCTGTTGTCTATCAAAACTCTTGCCAAGACAGTACTGCCTTAATGTTTGTGGGCATTATATGATAATCAGGTTTAAAAATAGACGTATTCATCCATCTATTCAAATTAAATTAAATCAAATTATTTATTACAGATCAATGGCCCAGTCTAAATAAAAACTACAAATTAGGGTTAGAAGATAGAATGTACAGAATAAAATAAAATGCATAAGATGAAAGATCTATAATCATACTTGCACTATTTTGCTGTCAGCAATATATATTTTATAATCTGGGGAAAAAGATAACTATGCAATGGCAAGAGTTACCTGGAGATCTTAAACAGTAAGAATTGCATTTAAAATTCTTCTGGCCATCCTAGAAATGGAATTAGAAAATGCGCTAGGAGCTCTTTGCATATGTCTCTATATAAATTACAATATAACAGAATGTGAGTTCTGGTTTCAATATTACTGCTATTAGTAGGGCATGGCCTTTCTGCACATAGAATTTTGCAAAACTTTCCCTCCAGCTCTGCTGATGGTATAATATTGAATTGTACTAATGTAAATGCTTGTCAAAATTTATTGTTTGTGTTGATCTTGGTACAATGTTGCCTTAAACTGTCTCCCAATTGTACCCTAGGTAAGTGTTTACTGTATTTTGATTGTAATTTTATATCAAGGATCCTTTCCTTAATCACTGCCATTTCTTGATCTTGTCCCATGGGCATGAAAAATCCAATTTATATCTTTTTTTTAAAAAAAATCTCAGTTTGTAATTTCCAGGAGGAATCATGCTTATCGCTTAATGTCAGATCTTAAGCTTGAAACTGAATCTTCAGCCAATATTTAAATGTGCATAGCCATGCTCTTGTTTTGACTTTTCTAAGTCTTGCTTCCAGCCACAACGCAGCATTAGACACACATTTTGGATGTTGGAATGGCTTTCTTAAGGATCCTGACTATATCCTTTCCAAATTCTGCTAATTGATTTCTGGGTTTAATTGGGCTCCATCTAACAGCTGGGATAATGTCTTGGCTTCAAAAAGATTGAGGACAGATGGCATATATTGGGCACCTTTGGAGAAGAGGAAAGAAAGAATTGCTGCTGAAGTCCTCTGGGCATTTGAAGCAACCTAAGCAATGTCTGTGTGACATTTTCCAGACTGGTGTGGCATGAATCTCAAGAATTTGTAACTGGGGACCTGCTCTATTTTTATTTATGTCCTTCAAAAGTCCAAGACATTTTTTTAAAACCTCTTGCAAAATGCCTTTTTTCATAATTGATCTATAATGAATGTTCCTTGCAGAACTGGGCCAAGCCACCTATAACCCTTCTAAATTCTGTTGCCATTTGTGATAATGAAATTGCATTGTTTGCACGAAGAGCACAGATACAGGTCTGCTATACAATTTTGGGGGTTTAAAATCTCCATTGAAAGGTTACTAGCTATTAGCTTCAGCTAGTTACTCGCTGAAGAGCCATGGTGGCACAGTGGTTAGAATGCAGTATATTGCAGGCGATTCTGAAAAGCTCAGCATTGACTTAGCCTTCTATCCTTCCACGGTCAATAAAATGAGGACCCAGATTGTTGGGAGCAATAAGCTGACTCTGTAAACTGCTTAGAGAGGACTGTAAAAGTACTATGAAGCAGTATATAAATCTAAGTCCTATTGCTACTGTGTTGGTATAATAATTAGAGAGTAATGGAGCCAGAATACAACCTTACTTAATCCCCTTGCTGGTTATCACTGCATCTGAGACATGCCCAGCTGTGGTACATCAATATTCCAGTTTCTGATCCCTGAAATTCCAGCTTCCTCATGATTACTGATTAAAAAGGTAAAGGTAAAGGTTCCCCCGCACATGCGTGCTAGTCATTTCTGACTCTAGGGGCCGGTGCTCATCTCTGTTTCAAAGCCGAAGAGCCAGCGCTTGTCCGAGGACGTCTCCGTGGTCAAAATGCACCCTTGACACACTACTTTCTCTAGCTTGAACCAATGAGTGTCTCCATCTGGTGTCCTCAAAGTGGCTTCCTAATTTGTGTACAGCAACTCCATTATATATGTTGGTTGGCACTCCCAGGTTTTCTAGGACTCTCCGCAGCTTGCCGTGATTGATACAATCAAAGGTTTTCTGGTAGTCAATAAAGCCGATGTACTATAGATGTTCTTGAGATGAGCCAGTGTGGATTTGCAATATGGTCATGAGTGCCACGATCCCTTCAGAATCTAGCTTGAACATCAGATAATGTATTCATTCATTTTATTTCATTTGTAGCCTACCTTTGTTATTTTTTACAAATAACTCAAGGTAGACAACATAACACATCTTCCCCTCCAATTTTTCCACATAACAACAACTCTGGGAAGTGGGTTGGGCTAAGAGAGAGAGAGAGAGAGAGAGACTGGGCCAAAGTAACCCAGTTAGCTTCCATGGCTAAGGCGGGACTTGAACTAATGTCTCCCACTTTTTAGTCTGGTGCCAAACTGGCTAGCTTTCCATTTAAGTGGGAAAGTGGCAGTGCCAGATGTTGTCATATGATCTTAAGGAGAATCTTGTCATCCTGAGGGATAGATTAAATACATATTTTTAAAGAGTTCTCCAGTTGTCAGCTTTACAAAACAACCTTTTGCATCATGTAAACGAGGAACAGAAGAGACCATTTCAGGCAAAGCTCAAGAATATGTTTAATTTCATGAAACGAGTTTATCAGGCTTTCCAGATGTCAAGTTTTTCTATCAGCCTGGTGGAAGTTAATTCCATTTTTCCCCCAAAATAGTTTAAGAGAACAGAAGATACTGTTTGCTCTGAAAAATATTATTTAAAGCTTCTCTCTCTCTTTTCCAGGAGTCTAGTAAAATGAAAGAATATAGAGTATTAAAAAATGCTTTCTTTTAGAGCTGTGCATTTAAGGTGAACTTTCAGGGGTCTGTGCATTTTTAGACTCATTCTGTGCTGCTTGTTTTGTTATCAACATTCTCTTCATGTTCCTATCCTAGGCCCATATTAATTGCTTCTTTTCAAGTGCAGATGCTAGTTTGGATAGTGTTTAAACAGTATTACAGAAATACATAATCAGGAATTTTTGGAACAGCCTCCCACTCTTTTAAAATCATGACTCTCAGAGAAAGCTTGTTTTCTGTTCTTTGCACATCTGGATTGTCTTTGTAAATGTATCTATATTTTAATGTTGATATGAGAATACATGCAAACAATGCTTGATCACCAGCTGTAAACTAGTTCATTGAACATTTGCAAACCCATCAGCTGTAGGTGCTGCATTGGGATTGCTATTTAATGTGCATTACTGGAGATTTCTGTGTCTCCACCAAAGCACTTCAGGGCAGGAGAAGTTTCTTGAGAATCCCACAGTCAGCCAAAAAAAATAAAAAGAACAAGAAATATATATATATAGGGGTGAAAGAACTGCTGTTCATCATATGATCTTTTCTCCAGCAGTCTATACTCTCCTAGTCTCCCTGATCTGCATTAAAATTTCAAGGGAACACTTCAAGAAAGAGGTCTTCATATCAGTAGCTGTTCAAACTGACTTCAGCATCGTTCTGCCTTTGAGAAATTATATAGAATTTCTCTTTTCCTCTGGAAAAATTCAGAGAAATCTAGAACTTATCTAGAACTTTGGTAAGATTTTTTTTTTTAAAAAAAACAACCTGTCCATCTCTACAGTTGCACCCAGATAATCTCAGACTTGGTAGATACTTGCAACATCAATTAAGAAGATTTTCTATCAGCCAGGGTTAGAGATTATGAGAGAATTATGTTGGGTTGACTTATTGCAACACAGTTTCCATCACTGTAGGTTATATTATATCATTTTCATCAGTGTGTCCATCAACTCAACCCTTTCCTTCTTTAAACTCATCTGGAATCTCATTTCTTTCCTGGGGCATCACAGCTTCACATAAAATTCATTCCCAGACACAATAACCATGTGGCTGTCACAATGCTCATTAATCAACCTCTAACCCCTCCTGTTCCCTTGCTGTTTCTTTTTCACTTTGATTGCCTGCTTTCTAAAAGCCACTTCCCTTCCACATCCACAACTATATGCTGTGTGTTGTTAACATTATATAAATGCATACAAAAAAAAAAATCCATGATTAATCCTTGTCTTCAGGCTTTCAACTCAGGAATGTATGTAAACAATCAATAGGAAGTTAATTATGCCAGGTTCATTTTGACAAGTGTTTCCATTACCTCAGTCTAGTTATTACTGGTTGTATAACCTCTAATTGGTTGATTAGCAATAATTGTGCAAATGTTCTAGCATAATCAAACTGGAATTGTTTACAGTGCATTCTAGTCATACTAGCAACCAACCAGTTGCTAATCCGGAGATGGGCTCTTGTCTTGCTTCATTTCACATGCTTAACAATAGCTTAAGCAAAGGGCCTTGCCCAAATTAGGAATCCCAGCTGGCCAGGCTGAATGGTGGAGAGAGATTACAAAAGTGAGGCACGGAAGAAGAGGAAACACTGCAATCTATCTTGGTCACCTCACAATAATAAAGCCAGTTGCAAAAGGAGAGCTGGAAGAAGTTATAAAGCATTGTGAGAAGATTTATGTTATATATGAAACATTTTTTATTAAATTTTGAGAATTGTAAGCATCCCACCATCATTTAATGGGACTGGGAGCTATAGAAGTTAAACAAATAAATAAGAACCAAGAATCCTGAAACTAGTTCATGGGGAAAATATATTTAGGAAAATGAAAACCAGACTTTAATAAAAGGTCTGAAAAAATTATATGTCTAACATTGTGGTGGAGTTTCAACAAACTGATGTAATTAACCTCTCCCTTTTTTTGCAACAGTTATAATTTTCCCAGAAAGTGTGCATTTCTAGAGCAAAGGGTAAAATCAACTATTCTTGATTATATTTTAAAATGAGTTGGATGAAAAAGACAGAGGGCTAAATCTTTACAAAAACACCACTCCAGTGAGCACCACAGCTTTGGATGAGCACAAGAAAGCATTAAGAATGCCATTTAACAATTGAGATCATTCTTGACACTTTGGTTACTTAGTCAAGAGGTCACTAAAATGCAGTCAGAGAAGTGCCAACACAGCAGCCCTAAGCTAAGTAAATGGAAAGCTTCCCAGAAACATGTCTCCTTAGTAAATAGATGGCATTTAAATGTTTAATTAAGAAGTTCTAGGTTTTTATTCCTTTGGGATATTTTGCTGTCATTAGGCTGGGCATATAGGATGAAGTACATTTTGAGGCCCAAAATTAAGAATGCTGTCTTGTACCAGGGAGGACAATAAATAATCATAGCTTCATTAAATTACAATAGGAAAAAACACTTAAGATTTGTAATCCTTTGTAAAGGGCACATTAACTCTGATTCAGCCATGGGAACTGTCCTTGGTACTGGACAGGAGTGAAGGAGCCCCCAAAGTGCTATCAAAAATATAACTGGACTTCCTTTATTTTTCTTGAAGACCTTTCACTTCTCAACCAAAAAGCCTTCTTCAGTTCTAAATAACTGGTGGGGAATGGAAAGGATTTTTATGGCTTTCAGGAAAAAGTAAGAAAAATCATGAAAGTCCTGTTGCCTTTTTGAAAGCATCTTTGGGACCACCAAGATCTAGATGACTGAGAATCTCCATAGACACTAAATGAAGGAGTTAGTCATTCTGTAATGCGCCACCTACAAATCTGCCGATTTGTAGTTCTGTCATGCTTCACTTTCAAAAGATGGTATATGGATGTTCCAGGTTGCACAGAAATTCATCTCAAGAGGATTTATGACATTAAACAGATTAGTCAATGCCTTTGAGTTATCAAGGGTCAGACCAAACTTTATTTCTTATTTCAAATGTGCCAATACTTAAATCTTTCTATTGAGAGATATTTCCATGTTCTGTGTCCCTCTTTTGTTCTCTAGTTATAAAAATCAGGGATAGTTCCAAAACATTCAGGGAGACGCCACGGTGGCATATGAATTTAATAAATGAATAATTTTTAATCAATTTATACAGTCACCCATCTCACTAAGGCAGCTAATAAAGATTACAAATAGAATAAAAATACAATATAAAAAGTCATATCATGACCAACTAAAATAATGACTGTACGTCAGCAATGCAGGTGTCCTGTCCCCATAGATTCCTATTGGGACGCTGCCATTTGGGTTGGGGGGTGGGGGAAAACCTCAGGGCTTTCTGTGATGTATGCATTTTACTTTGTTCCTCTTTTGCTTTAATATATCATCCTGTGAAATGGGAGGGGGACGGGATGAGCCTGGGGCCATCTGCTTTGTCTCATCTCCTGAGAACCAAGGTTGCAACACCTGAGAACAACTTCTTATCACCTTCTCAGCTCAGAGTTCTCACCACACCTTCACACCTCTAGATTAGCTCTTTATGGACTGGGCAGTTGGGAGGGGTTTGAACAATGGGGTTTAACCTAACGTTTTTTACATGGGAATTTTAGATCCTCACTGTCTTCTCTGCAATCACTATCTCTCAATAAAAGATCCTTTGGAAATGCTGCCTGTTTCAAGAATTCAACTTTCTTGAAGGAATAGCTGAGGAGAGACCTTACAGTAGTAGGTTCAATTATTTCCCCAAATCCCGTGACCAGGAAAATAGTCAGATCCTCAAGGATTTCTGAATAATAATTCTATCCTAGATAGAATAGAACAGACATGTCAAACACAAGGCCCGGGGGCCGGATCCGGCCCGCGAAGTGGTTTCATGTGGCCCGCGAAGCCATCCTGGAAACAGTGAGGGAACGGCCCCCGCTGCCTTGGCCCTGGCCCAGAGACCCTCCTTCTGCCAGAGACCCTCAGATCTCTCCCACTCCTGCCCAGGCCCCCATAGGCACCCTTGATGCAAACGATGTATAGCTGGCCACGCCCACCCAGTAGGCCATACGCACTCTAGCCATGCCCACACAGTAGGCCACGCCCACCCGACCCCCTGAGGGCAATCGCAATGCTGATGCGGCCCTCAATGAAATTGAGTTTGACACCCCTGGAATAGAACAAAGCTGGAAGGGACCTTGGAGGTCTTCTAGTCCATGAGAACCTCTATCATTTCATACAAGTGACTGTCCAGTCTCTTCTTAAAAACCTCCAGGGATGGAGCACCCACGATTTCTGGAGGCCAGCCGTTCCACTGGTTAACTCTCCTCACTGTTCAGAAGTTTCTCTTTAATTCCAGGTTGCTTCTCTCTTTAGTCAGTCTCCAACCATTATTTCTTGTCTTTCCCTCTGGTGCTTTGGTGAATAATATGATTCCCTCTTCCTTGTGGCAGCCGCTCAGACACTGGAACACTGCTATCATGTCGCCCCTATTTCTTCTTTTCTTTAGACTAGCCAAACCCAAGTCCTTCAGCCATTTTTCCTATGTTTTAGTCTCTAGGCCTTTGATTATCGTAGTTTATTTATTTATTCAGTTTATATACCACCCTATTCCCAAAGGACTCAGGGCGGTTTACAAGGCAAAATTTAAAAACAATCCAATATAAAATTAAAATAAAATAAAATTAAGTCTAACCGCAAAAATTAAAACCATAATTTAAAATCATTAAAACCCCTCAGTCCAGGCCAGATAGCTCAAAGAGCCAGGTTTTTAGGTCCCGGCGAAATGAACGAAGGTCGGGGGCAGTCTGGAGTTCCGTTGGCAGTTGATTCCATAGGGTAGGCGCGCCCACAGAGAACGCCCTCTCCTTGGGGATCGCCCGTTGGCTATCCTTGACCGGCGGTACCCTGAGGAGGCCCTCCCTGTGGGAGCGCACAGGACGATGGGAAATTGACGCTGGCAGCAGGTGCTCCCTTAGATAATCCGGGCCCATGCTCAGATTATTGCTCTTCTCTGTACTTTTTCCAAGGTCTCAATATTTTTTTGTGATATGGTGACCAAAACTGGCTGTAGTATTCCAGGTGTGATCTTACTAGGGTTTTTATAAAGCAGTACTAATACTTTGTGTGATCTTGATTCTATGCCTCTGTTTATACAACCCAGGATTGTATTAGCTTTTTTTGTGGCTGCTGCGCACTGCTGGCTCATAGTCAAATAATCGTCCACTAGGAGTCCAAGGTCCCTCTCACAGTTACTGTTTTTAATCCTGGTCTGTACTTGTACCTTTGACTTTTCCTGCCTAAACGTAAAATCTTGTTGTTTTTTTTCCACATTGAAACTTATTTTCAATAGAAGATAACTAGAGATAACAATTTTTTAATCAACAGAACCCAGAACATGCCTCTCCTGTCCTGCTTAATGAGTTGAGCAGAAACTATGGATATAAAGTGTTCCCTCAAATCTATTTTAACACATAAAAGATTCTTTTGTTTTTTTTATTATTTATGTTTGATTTTTTTAAAAAATGAAAAGAATTATGAAGGAGATTTCTAAAGGTTTGGATAAGCACCGCCAATCAAAATAGATAATACTGGAAAAGATGACCATATACATTGCACTAGGCCTCACTGAGTTTAAAAAGGCTTCAATGAATGAGCATTGATTGGATGGGATGAAACAAAATGATAGTCCAAAATGTGGGTTTTGGCTGTAGAAATCCTTGGTTCACAACACTAGGACATCTGCACTGCTCTTATAAAAGACAGTTCAGTTCAGGTTGTGAGATTATCAGGGTGTCTTCTGCTTTGTAGAATGAGCCCAGATTTAGTCTTGTAACTTTTTTCACTTATTCCTTGCTATTGGACTGAAATGATAACCTCCCAGATCACAGCTGTCCCTGACCTGGGGTGCCAAGCAATTTTGCAAAAAATAACAGTGTAAACAGTGCATTGCCCAGAAAACTAATTGCAGTCCTAGAGCTGTGCAAAGATTTCTAGGTTGTGCCAATCATCTAGAATTAAGCAAAGCAATTTTGCTTACCCGAGTCAAGTCACAGAGGGAAATCTTAAATTTACTGTTCATTACAGTCAAAATGTTGAGTCTCACTCAAGTAACTGCTGTCCATCTGGTGTGTTGTAAAGCAAGCCAATAATATGGATTCCTTCAGAAATGCTCAGTTATTCAGATACAAAATTTAGGAGAGGAAAGATAAAAGGTATCTTCTCGTCCAGAAAGGGGACAAATAAAATTTAAAGTCAAGGGGAAGTCAGAAAATATTTTCTCAAAAACTGCACAGCATACCTTGATTTTTGATAACCTGCCCTGATTACTGATGATAAAGTGATAAAGCCCAATGCTAAAATATATGATTTGTTTGTGACCCATATTAGCCACTTTAATTTATCTTCAACTTCCTCCAAAATTTACTTAGTATGTTATGTATTTGAGTCAAAAAGAAAAGTATGGTGGAGATAAGGGAAAACTGAAAAAGAACTTTTTAACTGATATCATGGCTTTTCTTTCTTTTAGCTAAATATATAGTTAAAGCTTGAATTTGCAGGATGGGGATTTAACTAAATATTAGTAATAATATTGACTGCAATATATTTGGTTGACCCTCCCTTCCTCAGATGTTTTAGACCAGGCATGTCAAACTCGCGACGTCATGTGACATTGCGTGACATAATGCGACATTTCCCCCATTGCCGGCAATGGGGAGGGCACAGTTTTGTTGTGATGCATCCAGCCTGTGGGCGGGCAGTTTGACATGACTGTTTTAGACCATGAAACCTGCAGTCTTATTGATCTTGGCCATATTGAAGGGTATTTTATTTCCAGTTGCTATCTTCAAGCGTAACGAAACATTATTTGCACAGCTTGAATTTATGGGTGTGTCTTCCAATATCTGAAAGTGGTAGTGAGCAAAAGATTTGGCCCTGACAGCTCCCTGTCTTCATTTCATCTAATCAAGATTAGGGTATCCTGAAAATAATAAATAAGAGCTTGAAATCTGTTTATATTGCTGTGCAGCCTTTGGTGACAGACAGGCTTGTGTGTAAAATATTCTGTTCCTTGTTTCTGTTATAAATATGTGTCATTTTTGAAGGTGATTTGGTGGCCTCTGCTGATTTCTTTTGATCTTGAGATGTTCCGATGAAATAATAATGGGATGCTGATTACATTAAAGATGTGGCACAACCAAGATATATATTTTTTGTTCCTATAAAGGCAAAAATAACTAATCCAACTTCCAGAGGTTAAGCTAAGGTGTCTGGAGACTCAGAATGCAGATAGAATGCAGTGGAAATGATTGGTAGGACCTCTGTAATTTCCCTCACTTCTGTTAGATGGTAATATTGACAGACAATATTTTAGTATTATCCCTTTAAGGCAGATAAAACAAGACTCATGCCCTTGTGAAGGTGGAACAAATACAGAAAGGACAATACTTCAATGCTGTAGCACGTAATATTTGAAGACAGGTTCCTTAATAAGGAATTGATCTTGAAAATTCTCTTAATTTTTGAAGTAGGTCACACTGAAAAGAGCAATCCCTATTTTTATGAACATCTCGAGGGAGGAGAGAGTGGATTAAAAAAAAATAAAAGGTTGGGGAATTCTGGGAATTGAAGTCCACACATTTTAAAATTGTGGTTGAGTCATGGTGATTTACAGCCTAGCATTATTCATGGAAATGAAGAATGGCTGGAGGCTTTTACTTTGCTTGTAGCATTTCATTCACATCTCCCATTTTTAAAAGAAGGCATTTGTGTTTCTGTGCTTCATGTAAAGTAGCAAGAACAGAGAGTTAGTCAGCACCAGCAGAAATGTTCACAGGCACATCATCAGCCTTGGGTGGTGATTCTTCCAGGTCCAGAATCTTAGAGGTTTCCAACCCTGAATACTGTTCTGGTATGACCAACATTGTTAAGAATTCTCCAGAGATGAAAATGGAAATGTGTTTACTACCTCCTGTGTTAGAATGTTGGTTTACTTGGCCATCATTTGTACTGTACTAATGTGTAACAAAAAGGGTTTCTGTTTTCTCAACTGAAAATGTATCGGGAAAATGTCAGTCTGTCTGTCATCTATTGAATAGAAATATAAATAGTGCACAGAATGCTATCACTTATTCCATATATTGCTGAGTGCCAGTGTGTGTGAATTCAGATATTGTGTACTGCATGGTGGCTTAAGTGCTCAGTATATGAATCTGTGTACTTGTGCTTCAAAGTAACTTCTACCAGCAAAGGTTGTGTGATCAATTATTATGCTAGAAAAGACTTGGGCTATTTTTGCTTCTTGTCAGTTTCATGTTGTTCTTTTAGAATTCTGTTCATTTCTGTTTTTGCATCCATCTGCATTTTTATGGAAACAAATCTAACAATGTGTACTTGCAAATGCATTCCAATATGGACTTTTTTTTGTTTAATTTGATCTCAAAATTTAGGGAACTACAACGTGTTCAAATAGTTTTGAACTACGTAATAGGATCAGGAATTGTGCATGGAAAATGAATACAATTTTCAACCATTCATGTGTTTACTCCAAACTTCTCATTTGTCAATTCTCATCACCACCAACCTTTTAGTAAGGTGTTCCCAGAAGGCAAAGAGTGGTAAGATTTTTTTTTCTTTAATTTAGATTTTTTAAAAAGTAAGGAAGAAAAATATAATCCTAAACTGGGAAATAGCAACAGTTGGCTGTTAAATCTGAAGCACGCGCACAATCTTTATATTATAATTATTACATGCAGAGAGACACATTCATGACCAAAACTTTTAAACAGAAAAAAGATAAATGTGCAGAGGTTTGCTAGGTATTCTTCCTTTATTAACTATGCACTCCCAGCTGATTACCTTATGTTTCCTACCCTTCAAGCATAGTAATTTTGCCTGCTAAGCTTGTTTAAGCTGATTAGAGAATTAATATCCTAGTCAGAAGCAGCCATCAGCACATTTCATAAAAACAGTACAAATACCACCTGCGGGTCTTAAATTATAATATATTTGTGTGTGTGTGTGTGTGTGTGTGTGCGCGCACACACACACACACACACACACACACAATCCAGATTTTAAGTTATTTATATGGCTGTGTAACGCATCAAAACAGTGTTTGGGTCGACAGTGTTTTGGGCAAAATATCCTTTGGTAGATGCTTCATGAAATAATGCAGCTGCCACTTTCTAAAGAGCAAAGTCTGCTGTACTGCTTAGTATTCTTCAGCAGACCCCCAAGGTGCTTTTGACGCACCTCAAAAAGAGAAATCACCGTCCCTGTATTTGGAGGCAAACTGTTATCCTGGCACTTCAACTAGCTGAAATGTGGGTGCTACTCACTTGCATACTAACATTGATGATGAGGATTCTATGGAAGCCACAGAAGCTGCAGGCTGTAGAGCACTGTTGATGGCATCCTTTTTCTTCAAAGTCAGTTTTTTGAACCAAATTCCTTTGGTTCAAATGTCCTGGGATTTGTCCTTTCATTTTTAAAAATAATGAAGAAGAGTGACTTTCTAGAGAAATTGCCTGCCCTTCACAAAGTGCTTCTGTTGATCCACTATTCTTAACTGTATATACTTGGCGGATGTCTGTGTCTATCACTCATAAGATACACACAAATCCCCTTGTTGATTTATAGACTGTAGCCAAAATATTTCACCTTTCATAGTGCAGCACCGTTGGACAACAAAGGAAACCAACATCTAAGTAAAGGAAATAAATTTTATATTTGATCCAACTTATCAGCCCTGTGAATAATAGCAGTGGATTTCTGATTTAAACATTCACCATTGATTGAAAGTTTGTTCATTATGCAATTAAAATCCATTGAGTCAAGCTCAAATGCTAGTGATCCTATCTCTTTTTCCATTCCTCAATCTTGCCAAGTATAGTTGTTTGCTAGATCACCATCTGCTCCTAGCAAAAGCCCAGAGTATGAGAGACTGGATTTCTGGATTATTACCTCAAAGAGATGCTTGATCTGTTTGGTTGCTTTTCAAAAGAATAGCTAGATGTTTAAACCTCCATTTGTCCTTTGTTTCCATTTAGCCTTTTAGTCTCCATCCCCCACTGTGTGTGTGTGTACAGTATGTGTGTGTATGTGTGTGTGTATACATGCGTATGTATACACACACAGAGAGAGAGAGACACAGACACATACATATATTCAAATAAATCAAATGATTGTTTCTAGAGTTAAATGCAAACCCTGCTGCAGAGTTGGAGGTTGAGTTGCTGAATATTGTTTGTTTTCTCAGTTTAAGGAGATTGATCCTATCTGTATCTCTTGGCTTGGAATTCTCTTCTTATCAAATATTTCAGTTTTCTGCATTTTGTGATGTCATACTTGGCTAAGGAAAATAGTAGCGAAATATGTAAGAGAAGAGGTGGCAACGACATGAACGGGAAGCCAGGAAAGGAAATAGTGGTATGGATAGTAAGATTTTCTGACAGAGCAACATAGAGGCAGCGCTCCACCTCAGAACGAGTTATGTTCCTTACCTTGGTCTTTAACCCAAATTTGTATTTTAAGTCAGAATTTACTTACAAATGGATAGTGGCAGGTGGTATTGTCCTTCCTTGAGCCAACAATGTGCCAAAGTTCTGCAATCCTTTCTGGAACCACTAAAAGCTGCTAAAAACAAGCTGTATATTAAAAGCAGAGGCTTTAGCACTTTGTTTGAAAGCATTACATTCGGTGATTTCTTGTTCAACGGCGGAAAATGCCATCCACCATTTTAATTAATAGGCAGCTCATTCCTATCTTGGTCTTGTCCTTAAGTCAGACATTTTTAACCCAGGACTGATTGTCAGACCTTTCTCAGTGATTACTTACTTAGAATTATGTGAACTGATAGATAAAATATTGACCTTTTTGTCCTGATTTGGGAAAAACAAAACAACCATAAATGCAGTTATCTAAAACAGGAAGGTAGTTGAAGAGCTGATACTTTTCAATTTATACACATTGGTTAAGTCTAAACCTACATACTGTATGAACAATTCTTTCTAGCTGGTTTAGAAAATCACACTCTACTTTCCATGCTCATAGCTCATATAGAACAAATGGAGAATTTAATGTAGTCCTGGTGAAATATCACAGGCAATCTTGTGCATCAACCAGGATTATGATACGGAGTTGGAATTAATGCAGGTGTGCAGTTTCGGTTGGAAGTATCAACTGCATGTAATCCCCAGCACCTTTGTTTTGTAGCCCACCAACTCTGGGATTCTGCTCTCAAAATTTGAATTGAATTGAATTGAATTGATTAAATGTATATGCCGCCCTTCTCCCTAAGGACTCAGGGCGGCTCACAACAATAAAAAATTAAAAAACATAAAATACAAAATTTAAAGAAGAATTAAACCATAAATGTAATAAATACATAACAATTAACCCAATAAAACCAAATTTAAAACTATAGTCATTTGGTAGCAAATTGGCAGGTTTTGAGATGCATTGTTTTTGCTTTGTTTTTCTCTTTTTAAAGTAAGAGTGAAATGAAAACAGGTTGCCTTTGATAGATAAACCATGCTCATATATTCCCTTTTGAAGGACATTTAGGGGAGAAATGATTGAAAGGGTTTTGAAAATAAAAATGAGAGGACCTTTCCAAAAAATTTTCACACTCCCATTCCTATTCTTAAAAATCCAAAAAAAAAAAAAATGGGTTTGAATTTTCTCCAAGCCTCCTTGTGATATCACTGCCCTTCCAGTGACATTATGGACATCCAAGTGGTTGTGAAGATGAGTTATGGCCTGTTCTGTTCTATAAAACTGCAGCTGGTTTGATCTTCTTCAGAAGTCTACAGACAGACAGGTCCAAAAATGGTTGCTATAAAGAACTTTGGCTGCGTGTGTTCCTACCTTTCTGCATAGACTTCTGAACTGTACAACATAAACAATGCTGTGTGTCCTTCATGCTGGAAAAAAAATGTCCTCAGATAACACTCATAGGTAGACTTACTAATAAAGATAAATTAAATTCTCTATAAAATATCAGCCTTTTTGGATAACCAAGTGTATGTAAAGAAATGTGATAACACAAGTAGGGTGTTTTTTTTTAGTTAGAGTACTTGCTAGTATTATATTCTAGCAGTAGCTATTAAAGCCCAGTTTTTATAAGTTTGGGTATGTCTTTTTTGCCTGTCCTTTATATCTTATCTTTGATTGAATTCTTAATATACTGTATTTCTTGTAATGTTCTGCCTTGAAAACAAGAACATTTGTCTTAATAACCACCCACTAGCTGTGCAAACCAAAGAAAGAAAGTGAGTGTGTGGGGAGAGACAGAAAGGGGTTCTGTTCATTTACACTTTATTAGTTGCCAATTCAAATCTAGGAAAGAAAGATAATTGCGGGAACTGATTGCCAGACATTCTCCCATATTGACTCACGGGGCAAAAGAAAAAAAAAAGAGAATGGAAGCTGAAATTACAACATGACGCTGTGGAGAATATTAATGAAACAGGTTTTTAATGTGATCCACCTTACTTTTTATCAAGTGGAGTTAATAAAAAAGGTACTTGCTGGTAATTTTGTGCAAAATTAGATTTTTCTTAGAATAATTATAACTTGGTGTTCACTTTGTGAACTAATGAAAGTCTTACACCTTTGGGGGATGGGGGATAAACCCGTAAGTGAAAACTATGCCTTTGGGCTATGAAAACTCGTAGCCAAATGTAATTTTGTTTGCTAAAACTTTCCTGTGCAATATTCTGGAAATATTGCTTTGCTAAAAGAATATTACATTTTAAGAGCATATATCTGGAGATGAATGCTCTGTACTCCAATATTAATCATGTTGATTGGCATCCCATCTTATCCACAAACATCTGGATGGTTAATTGCATGTATTTAGCTCATTCATCAGTTCAATAACTCTTCCAAGTATCTAGCCTAATTTCATAAAGAATTCAGCCAAGAACATTGAATAAACTGAGAGTGAAATGAAGTCCTTTGAAATCATCTCTAACACAATATATGAGTTTCTTTGTTAAAGGACTTTGTTTATGATGCAGGACATGCCTGAACATAGTCCAGGAGCATTCCCTGATTGTGCATTTCAAGTATTTCACATACTTATCTACTGATAAGTAAAATGTAGTAAGGTCAGAATCCCACTAACAGTTCTTTGTCTTTGTTGGGTTCCCACAACCCGCTAGACTAAAACAGAGTTGGATACTTTGTGATTCAGCAAGTTATTGCGCCCCAGGCAATGTGTTTGCATGTTGTATGAATCTGGTCATCTTGTTGAGTTAGGGTCCCCAACCTGTGGGCTGCAGCTGGTTGGCCAGTGGGCTGCATGAAGCAATGGCCAGTGCACGCGTACATGCACGTGCACTCACCCCCCCACACTTGCACTAGTGCCACCCCGAACATCCTCTGAGTGTCCCACCAGCACTAGCGCTGCCCCGAGCATCCTGCCAGCACTAGCGCCGCCCCGAGCGTCCTACCGTTCCTAGCACTGCCCCGCCCCAGAGTGTCCCCACTAGTGCTGCCCAATTCGCAGCACTCATGCCCGTGCAGCCCCTTTTGCATGTGCCCAAGCGTTCACATGTGGCTGTTCATGTGTTCGCATGTGCTCGCATGTGGTGGTTTGCATGTGCACATGTGTTCACATGTGACCCATTTGTGCATGCACACGGGCTCATTTTTGCACGCACATATGAACAGCCCATTTGCGGGCATGCACACATGTAGCAGTGCCTGCCTCCCTTTCCGGGCCACCAAATCAAAAAGGTTGGAGACCTCTATTGTAAGTGCCAGTGCAAATATAAATCCAAAGTACCTGAAGGCTGAACAAGAAGTAATAGATGGAAACTAATGAAGGAGAGAACCAACCTAGAACTAAGGAGACATTTCCTAACAGCTAAAACAATTAGAACAATTAATCAGTGGAATGACTTGACCCCAGAAGTTGTGGGTGCTCCAACACTGGAGGCTTTTAGGAAGAGATTTGATAGCCATTTGTCTGAAATGGTATAGAGTTTCCTATTTGAGCATGGGGTTGAACTAGAAGACCTCTAAGATCCTTTTCAACTCTGTTATTCTGTTAAGTATCACTAGAAAAGTTACACTGGATCAGACCAACAGCCTATTCAGTGCAGTATTTTGTTTATATAGAGGCAATCAAGCATTCTCTAATTGTCTCTAAAAGTCCACTCATACAATATTATTGTCATCCTTATTGATGGATTCTCAAGAACCACTTTTTGAGATTCATATAGTATCTGATTTTGAATGTCTTATCCTGATTACTAGCTTTTGATGAGCTATGTGACTACAAAATACGCTTCAGCCATTATTTTTTATACTGGATTTCATACTTCAGGTCAAACTACATGTTGGATTAATTATTTAGTAAACAGCTGACTTTCTGGACATGAAATGTGGAGAAGTAATATAGTCTCCTTTCACTAATCTAAATGGACTAAATGAGACAAGTACATCAGCTGCTGAAATGTAATCTAATCATCTTGCATAGGTTTACCACCATACCTTCATTCAGTAGGAGCCAGCTAACTATTAAGTTTTGAGGATATGAAACATAACAGCAAATAAATTGATTTTAATACAGTTCTCCAGATATCTATACATACTCATGCATTGCTATATTTAGAAGATCAAGCCCTTCACAGTCTTAATTTATGAAAGTGTAGCCCACAAATTAAATTATATTCAATGTTAGGCAAGTCCAGGGGTCTTTTGTTTTGTTTTGTTTTTTGTATTTAAGCAGTATTCCCCATAGTCAACTTTACCATATCCAAATTTGAGTCCAGTGACAACGCAAAAGTTATGAAATATTTCTCTTCCACCATCGTATGAAAGACATCCCACAAGTTATATTTAAATTCATAATTACAGGTGAAGACCTTTAACATGTGAAAAGTCCAATAGTTTTCCACTAGCAAAACATAAACATTCAGCCTTTGTTCACTTTTCTATATACTGATATTTTTAATCAACACTTTCTTTTGCTCTTTTCTGAAAGTAGACACCATGTTCATTGTTCTGAAACCGAAATACTTTCCAGAGATTCACAGGAATCAAACAAACGTGTGTCAATCCAGAATTGAGGAATGCTGACAAACGTCATCTCACAATATTCCCTTGAAAAAGAAAGAGGAACTAACGTTTAATGGATTCCTAATATTTCTTCCACCATACTCTCTTTTTTTTCCTGCTACCATGTTCCTATTTTTTTTTTATTTCCTGATCACTAGATATATCTGGCAATCAAAATGCACAGGTGAGCCCCAAATTCTAGTTGCTAAGGGAAAAGCTGTTGTGAGCTTTGCTCCGTTTTGCCATCTTCCTTGCCATAGTTGCAAAGTGAGTCACTACAATGGTCACATGGTGTTGTGATTCAGGGTCAGCCTGTGGGTTCGGCAGTTGGGTCGGACGACTCAGAGGAGGAGGGGGATGTTGAAGACCTTGCTGAGGGGGTTGAAGATCTTGCTGATGATAGCCCTCAGGCAGGCCCCTCCCACTTGGTCACCATGGAGACCCAGCTGTGTGAGCCTGACAGTGTGGATGAAGATGACCCACAGGTGGCCCTGTTCAAGGACGCCCGACGCAGGAGGCAGTCAAGTAGGAGTAAACAGAGGAAGGCTGTGGGGCTTCTCAGAAGGAGGCAGAGAGAGGCCCCGCCCTGAACTCTTTATAAAGGGAATGTGTGGGGAGGGCTGGTTTGCTGAAAGCAACCGCTCAGATAGAGTTTCAAAGCTCCTGTATCTTGGTTCGTGTCTTGTTTGTTTTTTGTAGTAATAAATTTGGCAGACGTCATTCCAGCCTCTTGCCGTTTATAAAGGGGTTGCCTTTTCTGCAGGGCCGGTAGCAGGCTGGTACAGAACACATGGCTGTCAAGTGACTCTGTGTTCACCGTTGACTTTGCCTGTCAAAAGGTCACAAAAGGGGGGTTATGTGATGCTGCAACCATCATAAATACAAATCAGTTGCCAGGCATCTGAATTTTGATCCCATGACCATGGGGATGCCAAAAACAGTTGTAAGTGTGAAAAATGGTCAGAATAGAAGTCACTTTTCTCAGTGCTGTTGTAACTGAACAGTCATTAAATGAACTTTTCGTATGTCGAGGACTTCATGTAATAAGCTAGTCAGCAAGTGCTGGTAACATCAAAATCAAGATAATGTAAAATGTATGGAGAGATCAGAGAAGAACTAATGGGGAAGACGTTTTAATATAAATGCAAATTTAATATAAAGCTTCTTCCCCATTAGTTCTTCTCTTATCAGGATAAAGAACTAATTGTATAGTAAATGGGAACTGAAATTTTGAAATCAGTGAAAACCTTAATCCAGTTACCCGCTGAAATTCATGGTGCCCAATTTCTCTGTATCGCTGACTGGTAATTCCCAGCACCCAATACGTTGGTTCTTTCAGCCTACATTTTACAGCTACATTTTACTTTCTTTCCACAATTACAGTTCCCAAAATGTTTTTTTTTCTTTTTCCCCCAATTCTGTCTCTTAAACCAGCCTATTAGATACCTCTTACCGACCACTAGCTTTCCCAATATCTACCTAATGGATTATACACACAGCAATACTGAATATTGCCTATTAGGTTGTCTTCCTTCTTACATTCTTCACATTACTGTTACCAGGGTGCATAATAAGCTCAGTCCAGGATTTTGTTTGTTTGTTTGTTTGTTTGTTTGTTTTTAAAAAATCATATCGGCTGTAGCAGAGATTGTCAAAGTAATGTATTTTTAAAAAATCTGTATTCTCACGAAAGGAAGTTCCTTTTGGATATTCATTCTTGCAAATGAGATATAAAACATGCACTGATTTCCCTGAGGTATGGAACTGCTCATTCTATCTGATGACAGTGGACTGGATCCATTAAAAAATATATATAACAAATCATCTGCTTGGGTCTGATATCCCTTAACTTGCTTGGCCAGGCATTATCTAGATCTTTTCAGACTATCAGTATAGCTGGCATGAGATGGTTGAAGGTACTGCAGCTAATTTTTGCATCTAATAGCAATCAGTCTTAACAGATTTGCTTCCTACCTGCCATCTGCTGGGAAGTGTTAGATCAGAACTAATAGCGTATATATTTCCTGGAAGAAATACACACAAACACTGGGCAAGTAAAAACATGATTTATTTTTTTTAAAAAATGAAAGGCACGGAAGGATTACTATTCATGTCATTTCTAAACTTTTATTGCTATTTAAAATAAAGTCGTGCTTCTCTGTGTGGTTTATATAAAAGACACAAAACAATAAATTCAATAATAAGCCAATGCACTAAATCCTCAATTGCTCTTAGATCTCAGGCCCATTCATGTTATATTCAGGGAAATACTTAAGTAAATAATTTGGTCTTTAGGACTTTCTTCAAAGCAGGCTTGAATTAAGACTACTAAAAAAGACACCAAAAATGGAAGAGTGTGGTTTAAGGCAGGGGTCCCCAACCCCCAGTCCATGGACCAGTACTGGGCCGTGGCATGCCAGCAACCGGTACACACAAACAAGGACAACCCCACCCAGGCAACACAGAAAACAACACTCTCTTCAGTCCGTGGAAAAAACTCTCTCCACGTAACCAGTTCCAGGTGCCCAAAAGGTTGTGGACCTCTGGTTTAAGGGTTGCCTCCCCTCTTCCAAAACGTGTCTCCTTTCATAGAACCTCATTCATTGCCTTCAGTTCTCCATGGAATGGAGCATAGAAAGAGGAAAATGGTTTGAAATAAACATTTCTAAACATTTTATGATAGGACACGTGATGGAAAGAAGTAGTTATTAACTTTGAATTAATAGACAGGAGACAGGAGAATGAAAATGAGAAGCAACAGAAGTGGCCTCCTTTTCTGCATGTGTTCATGCTCACTAAAAAGTCTGAATTTCATGCAAACAGACAGCTACAGTAAGACTTACAAGATGTCCTTGACATACCACCATAACTGAGCCTGTGGTCGTAAGTCTTGCTGGACATTAGGATAGTCACCATGTGGCCATGCTCAATTTTATGGTCTTTTTTTTTTTTGCAATGGTTGTATAGCAAACACAAAAGCAAATCCAAACCCTCCAATGAGTGGGGGGGTTTTTTGGTGTTGTTTTTTTTTTTTTGCAGGAAACAGGAAGTAAATGCCAGTTTCTGGCAAAAACCATGAGCACAAGATGCTGTAAATGGTTGTAACTGTGGACTGGTTTCTGTGTGCTTTAAATGCAGTCACGTGACTGCAGGGGAAGGGGACTGGCCATCGTAACTTTGAATCCAAGTAATAGGTAGTTCTGGGGATAATTTCAAATGGTCCCTAAGCAACCAGCCGTTGAAGACTACCCATATTATTTATACACCGTGACCCTCCAGATGTTGTGGAAATCTAATTCCTCGCAGCTCCAGCCAACATAATCAATACTGAGGGATGTTATAAGAATGTAGTTCTACAACAGACATGTCAAACTCGTGATGTCATGTGATGTCGTGCGACATATCGGAGCTTTTCCCCCATTGCTGGCAATGGGGTAGCTGTGGTTTCCTCATGACGCATCCGGCCCATGGGCCAGCAGTTTGACACCCCTGTTCTACAACATCAGAAACAGTAAACAGTATATTCCAGTAGGGAAACATAATTCATTGTTCCCCCCACCTTTAAATCAGATTTCTTTCATTACTCATGCAGCTTTTTTTTTTTTTTTGCATATGAGCAGCTGATGTGACTGTGCCACAATTCTGATGAGAATAGAAACAGTTCTGTTAATTTTCTTAAAAACTGTTATTTTAAGAGGTGGCATGTATAATCCTTGCACCGAAAAATATTTGTTCTTTTTCCAAGAATTGATTTAGAGGAAAGGAGGCTCAGAAATAGCACTTTTTTAAAAAAAAATAAAAAAAAATGATTCCTACTGTAGTATCTTCAGGTGGCAAAATAATGGATTTCTATCACATTTGACCCAAGAGCTGCTGGCAAAATTACTGACCTTCCATTCTATCAAGGACATTGCTAGGGGTAGATAAGGTAACTAGTACTTCACACAACTGCATTGTTGTGTCTACTTTGATGTCTTAGTGGTAGTCAAGAGTGGCGACTCCCACATCAGTTGCTATTCTCCATTTCTCCCTATCACCTTTTCTGTCATAAAGAATGGGGCATGATTATGAATCAGGATCGTTTCTGAAAGCGCTTTTATCTTCAGGTTTTCAGCATACTTGTTTCATGCAGGCAGCCAACCTCTTCTGGGTTAGTGGTGAAGGATCCCATCACATGACAATACAATACTAATTTTGGAGTTCACACAATGTGCTAATTTTCCTGCAAGACTTCTCAGGTATTGAGATTTAGCTATAAATCCAAGTCCTTCCTCTGTAGTGCTATTAGAAGGAGAGGGGGGGAAAAAACACACACAGGAAGATAGTGGTGTGCAGAGGACAATGACACAAAGAACTGGAAAGTCAAAGGCAGCTGGCAAAAACATGGATAGTTGGAAATCCAGCTCAGAAACTGGATTAAGAAATGATGTCTAAAGATCCTCCTTTCATTGGTATTATTTAGTGGCTGTATTGGCCCCATCCTTATTCATCTTATATATTTCCAATATACCACCCACACTATCAACAAAGTTCTCTTACGCTGATGACTTGGCATTAGCATATAGCCACAAGGACATCGAAGTTACAGAAGGTGTACTTACAGCCGACCTTACAACTCTGAGCACACACTTCCACCAATGGAGGTTAATCCCAAGCGTAAGTAAGACAGTCACATCATGTTTCCACCTTAATAATAAACTGGCAAAAAGAGAACTCAATGTATACCTAAATAACAAATTGCTCCCATATGAGGCAACTCCAAAATATCTGTGGGTCACCTTAGACAGGACCCTGTCTTTTAAAAAAAACATATTCAGAATATGGCTGCCAAGGTTAACTGCAGAAACAACATTCTGCAAAAACTATGCGGAACAACTTGGGGAGCTTCAGCTCCAACTCTTCGATGCGCAGCCCTTGGGCTTTGCTACTCTGTAGCGGAATACTGCGCACCTGTATGGATAAACAGCTCACATACAAGACTTGTTGATGTTTAACTCAACCATACAATGAGATTAATTACTGGGTGCATAAAATCTACACCTATTCACTGGCTACCACTTCTTAGCTACATACTTCCCCCGCACTTACGACGACAAGAAACTCTCATTCGGGAGTATAGTAAGATCCTGCTAAACTCCTCTCTACCCATTCATACCTATACCTCTGATCTCTTAAGATGTCGATTAAAGTCAAGAAATCCACCACTCCTCACAGAGCTTAAGCTGCTGGCCGAACATCAGAGCACTATACAAAAGTGGATGGAAGCATGGAGTAGCTATACCTCCCAAGATATTTCTGAGCATATTAATCCTAATAGTATACCTCCAGGATTTAATCTACCCCGACACATATGGGTGACATACAATAGAATTAGAACGACTCATGGGGTGTGTGCCGATTCTCTGTATAAATGGGGAAAGACACCTTCAGCACAATGTGATTGCGGGGCTCCCCGACAGACTATCCAACATATAGTGAGGGAATGCACTAATAGAAGATAACCAGGAGATTTTAAGGACTTCCTCTGCGTAACAACGGCAGCTACTGACTGGATCTCCAAACTCGACATTAAACTCTGAAATGTTATTTCTGCTTTCCTCTTAGGTTTTATAATTGCTTCTTTTTTTAAAAAAGAATTGTTTTAACTGTTCTAACTTGTAAATATGAAGTGCTTTTAATTCTGTGTGTGACCAGCCATACACTAAATAAATAAATAAGTGACTGAAGCCAAATCTTAACAGCAGGATCTGCTCTCTGTTTTGTTATTGTTCTTTAAAAGGAGATAAATCACCTTCAATTTAAGTCTACATATGTCCACAAGCTTCTCTAATTTTTGTGCTTGTAATAATTTTTCCACACATTCAACTAATGAAATCTATTATGGGGAAAAAACATACAGAGGGAAACATATGTGGGAACAGTCGTATTCATGAACTGTTTCCTGTCTTCAGACATCCATGAACATATTTACAGTTAGTTCTGGTCACTGTTTTTGTTTATCGTTACCAACATCAAATGGCGAAGCACAAACAAAAGAAAACAGTTACTAATTACTTGTAGTTTTTGTTTTATGTTTTGTTCGGCTATTTAATCCACGTTCACCACTGTCCTGACCCTATGTATTTTTCAAAGCTGCTCTAAAAGACTGGATTGAGATTCTGCAGCCAGAATTAATCGGTTGGGTGAATTTAATTCAGCTGGTCATCTCTATGTTATTTGCTGTGTTATATTTTAATGGTAGAAATCCATCCTAAGCCTTCAGGAAGGCATGACAAATAGGACTCCAACTGAGCCAATGGACAGATGTTCCAGCTCTTGCAAATGTTTTAACAATGCCCCATGTGAGACTTGGAATATATGATGGCAACCATTTCCATGATCACAGCTGCTACAAAAGATTCAGCTGGAATCATGGATGAAGATGTAACGCCAGTAGGAGCCTAACTATTCTGTGAATGGGTGCATAGAAGGAGGGAAACAGTTCTAGAGAACGCCAGCAGAGAAGTGAAGCTTAGGTAGTCAGCCATCCCAATGCTCTTATACAGTAAAAACTATATGGAACTTTCCATTTCCTGGGGTTTTGGTTTATAAAATCTGCAGTAGTGAATATTACAGCAGCAGCTGCTTTAGTGTGTTAATGATTTGGTTCACCGTAAAATTTTCATCCCCATTGTCATGTCCCTGTGAATACAATTGATGTTCGGTTGTAAAAAAAGAAATCAAAATGTAGGAAGGATCAGTAGCAAGTTCTCCTCTCAACCTTTCAGTTATCTTACGCACGTACATCCATAGAGACTCATCTACTTTTTCTACAGACTCCCCATTAAATTCACAAAGGTTTTATTTAATGGCAGAGGGAAATATACTGTCATTAGCAGTGTGCAGGTTCCTTTATGGCTTTTCCAGGTCCTAACTGCCTGAAATAATCCAGTTCTTGTAACGCTATGACAGGGACATGAGATTCTGCCTAGGGAACAGTCAAATAAGAGACTGCATAAAGAGCATCTGCATAATAGGTAGAGAAAGAGGCTTTAAGTCCTTTAGGATGTGGTAGGTTTGCGCTTTCAAAGTTGCAAGATTTTGTTAATGTAGCCTGACAATAAAATTGAATTACCTCATCTGGTCCTGTTTTCTCCACAGTCTAGCTGGGAAGACTGACAATTCCTTCTAAATTCTCAGCAAATTACTTTTAAAACTGCCCCGAAAATTCACAGTTATTGCAAAATAAACATATTTTCCTATGTTTCTATACTGTGTCTGTCGGTATCCTAACCTACTCTAATTGATGTACCATATTTGTAACATATGCTTTTTTTTCCTGATTGAGACTTTTGCTGACATAATCTGATTGTTAATATAACTTTGTGAAATACTTTATTTCCTCCGACTGATGAGCACAAATCCATTAGCAGACATTTCTTAATCTGAGCATTCTGAACCAAAACAATACAAATGTAACATCTATCTGCCCTTTCAAGGTTTCAATAGGTTTGAGTAATAACTCTCAAACTGAGGTCAAAAATGAGCTTGTTATTATTGTTATTCCAGGATGTGACCAAAGCTGGTATAATTGCTAAAATAAGCCCACATGAGTAGAAAGTTAAAACCATTTTTCTTACCAGATGGTTGCAATGTACACACACACACAAATTGTCACAAAGGAAGTAACATTGCCAAAGGAATTAATTCAAAGTTGTTTAACATAATGTTATGAAATAAATATGGGAAGGCCTCTCAAAATACAAACCAGTCTTGGAGTTATATTCCTCTTAACTGCAAAACTCAGAACAATTCTGAACTATCTACGTAAATCTTCTTTCATCCACATTATAACAGCAAAATATGTAGTGGAGGATTCACAGATTTAAGACCTGATTTTAAGTCCAAATACATAGGTGAGCAAACAGTGTCAAAACAACAGCTGTGATTGTGAGGTGGAAGCCATGTTCTTCTTTATGTGTGTCATACAGTGGGTCACTCAAAAAAGGAGATTGGGCTTTGAGCACAGTGTTCCTGCATCCATTTTTACTTTTTTCACCCTCTGAGCTATCTCTTTTCTAGCCTGATAAGTCTGTCTTGTTTTTCCCCACATTTCCCTTTTCAAGCTTATATCCATCCTACTCTATGTGTGAGGATAATTTCTTATAATTCATCCAAATAAATTGCTCACTTAGTGTAGAAACAGCTAGACAGGCGAGGATCTATTTATATTGATGGATGCATGTTATATATATATATATACCAGGTGAGTGGGGGTGGGGTGGGGGATAAAGAAGCAAAAGGAATCTTAGAACCTGCCAGTTTGGGTAAAACTTTGAGACAAACGAGATGACCAGGCCAAAGATATCAAAAGGTTGAATCATGGTAACTGGACCAATTTTTGCTAATCTGAGACATTTTCTTGCTCATCCAAGCAACTTCATCAGTCAAAGCAAAATTAGTTAGGCAGAGAGTTAGAGAGTCATCGGAATATATCAACTCTTGCCACACCAACTTCAGGGGTTTCTACCCAAAATGTCAATGAAGACTCAATAACCCAGGCCAAAGGGGTCTAAAGGTTGAATCGTGGCAACCAGACCAATTTTTGTTAATCTGAGACATTTCGAGGTGACCATTTCTCTTTCTAACTCTAGAATCTGTCACCCTTTAAAGAGATTTTCTTGAGCAATGTGAAAAGCTGGTCACCCAGTGCTACTATTGGTAAGTAAAAGTTTAATAACTAAAAGAAAGAACCAGTCAGTTTTTGAGAAATAAACGAGTTTAAAGAGCAGCTTTGTGAAATAAAAGGCTGTCCTTTATAATAAAGGATGTATGATCACCGTAGGTTTAATTGATTTCAGAGGCTGTATTTCTGCAGAAGCCACTTACTCTGTTTTCCTCGTAATTTAATCTTGTTGTACCATTGAATTGGTGAACCTGGCAGGTGCAAAATCATATTTAAATACTAGTGATCAATTCTTGTAAAGCAGTCACTTCTCATTTTGTACCATGTTGGAAATTTAATAAAGGAAACACAATGTTCTGTTTTGGGAGGAATCACGCTAACAGTTCTTTAATTCAACCCACAAGCCCTGGCTGCGATTTCAAATTACTTTTTTTTAGCTGAAGCCCCTCCAAGAAAGTAAAATCATAAAAATCAATGTGTAAGAAAACGTAGATGCATATATACTCTCAAATGCCAGAAGACACATATTAACTCATAAATCAATGTTCCCTACATCAATTATCTACCAACTGAAACTTTTTATTACTTTTTTTAAAAGCCAGGGCTTAAAAGTCTGTATATTTCCATGGTAGTCTTCCAAATTAAGGTTGATACCCTCCACTCCTATCCCACCCCCAACAGTTTCTCCACTTTTAACTGCTACTTCACAAGGAGATATTGATGTTTTCACATGGGGATAGTTGTATCTATTGAATTTCTGTGAGAATGCACAAAGCCGTGCATGCTATTTTGCTTAGTTTTCAGTCCTCAGAAATATCTTGCCTGCTTCAGTTAGATTCTTAACACTAAACAAAGAATTGGTCTTAATGCTTCCCATGGTCCTTTTCTTTTTAAAGAGTTTTAGGGTTCTAGATAACATATACGTACCTATTCCTAATCAGGAAACTAAAATTTACTTGATAACACTATTGATAGTGAAGGGTCATCTGCATGTTCTGTTTGTTTTCAAGTAACTGATCTACTCCAAAGTAGCAAGATATATAACCATGCTGGTTTGGGAATTCTGGGAATTGAGGTCCACACAGATTTTCAAGTTGCCAAGATTTGGAAACACTCCTCCAGAGTGTGTTTCCTTCCTTCCTTCCTTCCTTCCTTCCTTCCTTCCTTCCTTCCTTCCTTCCTTCCTTCCTTCCTTCCTTCCTTCCCATCCATGCACATTAAATGGGGGATTCACGTAAGAACAAAAGAGCAATTCTTGTCTTTCTTTGGGTTCCATTTACATTTACATTGAGCCTTGGTGGAGCAGTGGGCTAATGCCTCCTTAAGTAACACCAGCTGCCTGCAATTAGTGCAGGTTCGCATCCCACCAGGCTCAAGGTTGACTCAGCCTTCCATCCTTCTGAGGTAGGTAAAATGAGGACCCAGGTTGTTGGGGGCAATAAGCTGACTTTGTAATAATGCCGCTTGGGGGGGCCCAAAAGCCCTAATAATATGGAGCCTTGGTGGAGCAGTGGGCTAATGCCTCCTTAAGTAACACCAGCTGCCTGCAATTAGTGCAGGTTCGCATCCCACCAGGCTCAAGGTTGACTCAGCCTTCCATTCTTCCGAGGTAGGTAAAATGAGGACCCAGGTTGTTGGGGGCAATTAAGCTGACTTTGTAATAATGCCGCTTGGGGTGTGTGTGAAAGCCCTAATAAGCAGGCATATACATAGAATGAAGGCTACTGCTAAGCTTGTAAGCCGCCCTGAGTCTTCGGAGTAGGGCGGGATATAAATGAAATTAAAATAAAATAAAAATAATAAAATTTAAGTCACCTCTAGTTGTCATTTCACCATCAAAGCTGGCATCAGCTAGAGCATAGAACAACTCTCCCTCTCTCCCTTTCTCTCCCTCTCTCTTTCTCTCTCACTGCACACACATACATACATACATACACATACACACACACACACACACACACACACACACAGAGAGAGAGAGAGAGAGAGAGAGAGAGAGAGAGAGAGCAGAATCCACATGGTGAATGAACAGCGAATGCTTTCCAAGCTGAGTGTATCACAGCACATCAGTGGCAAGAAGCACAATGTCACCCACATACATTTTTGAACTACAGAATAGGAAAGGTATTAACTTCAGTCTCAAGATTCTGTTTCATTCTCTTTCATACAACTCTTAGAACAGCACTCTGCAAATAAATCCCCCAATTCCACTCTATACGGACTTTCTTTGTACATGAAATCTGTTTATGAAAGTTTCCTTATAGTTCTAAAGGTCTATTATAACAGCTTAATTCTAGCAGTGGTCGTGGGTGGGAAGGTGGATTGTTCTTTATGAATTATAGCAAAGCATGACACTGGCTATTCTGTTAGTAGAACTAGCTAGGAGGGTAAGTTCATTTTTTTCCCCTGAAAGATCAATAAACAATGATGCAAGGCTTTTCAGTTGTTTGTTTTCCTAGCAAGATGACAAATATCTAGTACCCTAAGGAGAATATAGATTCAAACACTAGAGAACAATTCTGAGTACATTTGAGGCTGCTCCATGTAGGAAAATGGAATGCTTCAATTTAGCATAATTTGCCTGATTTCAAGATGATTTCCATGTAGGTAGTGAAAGCACAGGGAAACTGTGGCTTAAGAAATCATCCATGCATTACAATTTGTTTATTTTTTTTTACATTTTTGAACTGCCCACCTATGTTTATGTTTACATTTATATATAATTTTAGTGATCCTGTAATCCCTTGCATCAGGGTGGAATTGGGGTGACTGAGTCGAATTTGAGCATTTACTGGCCAGCTGCCCTTTCTGCTGCCTATATGAAGTTCACAGCAGACAATTACTTATTGCATCCAGAGAGAGAAATAGCTGCCACTACCTAGGATCAAACTCACAGACTCCTGGTTGTGAGGTAAGAGCTCCATCTCTAGACCACCACACACCGTGTTTGTGTGTGTGTGTGTGTGTGTGTGTGTGTGTGTGTGTGCACAAAGAGAGAGAGAGAGAGAGAGAGAGATATGCCATTCCCTCCCCCATTCCCTCCCCCATTCCCTCCCCCTTCTTTTAGCTTTGCTTGACATGTCTATTGCATCAAGCAGTACCTAACAATAGAGGATGGGGTTTTTATTCATTATCATCTCCAAATGCTTTAAGATTCACAGGGGAAATGCACCACAGGGCAAAACCTAATTGTTTTTCTCTCTTGTTTTTATTTAATTTTGTTTGTCTCAGAGTTGGTGCTGTAGGGTGCTATAGAAAGTAGATCTAGCTAGGAGAGTTCTGCTTTACAAGTCACTTTATAATGCAGGCTAAAATGGTGAGCTTGTCCTTGGAGCTTGGCCTCATTAATTTACAGAATTTTGCATTTATGCAGTTTGAGATTGCAATCCTAAGGCAAAACCTAGTGTTGCTTTTTGCACAGATAACTGTATTGCAGAAAGAGGGATCGATGAGCAAAGCAGTGAAATTCTACATTTTGGGGGTTCCTGAAGCATGAGTGATATTTGTACCTAAAGAAAAGGGTCTCTTTCTCTGCCCACCCCACCTCCCAATCTCTATAGGCTTAGACTATTTTCATTAAATGTAATTGAAATGGCTGAAAGGACTCTGGTGGTCCTACTTTTCAATGTTAATCCACCTTCCCAGCAATTTAGTCTCCCTGATAGTTAGCCACAGAAGAACAACTGGGAATAATAGCATTATCTTTATTGTAAGGCTACACTAACAGAATGTTGCAAGACTGAAAATATTTCTTTTCTCTTCTCTTTTTACTCTTCAGAAAACCAGGGAGGGTCACTTCTGAAATATTTGCCATGCCCACCCTGAGATTCCTTTTGTACATCAATTGTCCAGTCTGCATCCCATCCTCCAGTCTCCCAAGGTCATTTTCACATTGCACTACACTGGCTTCCTGACTTTCCATTAGAAGCAATAAGTAATAAGAAAACTAGCACAGAGTGAGAACAGGCAGAAACAGCTAGAGAGGCTTCTTGGTGATTGAGAGATGCATTAGAGAACTTCCCTTAATGCTGGTTTTCTTTTAAAAGAGACTGCTGGTTTTCTTTTAAAAGAGAATGAAATGGAATGATGGAGACCTTTGTCCAGCAACAAGCAGGATAAACATTAATACATGTATGTGCACCATGATATTGTCATACAGATGACATGGTCATGGCCTCAGATGACATGATGTAAGTGACACAACTTACATGTTGCATCATTGGACCATTGGCACCATGATATTATGTCATATTCATATTATTGAAGCTTGTTACAGTTGGAACGAAGAAACCTCTTTGGGGCCTTGTGGTCAAGGTGTGCATTATTTGTATGGCTACCAAAGACTACCCTTTTTACCAGTATTGGTCAATAGGAGATTGTCATGCTTACCTAGATTTTCTTATTACATGCCATCAAGTTGTTTTTGGACTCCTAGATTTTCTCCAAGATAACTAAGCTTAACTCCACTTTATTTCACTGCTGATTTTCCTATTTGTAGTCTAATTAATTTGTGGATATAGTTCATTCAGCAGCTGCTGTCTACCTTTTTATTTCTATGAATAGCTTAGAAACACATTTATCAAACTGAATGGGCAAGTCTCACTTTAAAAAAAATTAAAGGAACAATCTGGCAACTTGCAAGACAACATGTGGTTGGCATTTTCAGCATGGAACAATGCACAATTATGTTTGGATTAGCCAGGCAATTCAGAAAATTCTACCTTTCTATCATTTATATCTGAACATACCATAGATAAATGCACTAAAGATGCAATACCACTTTTTGGTGAAGTGCAAATAACTGTAATAAATAATAGAGAAAAAAAGTTTTCTCATGTCCTTAGCAATAATCTCAAAGATTATTATTGTTCTCTCATTTAACCTTCTTGAGAAAATAACTGAAGGGACAAAATACTATGCTTGAGAATAAATTCATTTAAACTTTTCAAGAAAGAAAAACTTCAGGATTCACTGGTTTTTGAATTGTTTTTCTTATGTTTCCAAATTTTAGAGTCTATCATTTATTTGTAATTCAGGTTTTTCCCCCCTGGTTTTCTCCACATACACGCACATTCAATAAGCATGCTACAGACTAACTATATAAAATGGCCAGTATGCAAAACTCCACACATATTGTTAATCAATCTACTGATAAAACTGGGGGGGAGGGGGAAGCCAGACATTTGCAATTAAGTTCCCTTTCATGGCAATTAGTGGTGCATCAATCACTCATTTGATTCAGATCATCAGATCTGATAAAAAAATATGTGGGAATACACAAAAGATAAATTGTCAAGTTGATTCAGGAGTATTGATTCAGCCTGTCAAATTGATTTAGACATTTGATGCAAAGAAGGATTTCAGTCACATCCTTTTCACACTGAAATTTTGTACAACATTAACGGTGACAATATTTTTGTTTTGCAGCTACTGTTATTCATAATGGTAAAATAGTAAACTACATTTGACTGATTGCAACCAAACATAATAACATTATAATCACATAATTTATTATTTCAACTTTAATTTTGTGATCTATGGACACGAGTCGATACATACATCAGTAAATGTGCTACAACAAATAATAATTGACAAACTTTCCATCCTGATGGAAAAGTCAATTGCAAAAAAAGCCACACTGATTGGATCCACACATATATTACCCCAACATATTATGATATCCTAGCTAGCTCCTTGGGAGCTTGATGCGTGTGAAAGCCAAGACAAGCTAAAGAATTGGCAGCTGTGATTTTATATGTGCACAATATTACCATAACACTATCAGAGATGTCTGCAAAAGAACATTACCAAGCAAGAAATTTCCAGTGTGACATTTCTTGAAATAATTCCTTGCACCTTGAGAATATCAAGGATAAACCAATATTCTTACCTTATCTGGAGATTATCCCAAGATGCAAAACAAACGCTATTGGAACATAATTGAAACAAATCACAAGATGAAGTACTATTACTCAGTGGCCACTTTCATTTCTACAGGTGTATGCATAAGGCATCCACGGTTCCCTCTAGATAAGAATTATGGAATGTATTTGTTTGCTTTTGTTCCTTCCTTAACTAATTCTTTAACTACTTCAGTTAAATCTTAAGAGAAACAAACATAAGAATGTCAGGAGTCTGCAACTGAAATTCAAAGAAAGAGAAATTAAAGTACTCTGATTATCTCCTGAGAAAGGAAGTAAATTTTCAAAAACATTGTATTTCAAACTCTGTAAGTGGCACTCAACTGTTTTGAAACTTATCGAATTTGGTACTCAATGCATTGTGACATGAAAATGTTGTCCCGGTACTCATCGTTTGTTTAGTACTCAGTGCACAAGGTAGAACTTGTCGATGTCAAGTGCCTTGTGACTCATTACATTATTCCTTAAGGGAAAAATTTGTTTGATGCTCATTGTTTTTGGTACTTATCTTGTCTCCCTCAACAATTAATGATGAATACTGAGGTACCACTGTACCATTGCTCAATAATGTTGATGCAATTAAACAGAAGAAGGGCAGATGTCAGCCCTCTGACAACTGAGAAACTCTAGCCATTTTACCTTTTGCTTTCATTGTGGGGTTTTTTTTCCTGTTGTTTGGTATTATCAGATGGAAAAGGGGGAATGCTTGAGCTTTTTCAGTTAGCCGTAACAATTGCAACTGTTTGAGAATCAAGGTCAATGTTAGAAAAAGTTTTGGCAGGTTGAAAAGTTGCGAGGAGAGCCCGCCTTTTGGAATAATTGGCAAATGTGATTTATGACAGCCTTTCTGGGGTGGGAATTGCAACTTGTTACTTTATAGCAGTGGGGAGGGAACTTTAGTCTTGAGTTCAACTATGTAAGTGCCAATACTTTCTTTCCTGAATAAAATGTTCTTTAAGGAAGAAATTTTTGCCTTGAAGTTCTTTTAATTGGTTTCATCTTTCAGAACCATGACAGCAAACACATCACTTTCCGTATACCAATAATGATAAATAAATTGCATAGTTTCATCAGGCCATGATAATGTGAAGTGATAGCAAAGAAAAGAGATTGATGGAATGAATGCATGGGGGTGGGATTTGGGTGGGACATAATGGTATTCCCAAGTGGATCACAACCTAAGAAGTTAATGCTCAGGAGATTGGGCTCATGAAGTCTCTACTTTTGTTATTACATTCATGTCCTTGAATTAGTTGCACATTTCCTGGCAGCTGCAAGAAGGCAATATTTAAACAAGAGAATCCATTGTTTGCTCAAAGAATATTTATATCCATGTCACTTAATTTTCTCAGCTTTCGTTTCTTTTCCCTCCCTCAGGTTTAATGAACCATAAGGAATTCTGCATTAGAATGAGGTGGTTACCATCTGGGTTATTGGTTTGAAAGAGGAAGACATAATACAGTAATGTCAAATGAGAGAGAGTCTCTCTCTTTATATCCGGTGGTGCCATAAAATCTCTTTTCAAAGGCCATCTTTGTTATCTCCTGGGATGGAGTTACTAATGGGCTGTACCTTGTCCCCTCTTGTAAGTCATATTAACAATGGTTTGATTTATGTCTTTTTCTGAGTGAGCAGATTTTTGCAATGTTGTTAGTTGTTTCCTTTTTGTGGAACTAAGACCGTAAAGGGAGCGAGGGTAGAAGATGAAAAAAAACCCACATGTTTTTCTTAAGAAAAACTAATAGTCTTGCTTGCATTTTTGCAGTTCAGTGACTTAGTTTATCATAGCAGTAGCTAAAATTGTTTTCTATAAATCTTTATTCCCCATAATTTAGGCTTTTCTCTTTTGATTGATAGCATTTCTCAAAGATCCATAAGCATCTAACTGAGAATAAGTGCTTTATTGGAGGAATTTTTTTCCTAGCCTAGATATACCCTCAAAAAAGTGAATAGTTTACCTCTTCCAGGATTGCTATCCGTACTGGATAGAAAATTCTGGAATTAAAACTGGAAGTGCCCAGGCTAATGAAGACTATTTTAAAGGGATAATCCTGCGGGCCTGTTGCCACATATAAAGCTATTTCATACCAACTCAGAATGTTCAGTTATGTATTTATTACACTGAATGGTGGAATTCATGTGAATATAGTTTTCATTTCTAGCTAAATACAGTAGAAACTGAACCAGAGATTTTCTATGTTAAAAAATGCCTCTAAAATTCATATTAATACCAAAGGGAGAATAAATCTTGAAGAAAAGTCTGTGTTCAACCAACTGTTCTCAGTGGAAGATACCATTTTCCTTGCTTGTGCTACCATTGCATAAAACATAACAGATCTCGAGTGGATCCAAGGCATGACACACACAACAAATTGTAAGTAAGGCTTCTTCATTCTCTTTCATTCTGGATATACCAGTATGTTGTTTCAATATATTTATCAGCTTTATTGTTTTTGAAGTCCACAGCTTGCCTCTGCTAAGGAGGCTTGTGGATTTCCCACTTGCAGACATAGAGCTGGAATAAATTCTTCTTTGGTTTGCTTTAGGCTAGGTTCTTAGATAAAAAGGAATGAGAATGAAAAAAAATAGGTTTCCTTCATTCCCACAGATTCAATCCTCACTGCCTTAAGGTTGACTCAGCCTTCCATCCTTCTGAGGTCGGTAAAATGAGGACCCAGATTATTGGGGGCAATATGCTGACTCTGTAAACCATTTAGAGAGGGCTGTGAAACACTGTGAAGCAGTATACAAGTCTAAGAGCTATTGCTATTATCCATGTATATGCATGTTACTTTCTAGATATGCACAGTATAATACATGTCTTCCTCTTTGAGAGATATGGGCAGTTTAGAAATGTGATAGATAGATAGATAGATGATAGATAGATAGATAGATAGATAGATAGATAGATAGATAGATAGATAGATAGATAGATAGGCAGGCAGGCAGGCAGGCAGACAGACAGACAGACAGACAGACAGACAGACAGACAGACAGACAGATAGATGATAGATAGATGATTTTGTGTGTGTATGCACACACACACAAAGTGAGAGAGAATTCTTTTCTTAGTTGGGAAAAGAAGGAAAAAGTTAGCATTTATATATACTGATAATTACATGTCCTGTCTCTTATAAGTTGGCATTGATTCATTTCACTTCTAGTAATGCACTTTCTAGCTGCTATGGTGCCACTTTAATTAGGATTCCATGGTTTTAAGGTCAACAGTTTGCTGAGTTGTCACAATATCTCCTGAACTGTGAGAATATACACATTTAAACTGGCTTAGCTCTAATGAATTTATTTTAAATAACTTACCACAATATTCATTCCGAAACATTAAATCCAGGTTGGCAGAGGCCGATTATGTAATAATGAATTATACTTTATGTCATATCCTAAATAATACTGGGTTAAGGGTGACAGAACAGTCTATTTCTGTCTATGTCAGTTTTCAATGGCCATCCTCTTCTATGCATCAAATGCATTTTTTTTAAAAAATGGCATCTTGTTAAGACCAAACTTATGTGAGACTTTTTTATTTTCTACAAAATAAAAATTTCCTATTAATTAGTGGATTTTAATATACCTTGTCTTAAAATATATTTTTAAATACTGATTGAGTACTTTAAGTCAGGAACTACACTGTAAAATCTGGCGGTAAACTGAAAGATAACTGTGGTCCTGTTCACACTTTTAATTTAAGAGGTGGCAGAATATCTTCAAGTAACTTTAATTCTGGACTTGTTGACTTTTAGATGACCATAAATGCATTGAATGGATCTCCCAAATTCTCTAGCTCTCTGCAGTGGGAGAGATAAATGGCAAGGGTGTATCAGTGTCTTTCAGAGAAACAACTTGTCCATTGCTGAGGACAAGTTGATAGATACCTGCTTGTGTTCTGCGCTATGACTGGCAAGATTTGAGTGTATCTGGAAGGCTATAAAACAGTTCCCAAGGGACATTCAGGCAGAATAATAGTGGGCCAGCCAGCCATGATATATGAATATACACCCAGTCCTTGTTGTCACTCTTTTTCTACGTGCTGTGCAAAGATGGAATGTGTAGAGTGTAGATTCTTGGTAGAGAGGACACTAATAATGCAGTTCTGCAAGTTGCCTTCTAATGCTTTAACACACCTCTACAACTTTATCCTACCTTGACCTAGGCTTAATATGTTTTTACATTATTTAGCTATGCCTAATTCATACATCAAGTTTTTTAAAGACACAATAGAGATGACACAGTATGAATTGTAATAATTCAAGTAAGTGTGATAATAAGAAGAATTAAAATGGATTTGCTTGCATAGGCAGATGTGGAAGGAATGACCAAGTTTTAATAGTCTGGATAACAGGTCATTCCAGAGGCTGAAGCTGCTCTTCTTAATCAATTCATTTTGCCTGTTGTTGTCTGCTTGTAAATTAGGCATTGCAAATCATATAATACTTTAATGAAAATGCTTGGTCTAAGGATTTTCTTGTCCCTTGATTAGTACATAGTACATTATGTAAACCAGTAGCTCATCATGTGGACTTAGGTTACAACAGTAAACAAACGACTTTGTTAAATTATTTGGTTAGCAGAAATTTTTTTACAGCTGTCATTCTGAATTTCGCTAAAGGGAGGATTATTTCTCTAAATGTTTCCCACTTCAGAAGTAGCAGTTCTTTATTTTTAATAAGCCATCCATGGCCTTTGGGAATAGAAAACATATACATTAGTCACATAAATAAATATGTCATTTTTAGTGGCATCAGCACAGCTTCTTTGAACTTCCAAATTGAACCCAAGCAAATACTAAGTAGTTTTGACTGTTTCTATAAACAACTTATCTCAATTGCCGAAACTAGTAGTAGATTCTCTCCCAGTGCTAAAGCAGGCAGGAAGTCTCTGAATATACATTCTTAAAGTTGAACTTTCAAGAACAAGATATCTATCAAGAGTTCATTGGCAGAATTACAAATGTATGGAATTTATTGTATGAAAGGACCCTTTTGACCAATGACACCAACAGAGTTTTCAAATTTCCTTCCATCATCTAAAAACAATGTTTTGGATGGAAACTTTCATTCCATACACATCTGCTAATTGATTGGAAGAATATCGACATGTTTTGAGTCCATGTGAGGTGGTGATAAAAGCACCTTGTAGAAGCAACAAGTAATGAAAACAATACATGGAAGACAAGCAGTCAATTAGCTATTAAAAAGGGCACTGGCTCTATTTCCCACCCTACTTAAATGATGTCTCCATTTACTTCCTTTGTCCTATAAAGCATGGACCTCCCCCCCTTTAACTACATTTTGTAGCCATTGCAACAAATATTAGTGGAGGCCTTGTGATGACACCATGGCCACCAGGTCCCCCCCCAACCACAGGTTCAGAAACAGTGCTATAAAGTATGTTACTTAATGGAAAATATGACAACCTCTGAAAAGTAGATTGACAGGGTAGATTGAAAAGAAAAGAAATAATAGACCATGTGCTACTTTGTTGCCCATTCTGTACATGGCTTCAAAATGAGTTAATATAGCTGCTCATTACCATATACCCAGGTAGATCAGAGAGAATGTATGGATTTATTATTAGGGAATTGGTTTCCATGTCAATATCATGAAATTTTTCTCAACTGCTGTTTCTACATGAGACCTATTCTGTTGACAAATTATGAAAAATCCAATCTTTTATGATCTATTCATTTAGCATTTCTTTTTCTTTTAAAGGATAGTCCTGCTTAGCATTATACATTGGAGTTCTTTTTTAAGTAGATCTTTGATTGTAATAAGTTCAAGTTGATACTGGATTTCAAGAGCCACTGATTCATCAATTTAGAAAACAGAACGCTGGATAAAAGAGGGCTATTATCTATGAGGGCTTATTTGATATTGTAATTTGATGTTACTCTTCAAATATATTGAGATCATATCTACCAATATATATATATATATATTGGTGCCAGGAATACTGTCTTATCACTCATAGGTGGCATTAGTAAATTATTGATTACCAAACACACACATGCACACACGCACATTATTGCTCAATAATCACATCAACAGACACAGGACTATAATCCAGACAACCTTTAGATGTCAGCAAAGGAAGCTCTATTTTGCTTCTCTCTACAGTAACATTGTCCAGATTTTTATAGCTCAGATTTAGTTTTCCACCTGAGCAATTTTGAAATATATTATAAACTGCAATATCCAGTGTACAACTGAATACGAAGCTGATCCCTTCCTGTCTCATGTGAAGTGGAAGATATGCTGATATGACATCAAACCTTTGCAGCAGTCGTATGACACGGCCCCATAAGATTGCATTCCTACAAATACAGCCATCATTACAGATATGCTTTATGAACCTGACAAGTCATCTTCAAGGATCCCAGTTTCAAATTGATAGTGTAGGCATTTTTTTTATCTTTTACGATTTGTCTTTCAACAGGAAGGCAAGCGAGTGGAAAATGGCTATAAGCACCAGTGAGTTTTGCTTTTCTAAGCTAGTCAAAGATTCACATAGAACTGCTAGGAAGCAAATTCCCAGAAGGCTACTTTGTGGATTTTCAGAAACATATATTATAATGAAGATATACCAGCCATCACTTCTTGGTCACATGGGGAATACTCTAGAGTCAAGTGGCCTCTGCCATATATTGACAGTTAAGTCTTATTTGCACTGGTGGTAGAGACAGGGATAATAGCATCTCCCTCATACAGGAAACAAGCAAGAAAGGCAAGGGAAATAAAACTCTCCTTCTTTATTTATTTATTTATTTTTATTTTATTAATATTTCTATACCGCCCTTCTCCCGAAGGACTCAGGGCGGTGTACAGGGCAAGAATAAAACATAGAATTACAAAAGTTAAAAAGTGATTAAATACATGCCCATTAAAAAATACAGTTAATACATAATAAAAACCCCAATAAAATGACAATAAAAACCCCACCAATCCCCCCTCAGGCCAGGCCGGCTTGCTCGAACAAGTGTGTTTTTAGATCGCGGCGAAAGGAGCGAAGATCGGGCGCCGTCCAGAGCTCAACCGGCAGCTGATTCCATAGCTCCGGGGCGCCCACAGAGAACGCCCTCCCCCTGGGGGCCACCAGTCGACATTCTCTGACCGGTGGCACCCTGAGGAGGCCCTCTCTGTGGGAGCGCACAGGGCGGAGGGAGGTTGATGCTGGCAGCAGGTGTTCCCTAAGGTACTCCTTTGACACAACTTCATACGTATTGTTTGTTTATTCATAAACAATATTCCTAAACTCAGTGGGTTTATTATTAAGTTGGCTCCATTGAAGATTCATTGGGAAAGGGAGAAGATAAAGAAAAGAAGAAGAAGAAGGGACAAGTCTCCATCACCCCAAATTAAGTAGAAATAAGTAGTGAACAATCTTGATCCAGGTTTCCTTGTAAATATAAGACTCAAAGAATAATAGAAGTGTTAATGGGGGACACAATGGCTCAGTGGTTAAAGATGCTGAGCTGTCAATGGGATGAGCTGTCATATTTGCTCCAGGTCCAGCCCACCTAGCAGTTTGAAAGCATGCAAATTCAAATAGATAAATACTGAAGTAGGTACTATTTCAGTGGGAAGGTAACAGTGCACCTTGGCATATAGTTATGCTGGTCACATGACCATGAAAAAGGTCTTTGGACAACACTGGCTACCTTGGCTAATACACGGAGCACGGACCCCCTAGAATCAGACATTACTGGACAGGGAAATCCTTTACTTTTAATATATAGTAAGGATCAGTGCTGATAATAAATGCAGACAATGATCGATTTTTATTTGATATAAGATTGCAATCAGATATGTTTCATTACTATAATACTTTGAATGACTTTTGAATGACTTAATTATGTTAACACCATCATAATAAACTTATCTAAGTTGAAATGCTTTTAAGTAACAAATAATTACCTTAGAAAGTTAATAATCATGACTGTAGAAATGTCCTGCAGAAATTTGTCTGTTGGGGACAGAGCAGAAATATGCTTTTGAAACAGGTCATTCTACGATGGTGTTCAAAACCGATGCAAAGAGCTAATTTCAGTTACTTTTCATTCCTTTGAGAAGTAAGAGTACTATTCTGTTGATAAAATAGTGTAGTTTTCAAAAAAAATAACTCCCTCTTAGAATAAGGGTTAAATCAGGACAGATCTGAACTTATTTATGCTCAACAAAACCCTGACAAACTTTAGACACGGGAAATATGCATAGCCCATTAGAGTTCTTGTAGATATATCCAATTGAGCATCATCAACAAACTATTGGGTTACTTCCATTAACTTCACAGAACTGGGAAAAGTATCTAGCCTCCATCTGCAACAAAGGATCCAAGTGTGCAACCTTTTCTCTCTCCCCCGCTATCACTGGCTGAGCCTGCCTTTTTAAGGAGGAGCACAAACATCCTAAAAGGGTACATCCAACTGGTAATACAAGGATGGTCTTACTCCGTCCATGTCTCTTCACAGATCGTCCACAAGAATGACTAAAGTGTTATCTTTCCTGTGTTTGAATCCAGACAAAACTGGACAATTTGTCAAGAGCCTTTTGTAGTTCCTTTACAACCTTCCCCGAGACAGTTAAACATAGGATGGAAGTAGTTCATTTTCATCACATGCAAGCTTGGCATCTTGAGAAGTGGCTGGTTTTATGCCTATTTCAGAGATTTTTTTCCCCAAGTACAGCCCAGATCCAACTAATCCTCATCCCAACCTCTTCTCCAGTTAGGTAGATGGTGAAGGATATCCAAAAGAACCACCATCCAAATTACTGAACAAGATCCATGTACCATGTAGCATGAAGAGGGCATCTCTTCTTTGTTCTGCTCTCTGACCCACAATTAATTCATTATGGGACTAGATTTATTGAAGGCAGAACTGGTGTTCAAAAGCATAAACCTGAGTGATCTGACAGAATTACTTTCTCTAACTGGAGAAAGAGGTTGAATCTTGCCTGACATTGCTAAAGAACTGGATCAACTGATTTCTTTGTAACATCTCTGAAATAGAAGATCTAAATGTTGTCAATTATCCTCCATTGGGTTCTGTGTAAGACTTTCTGTTAGGCATTAGCACAATCAGTCAATCACAGGATTTTCATTGCTTGCATTCTGTAGTAACTAACATAGCTCTAATATGGTCAAAATTCTCCAGTGAGAATACTTAAATCTGCCCTCTGTTGTATATAAACAGTGATTGTGCTTGTGTAGTAAAGATTTTTTTTCCTAGAGTATGGTGTACAAGCACCGACCACATTGCTAAGTACTTATGATATTCCCTGGAGGCTCTTCTCACTCAATTTGGTTCATGCTGTGCATTTGTCTTGACTTCTTCTGACACATCCCTTGTCTGCTTCTACTCTTTCTGCCTCTTCTATATATCATCTGTACATCATTTGAGAGAGGGGAAAAAATAATTCTGTCATTCAAAACAATGGTGTTGCTTTTCTTTCTTTGCCACTTAAATCTCTTGGGGAACTACTATTCAGCTCTATGACTATTCAAAGCAACAATAAAAGTGTCTGGGATCTAAGTGATATTGTATTATAACAATATGCTTAGAAGTAAGCTTATCAAAGTTATGCATATTTATCTAATAAAGATACAGAGTCTTTTCAAATTCTATTCAAAGGTACTATTTCTTATGGTGTAGGATAACTGAAAAGCTTCTGAAAGACTTATCCAGCCTTCCACCACTTTATCTTGACACCAAATTCAGTACCTCTGAAAGGGTGGGAAACATTTTATGGACATCCATGAAGAAGTACTATATTGCTGGTAAAAATTGGAAGTGAGATCATGCTAGGACAGATTTAAACCAGGTTTTGATGCTTTGGTAGATAAATAAAATTTATTGTCATTTTTTTTACTGTGTGCACATTGGCACACCTTAAAAATGAAATTTTGTTGCTTGCTCTCAAAAGTGTACACATACATAACACACATTTAAGCATTCTATATACAACATATGTATAAATCTACACCCTTGCATATAAATAACACATAAATATTCATCACTGTCCATCTTGAATACATAACAGAAAGAGGAAGCTTTAGAGTTCCTAAGGTTATGTTCTATCCTGTGCAGTGGTGGGATCCAACCAGTTTGCACCAGTTCAGCAGTACTGGTAGCTAATTTTTGGTTGCCCAGGCCCAGAATGGACTTCTGGAAGCGGCATCCACACAGAGAACTGATTGTTCACATATTTGAATCCCACCACTGATCCTGTGTCCCAAGCACAAGTTGTGTTCAGTTTTTGATTTTGTGTGGCACAACATTAGAACTGTAAATGTATGGCAAAGTACATCATGAGCTTTTACACTAAATAACATCACATGTAAGATATGGTATTAAGTAGGCTCTCATCAAGCAAAACTGGAAAGGGGTGAAAGATGAATTTGATGTTAACCTGGGTCACATTACATGCATACGCGATGTCATAACATGGTTGGTTTGGATATGAATGAGCATGTTTTATAAATTCAACCATTAGGTATATAAACCGTGGTTTGTAACAAATGTTTTTGTTTGGGTTCAAGTCCCAAGCCCAGTGCGATCTCATCCTTGACCCAGCTCCTGCCTACCTAGCAGTTGGAAAGCATGCAAATATGAGTAGATAAATAGGTACCATTTTAGTGAGAGGGTCACAGCATTCTGTGCTCCTCAGCATATAGTCATGCTGGCCAAATGACCGTGGAAAATGTCCTCAGACAGCGCTGGCTCCTTTGGCTAAGAAATGGAAATGAACTCTGCCCCTAGAGTTGGACACAACTGCACGAAGGAAACCTTTACCTTTAAAGCTACTTCATTGGCATCCTTCAGTCTCGAGAGACTATGGTATCATGCTCTGGAAAGAGGCCTAAAGCAGCATCTGGTGTGGCTAAGAAGGCCAATTTGAGAGTGGCAGTCCCTTCCACACTGAGGGCAGCTACAATCCGTCCCCTGTCCAGCCCCCAGGTTTTGCTGGTTCCGGGACTGCCTCTTTGCCTCAGCCCGCCGCACAAGTGTCTCTTCAAATTAGAGAAGGCCACGCTGCGTCTTTAGCCTCCAGGCTGAACGATCAGAGGTCAAGTTTTCCCAGCTGTTAATGTCCATTCCCAAGGCCTTTCGATCCCTCTTCCAGATATCCTTATATCGCAGCTCTGGTCTCCCTCTGGGGCGCTTTCCCTGCACTAATTCTCCATACAGGAGATCTTTCGGAATCCGACCATCAACCATTCTCACGACATCCCCAAGCCAGCGTAGACATCACTGTTTCAATGGTGTATACATGCTAGAAATTCCAGCACGTTCCAGAACTGCGCTATTTGGAACTTTGTCATGCCAGGTGATGCCAAGAATATGTCGGAGACAGCGCATATGAAAGATGTTCAACTTTCTCTCCTGCTGTGCGTAAGGGGTCCAAGACTCACTGCAGTGCAAGAGTGTGCTCAGGACGCAGGCTCTATAGACCTGGATCTTTGTATGTTCTCTCCTTATCCTGTGGTATATTTGCTTTTGCAGGGGAAACAGACCATTATCCTACCAAGTCTTTCAACGGTGTGATTTTTTTCAGATCACTGGGAGCCCATGGAAAGCAATTTTGCAGCATGGGCCGGGCACTACTAAAGCAAATTGTAAGGCTTTGGTGAAGTTGTGTCATTCTTTGTGGCCTTTCCCTGCTTCCTCTCTGACATGCCTGGCAACATAATGAAATGCTGCATATACTTCCCTAAAGACAGGTCGAAATTTCTCCTGGGTTGTATTGATGGCCTAATCCCATCATTTGCTCTTGCCATACAGTCCTGTGAGTTTCTGTGGAGATTTGTGCAGTGGTGGGATTCAAATATGTGAACAACCAGTTCTCTGGGTGGATGCCACTTCCGGAGGTCCATTCTGGGCCTGGGCAACAAAAAATTAGCTACCGGTTCTGACCAAGTGGTGTGAACTGGCTGAATCCCACCACTGGATTTCTGGCACGTGTACAACACTTGACTCTCTGTATCCAACACACTAAATTTTTAAAATGCTGCTTAGACCATGCATTGCATTCCTTCATTAGCGGTAAATGTGCCCTGCCAAAGGGCCTCTTCCCTGAGCTGAACATAATGGTTTTTTATTTTCAGTGCTGAGTCTTAGAATTAACAAGGACATAAACCATTCAAATCTTCCAATGCCTGGTTGCAAATTAACGTTTGGAATGCAAAAATCAATGCTGGAATTTATCCTCCCCCCCAACACTCTTTCTTCACCCTACCTGATTGTGCAAGCACACACCCACGCGTCCAATTATCTGATTCATTTTCCTGCAACAAAATCTCTGTGGCTTTCCTGTCCCATTTGGCTCTTTTTGAAGAAAATATAGGAGAATGGAAATTTATTAGTGACTGACAGTCTCTCGTGAAGCCAGGTTTCTCTTTGTCACTACCTCCATTTAAGCCATATGGTTAAATCTTGGGGCTTTGACTTGGAAAGCCCTTAAGTGAAATAAGTGCTGCGGTGGTAAAATTACAGGTGTGATACTTCATGAGATGGGATGCTCTCGTCTTGGTAATCAGTATCATTTGATAGGGGCGTTGAACTGAATCACCAAATTTGAGCAGAACTTCAAAAAAAAAAAAACAGTGTGAAAAGCTCAGAGGAGCTGTGCTACTTCATTTAGGCTGTTTCTTTACCCTTTCAGTAACCTATTGTTCATCAGCAGATGCCCCTGGCCTCAAAGCAAAGCAGAGCAGCTGGGAAAGAGACCAGCCCTCTTGACATTTTGCAGAGGCCTATTACTTTACTTGCTCATTACTCAAAATGTAACCAGCTATTGGCAGTACCTTTCCAGCCCACTGCTTCTTATGCAGCTCTGGGGGAGGAGCTGGTTGATACCCCAATGTTTTGGCCTCTCCATAGATATAACTCTCACCTTAGCTACTGTATATATTCTCTTAATGTGGAATCTATTATTTCTCTGACTGTTCATTGACAGGATTTGAATAAAAAAAATACTGAGCTACCTAGGCTGGAATATTATTTTCATAACTACTCATTATGCTGCCTAGCTCCTACCTTTTCAACCCATTGTTTTGTGATGTATCCTAATTGTTTGTTTGTTAAACTTCAGAAGAGTTTAAGGAAATGGAATAAATGCAACAGTTAGTGATCCCTCCCTCCCAGGCTGATATTTCAACCTAATGACTTTAGGTGCATACCTGGCCTAATTAATCCTTTGAAGCCAGTGCCTTGGGGAAAAACAGGTCTTCGGACAGGTATACATGTGTATACCATATTTCGTGCCTGGGACATTTAGTTTCCTTCTTATTGCTCAATATTGTAAATAGGTTTGTGGAACTTATGATGATGGAGCTAATAGTCTAGATTTCACAAGGCACAATCCAAGGCAAGGCATGGTGTCAATCTAAAGCAAGGCAAGAATCACAATGACCAGAAAACACACAGCTAGGAACTGAACACATTGTTCCCAGCATCACTTCCATTTGTCTGGACAGCCAGCTTCGTGTGCAGCCCATCAAGAAGGGCAAGGCTTTCTCCTCATGAGTAATCTAGCTGACATTCTCTGCTCCTGCCTTTTCTCTACCCCACATGCTCTTTGATCAGGTGCAGAAGGCAGTTCCTCTTCCTCATCCGTCACCAGCTACAGCCGCATGATTTCTCCACTTGAAGCCTCAAGGCTGTCCTGCTACAGCTGTGCTTCAGCCAAATCCCTCTCAGATGGCTGCTTGGAGCCATTGACCAACTCCCCTGGAGATGACATCTAGAGAACTACCTGGGGAAGCATCCAGAGGAGTCATCACACTATCCCCCCTGGCATTGCCTCTCCTCCCAGAGTCTCGTGGGTCAAGTTTCCATGGATATTGGAAGTGGAACTGACAGATCAACCAAGGAGCATGCACAGCATCAGCATCTTCCCATGACATGTCCTCAAGGCCATAGCCCTTCCAATAAATATTGCAGATGTCCCTGGCAAACATGGGAATCTAGAAATTCTGGCTATCCCTGCACTAACACCAGGTCCGGTGGGGGATATGATGCCTGGTGAGAGCTGGCTGGTGTGGCAGGTCTGAGCAAGGACTGGTGAAATACTGGGTGGAGGCGCATTCAGATGGGCCATTATAGGTAGAAATCCATTCAGTATGGAAAGCTGCAGCTTTGGATAATAATTTCTTCTTAATATGTCATTCACCTTCACCATCTATTCTTCCATTGTAGATATTTGTAAGTCCTTCCATCTTTATTCATATAAAAGTCTCACCACTGTCATCAGGTATAAAAACAATGTCCATAACATGGTTCCATTTTTTGTCCATTAAACCCTATTTTTTTACTCATGCACACTCTTCAGTAGGCACGCACACACCTGCCCACAAAAAGTTTATATTGCAATAGGTACAAAGAAAGTGAGAAAAAAATCTTAACAATCATCTTGGAAGCTTCCCCCAGATTTTCACAGCTGTGTGCACAGAATTCTATCCCCCTCCAGTCTTTTGTGAGCAGTTTATTATATTACCCAGAGCTCTAGTTGTCCTGAATCTGTTTGTACAAATAAAATGACACTCCTAAACTCTGCACTAAAACAAATTAGATTTATTTTGAAGAGTTCAATGAACAGCCTTTTGAATGGGTTCCATAATGGGTTTCTTAATTAAATGAATATAGTCATTTCATAGAGGCAGTTCTCATTAGTGCAGCAATATTGAGATGACCATTTCCTTCTAATTGCATTGTATATTCATGTAAGTGGCTCAATTTTAGGGTTGGTTTGAACAGATTTATATGTAATCAAGCTTTGACACCTCAACTTGCACTGAAAGAAAGACCATCTATGGAAGATGGCATATTAAAGGGTTGGGTTAGAGCTTTGGTTTCTGAACCAACCTTCTGGTAGGATGGAATGTTGGTTGACTTGGTCAGAATTGTCTACTCTAGCTCATGATGATTCTAATAAAGTCTCCACAGTAAAGATCTTCCTTTCCTCCTCTGATTGAGTTCCCAGGGATAGGCAACCTTGGCTCTTTCATGACTCATGGACTTCAACTCCCAGAATTCCTGGCTCAGGAATTCTGGGAGTTGAAGTTCACAAGTAAAAGAGCCAAGGTTGCCTAGCCCTGTACTAGATGATTCTAGAGTTTTTATACTGACCATGTCTACTTTGGTGCATCCTGTTCTCTGAGTCTCTAACCTTTAATTATGATAACTATGGTTTATTTCCTGAGGACTCACAAAATAAGTATTAAGATAAGATTAATGTTTTGTAGTTGATTGATGTTATGTTATTGCACGATGAAACCTGTCAGGCTCCCCTCAGCAAACAGGACTAGCAACAAGCATAAAAGACATAATGGATATGGGAGCTTCTGATAAGCAGATTAATTGTAGAAAAGCTGGTCTAGCCATTATGAAAGAATTCCATTGATGATTGAATCTCAAATGCAAATCATATTTAGAATTAAATCAAGGCTTACAGTACATCCCTGTGTCTTTCTCCCACACACAGTATAGCTGGCTTCAAGCTACTCGCTTTCATGCAGGATGGGCAATTTTTACCTAACCCTTAATCTGTTAATGTGGCGTGGTGACTCAATAGTTAAGATGCTGGGCTTGTTGGATGGAAAGCTGTTAGCACAGGTGCAAGACCTCAGCGCCATGGGAAGGGTGAGCTCCCGTCCTTGTCCCAGCTCCTGCCAACCTAGCAGTTCGAAAACATGCAAATGTGATTAGATAAATGGGTACCACTTCATTGGGAAGGTAACAGTGCTCTGTGATGTCATGCTGGCCACCTGACCATGGAAATGTCTTCGGACAGCACAGGTTCAATGGCCATGAAACGGAGATGAACATTTCCCCCTATAGTTAGCAACAACTAGCAGAATAAAATCCACAGGGACTCCTTTTTTTAATTTTGTCAACACATTCAGGTTTTCTGGTTATTGTTTGGATTATTGAGTATTAGCTCTCATACATCCTTTTGATTAATTCCTCAAGTTTTTCCACAAGGTGACACAGTCACTTTCCAATTCACATGAGCGCCATTTGTCTTTGTAGCATTTTATTTTTCTTGCTTGCATTGGTAGTGGTAAACCGGCTCCTATCAAGGAGTCTTGAATTATGAGAGGTATGAATGTTGTCATTTTAACACCTCAGGCTACACAAATAGTCTGAAAAGGGGAGGCAAAGATGTCAAAGCATGGCTTAAAAATGTTAATTAAGTTTCAGTCTTTGCAGACAACATTCATATTCTCTGTAACAGAGTTATTCAGTTGCTTCTATTTCATATTTCATGTCATATATCATTTGGAGAACTATTCATTTCCACTCTTAAATGAAGTCTTGACCTTTCTTCACTTAGTCTTTTCACATATGGTAGGATGGAGCAGTGGAGAAAAAAATGTGTCTCATCTTTTTGTCCACTAAGTTTTGAGGTTCATCCAGATACTACTTTTTTTTTTGAACAGACACAAGGTATCTGTGATCTCAGTGCCTTTGACTCCATGGATTTTCTTAGAATATATATATGTTTTGTAAATCTGATTTTTTTTATAATTGTATAAGGAAGGATGTACATCTATTGTTTTATATCTATAGTATCAAATTGACTGTTTCCCTTTTTAAACTGGGAGGGACAAAGGAATATGAGAATACAAACCACCAGTAATAATAATAATAATAATAATAATAATAATAATAATAATAATAATAATAATAATAATAATAATAGGAAAACCAAAGCTTTGCATGGACAACATTTGAAAAAACATTGAAGGAAAATGTGATAACAACTTGACATGGACATGGCTTAAGATGGGAACCATCAAGAAAGAAACGGAAGGCTTAATACTGGCTGCTCAAGAACAAGCACTACAAACTAATGCCATGAAAGCAAAGATACAAAAATCTACTGACAATCCAAATTGCCGACTTTGCAACAACAAAGCTGCAACTGCTTCGCATTTAATATGTGAGTGCAGCAAAATCGCACAAACTGATTACAAAGCTAGACATGACCGAGTTGCTAAACTAATCCACTGGGCATTGTGTAAAAAATATGAATTGCCTGTGTCTGAAAAGTCGTGGGAACATAGGGTGGAAAAAGTTGTTGAGAATGAGAGGGTGAAGATCTTGTGGGACTTCCAAATACAGACAGATTACCATTTGGAACACAACATGCCAGATATCACAGTTGTAGAGAACCGAAGCGTACAGCTGATTGATATCGCTGTACCAGGAGATGCCAGAGTCAAAGAAAAAGAACTGGAAAAAATTACAAAATACTGTGACCTGGCCATCAAAACTGTGCGATTATGGATGAAACTCATAACAGTGATACCCATTGTCATTGGGGCACTGGGAACTATGTCCAAAAACTTTACAAAACACAACAAGAAATTGAAACTTCCTGCAATAACTCCTGCAAAGCTACAAAAAACTGTGCTACTCGGAACATCTTACATTTTAAGGAGATACCTGGTTAATACCTAGATGCTGGCAGCAGCCCGTGTCAACCATTAGTGCCAGTCAATTTGATAAATAATATACTATTATAGTTACAGTCCATGTAAGTTTGCAGCCAGCTTCTGACCAGCAAAGGTAATGTGGAAGCCTGCAAGAGGTTGTAAATGCCAATCATGTGACATCAATCTTAATGACCATGTTGTTTAGTGACAATTACCATCATTTACTGAAGACTATCTGAGGACTACCTAGATAATTTTAACTGAACAAGTGTGGAAAATCCAGAAAATTGTATTGAATATATGGCAAAATGAAAGCTTTGCCAGAGAACCATGTATATAACATGTCAGCCATCTTTTATGGTTCAAAATTCAGGATTCATCGGGGCTTCCGGTGGCGTCGTGGCGCCGAAGACAGCCTTCCCGGGCTGCCCGCGGCTCAGCTGTTTGTTTTTTCGCCCGTAACAGCGCCGAACAGCTGTTCGGGCGAAATTGAAGCCCCCTCCTCGGGAGAAGAGGAGGGGGTGAGGCCCCAGGTAGGGGTTGAGTTCTCCGAGGCCGCCTGAGCTCGGAGCTTGGGCGGCTGAAGGATTGAACTCCCCCGAAGCCTGGGTTGCTCCCAGCTGGCCGGCGTGTCTGCTCTGAACTTTTTGGAGCAGAGCCAGGCGTCTGCGAACCATCCCTGCCTGAAGAAAGGACTATGATTTAAAGGAGCAGGCAGAGCGATACAAGAGATAAAGGTGAAGAGGCTTATTTTATTATACTCTCTAACTACTTGAACTTTTTAAACTCTAAGTGAAAGTGCGTCATATTTGAGGATTAAAAGATGGCGGCGAAACCTCCCCCTAAAACTCTTCGGAGTGGTGGATCCTCGCCAGTGCAACAATCATCTTTACAGGCGTTGCACCCTTCTGAAGCGCTGACAGCGAAGGAGTTTCGAGATGCTGTGGATAAACTTTTGGACTCAATTAATCAATCAATGGCTGACAAATTTGCGCAGATGGAGGAGAAATTGGAGAAACTGGAGGAGAGAATGGAAGAGAGGATGGAACAGAAGCTCAGCGTGATGAAGGTAGACATTTTGTCTTCAGTGCATAAAGTGGCGGAATGTGTGGAAGAATTAGATGAAAAGATGGATGATTTGGCTCAAAGGAATGCTATATTAGAAGTTAAAGTAAGAGAGAATGAAAATGTAAGAGACAAACTGGAGAAGGACTTAAGCTTAGCCCAATTTTACCAGATGCAGTTTGCTGTCAGAATCAGAGGCTTAAAAGAGGATACTAAAGAAGATTTGAAGCAGCTGATCTCTGAGGCTTTTGAAGAAGTATTAAACCTGCCAGCATCTGAAATAAGAGCAGCTATGGATAAAGTGTTTCGGGTGAATTCATGGATTGCCAGACAGAGGAAGTTGCCTAGAGATGTGGTGGTTTATTTTGCAAAAAGAGAGATCAGAGATCAAATTATACAAGCTGCCTATGATGTTAAAGTGGTGATTGCTGAACAAGAAGTTTTGGTTTTAAAAGAAATTCCTCCAAGGATTTTAAGGGGAAGGAAGGATTATACATTCCTCGTGCATGAGCTCAAGCAAAGAGATATAAGGTTCAGATGGGAGATTCCTCAGGGGCTGATGGTGATGCATGAAGGTAAAAGGTACCGGTTGATTACTGTGAAGCAAGCGCGTGATTTCTACAATAATGTCCTAAAAGCAACCCCATTAACGCTCCTGGAAGCTGGAAAAGGATCTGGAGAAGAAGAACAACAAGAGGAGGAAACAGAGGAAAGTGGCGTGGGAGGAGATCAAGTTACAACTTCTTTGGATGATCCTAGAGAGCAAAGAGTGACGCGTGCTGCTTTAAAACGAGCAAAGAAAATAATAGAACAAGATCAGCAAAAGTCTTCAGTTTCTTCGCAACGTACATACAGTCAAGCTGTGGGAGGGGCACGGCCTAAAGAAGTTAGTCCTATCAAGGCTGTGGTCCAAGGGCTTCTGGATGATATGCATGGCAACTAAATTTTTAACTTGGAATGTTAATGGACTAAATTCACCGCAGAAGAGGAAGAAAGTTTTTCAATATTTAAAGCAATTTAAGATAGATGTTATATGCTTGCAAGAAACGCATATTAGAGTTTTGGATCAAAAGTATTTACTGAACTCGAGACTGGGTACGCATTTTGTTGCCTCTGCAGAGAATAAGAAAAATGGAGTAGTTGTTTATGTTAAAAGTGCCTTAACAGCAGACTTAATTGAAGCAGATAAGCATGGAAGATATGTTATGATTGAGCTGCTCTTAGAAGGTAAAAAGATGCTTCTAGTTGGACTATATGCACCTAACCAACAACAAGCTGATTTTTTTAGCTTACTTCATACAAAGCTTACCCAGTTGGATTATAAATCTTTTATCATTATGGGAGATTGGAATGGTGTTCTGGATGTACACTTGGATAAAGCTGGAGCTTTTAAGCGTATTCCAAGCCACGCCAGACTGCCTAAAACTTTTTTTGAATTGAAGGATGATCTCGAATTGCGAGATATCTGGCGGGAGAGGCACCTGCAGGAGAAGGATTATACTTTTTACTCTGACAGACACCAATCTTTCTCAAGGATTGATTTTATTTTGTTGACTAATGATTTCTTTTTGAGAACTAAAAAAGTGAAGATATGTGCAAGAACTATTTCAGACCACAGTCCAGTTTGGTTGGAGATTGATAAGGAGAAAAGAGACAGGCGCTCGTGGCGCGTAAATGAGAACTTGTTTAGAGATCAGAGAAATGTGGAAGAATGTAAACAGCGGATGAAGGATTTTTTTGAGATTAATATGAATAAGGGTACCTCTATGGATATGGTTTGGGATGCTAGTAAGGCCTATATGAGAGGTGTGTTGATATATATGAATAATAGACGTAGACGTGTAGTGGAAACCAGAAGGAAAGAACTGGAGAATGAAATAAAGGAAAAAGAAAGGGCTTTGATTTTGAATCCAGGGGACGTGAAGATTAAAGAGGCTATTAGGCTGTTAAGAGGACAATTTGATAAATTAATGGCAGACCAAGTGGCAACCAATCTGCGGTTTGCTAGGCATAATACTTTTTGCAACGCTAATAAACCAGGCAGATGGTTAGCCTATAGACTGAGGAAGAAACAAAGGGCCTCTAATATAGACAAGATTGAATATAAAGGAAGGGTCGTGTTTCAACAGAATCTTATTAAGGATGCTTTTGTGGATTTTTATTCGAAATTATATACCAAAGAGGAAATTGAGGTAAAAGACATTGATAAATATTTGGAGAATGCTAATATTCCGGTCCTTACGCAAGCACAAAGAGAGGGGATTAACCAACTGATCACAGAAGAAGAAATCCTTACAGCAATTAAGGATTTGAAGGTTGATAAGGCGCCCGGTACAGATGGCTTGTCTGCGGCTTTTTATAAAAATTTACAATTTGAGATGATAAAACCGTTAAAGGAACTGTTCCAGACAATCCAGAGGGGGGGAAAGGTGCCACCGTCTTGGAGAACAGCTTTTATCTCATTGATTCCGAAGGAAGATCAGGATGCTACTCAAGTTAAAAATTACAGACCGATTTCGCTTTTAAATACAGATTATAAGATATTTGCTAAGGTTTTGGCTAATAGACTGATGAGGGTTCTGCAACAGGTGATTCATGGGGATCAAACGGGGTTTATTAGTGGTAGGCAAATGAAAAATAATGTTAGACATATAGTTGATGTGTTAGAGTATTTGGAAAGGCACAACCAGATCTCTGCAGCGCTAATCTTTTTAGATGCTGAAAAGGCTTTTGATCAATTGAATTGGCAATTTCTGTTGAGAATGTTAGATAAAATGGATTTTGGGGAAAATTTCTTACAGCCGATTAGGGCATTATATCAAAAGCAAACTGCCCGAATCATAGTTAACAATAGTCTGACGGCAGTATGTAATATTGAGAAGGGTACAAGGCAAGGATGTCCTTTATCGCCCTTGTTATTTGTATTAACTTTAGAGATATTATTGAACAAGATTCGGAATTCGGAAAAAATTAAGGGGATACAAGTTGGAGATCAGGACTATAGATTGAGAGCATTTGCAGATGATCTGGTTGTTACAGTGACCCAGCCAGAGAACTCTGTTGTGGACCTGATAGAGATAATAACACAATATGGGAAGGTTTCTGGATTTAAAGTAAACATACAGAAAACTAAAATTTTGGCTAGAAACATGACAGTTTCACAGAAGGCCTTCTTGGAAGGATTAACTGGATTTGAGATTGTTAAAAGGGTTAAATATTTGGGGGTAATTTTGTCGCCCTCGAATACAAAGCTATATAAAAATAATTATGAAAAATTGTGGGGGAAAATTCAAAAAGAATTGGAGAGTTGGCAAAAATTGCAATTGACTTTGTTGGGACGGATTGCAGCAGTGAAAATGAATGTCCTGCCCAAATTTTTATTTTTATTCCAAATGATACCGATTCTTAAGAAAGACTCTAATTTGGAGGAATGGCAGCGTGGTATCAATAAATTTGTGTGGGCAGGGAAAAAGCCACGAGTTAAACTTAAGATTATGCAGGATATTCGTGAGAGAGGTGGCCTTAAATTGCCTAATTTTAAATTATATTATGAAGCTGCTGCATTAGTAGGAATAAGTGATTGGATCAATTTGACGCAATCGAGGTTATTAAATCTTGAGGGCCATGATTTGTTGTTTGGCTGGCATGCATATTTGTTGTATGATAAGAAGGTAGGTACTGTGTTTAGGACGCATATTTTAAGACAGGCATTGCTGAGAGTTTGGAAGAAGTATAGACATAAGCTAAGTTGTAAGATACCATTGTGGGCAATTCCAAAACACGCAATAGAAAATATACATGCTGGTTTCAAACACGATGAGACTACCTACAAGGAAATTTTAAGTTTGGAAAGGAATGTTTGGTGCTTGAAATCATATAGCTTCTTGCGAGAAGAGAAGGTTGTTCAAACATGGTTTCAATATACTCAGTTACGGGCCAGGTGGAAAGAAGACCAGAAAATTGGATTTGCAACGATTGATGAAAATCTGATAAAGCAAATTAGAAATCAGGGACCTGCACATATTAAACGGATATATCTTGCATTGATAGAGATTGATTCAGAAACAGAGCTTGTTAAGGACTGTATGATAAAATGGGCCCAAAATATCCAGGAAGTTATTACAATGGACATGTGGGAGAAGATCTGGGTGAGGAATGTGAAATTTACTCAAGCTCAAAATTTAAGAGAGAATTTTTATAAGATGTTTTATAGATGGCATTTAGATCCTAAAAAGCTTGCAAGTATGTACCCGAATTATCAGCCTAAGTGTTGGAGGTGCGGGGTTGAAGATGCAACATATTTTCACATATGGTGGACATGTAAAAAGGTTAAGGCCTTTTGGATTAAAATTTGGTGGAATATACAGAAGATCTTTAAAAGGAGGATAAAGTTTTGTCCGCAATTTTTTTTGTTGGGAATAATTGTTGATGCTACAGTGGTGGACTCCAAGTTGATGCTGAATTTAGTCACGGCAGCAAGACTTTTGATAGGACAATATTGGAAGAAAGAGGAGCTGCCGACTATAGAAGAATGGACTTTAAAGGTTTCCGACCTGGCAGAGATGGCGAAGATATCGGCTTATTTGAAAGATCACTCGCAAGAACGTTATATTATGGAATGGAGAAAGTGGATTGAGTTTATCCAGAATAAGTATAGGGTTAAGAAGTTTTATCTAGCATTCGAATAAGTCTTCTTTCGTGTTTTTTCTTTTCTTTTCCTATTTTTTTTATATATATTTAATAATGTTAAGTTTTGTTTGTTCTTATATAAGTTAGAGAGTGATGGTTTTTAGAATTTATGGTTGTTAGTATATGGTTGCTTATGATTGCTTTTATATATATATACCTTGTATTTAGCTCTGGGAAGTCCGGGGGGGGAGGGGGGTGGGGGGGAGGGAGGGGAGGGAAGAGGGAGGGGGGAAGGGGGGAGGGAAGGGGGGAGGGAAGAGGTAGGGGGGAGGTAGGGAGGGGAGGGTGGAGGGGGATGGGGGTTTTTAATGGAAAATTGTATTGTAAAACTTTTCAATAAAAAAAAAAAAAATTCAGGATTCATCCTTAGAGAGAGGGAGATAAATGTAGCTAGTAGTAAGATGAAGAATGAATCTGCATTTCAGTGAATAATTTTCTGAGAGAATCCTTTGAAGCTAATGGTGCTCTGTTCCCTAAGGGATATCCTCCCAGATGATAAGTCATAAATTAAACTTTTGGCTTTTTCCTTATGGAGCTGCATCGTCAATCAGATCACTAATTTTTAACTCAGTTGCTAGATGTAAATGTGATTTTCTTTTCCAGTGTTGTGACCAAAGTATGCAAAAGCTCCAAATGGCAAACAAACAGTCAAGCACTCTGAGTTCATGGAGAAGTATTATGTTATTTTTTCCCCCTCTTTAAATAAGAAAATAAGTGATAAAATGACAAAAGAAGAGAATGTCAGTAGCTCAGGCCTGAATGTGGAGTTCTTGTTGCTATCTGAGTTTCATCATTTGAACAAAAAAGCAGATCATCAGAGTTGTAAGAGACCTTGGAGATCTTCTAGTCCAACCCCTTGTTCAAACAGGAGACCCTATACCATTACAGGCAAATAGCTGCCCAGTCTCTTCTTAAAAGCCTCCACAACTTTTGAACGTAAGCTGTTCCAGTGTCAGGAAATTTCTCCTTAGTTCTAGATTGTTTTTCTTCTTGGTTAGTTTCCATCCATTGCTTCTTGTCTTGCCTTCTGCTGCTTTGCATAATATGTTGACCTTTTCTTTTTGAACCCTGCATTAGCTTGAAGATGTTGCATTACCCAACTAAAAATGCATGCTTATATGGCATGCAGGAAAGAATAGAAGATTATCAATATATACTGAGCCTTGGTGGAGCAGTGGGCTAATGCCTCCTTAAGTAACACCAGCTGCCTGCAATTAGTGCAGGTTCGCATCCGACCAGGCTCAAGGTTGACTCAGCCTTCCATCCTTCTGAGGTGGGTAAAATGAGGACCCAGATTGTTGGGGGCAATTAAGCTGACTTTGTAATAATGCCGCTTGGGGTGTGTGTGAAAGCCCTAATAAGCAGGCTTATACATAGAATGAAGGCTACTGCTAAGTTTATAAAGCCGCCCTGAGTCTTCGGAGAAGGGCGGGATATAAATGGAATTAGAATTAGAATTAGAATATAATATCAGTAGCTCGGGGCTGAACTGTGCCTTTCTGGTTGCTTTCTAACCTTGGTTATTTGTTTGCCCAATTACCCAATTAGACCACACCATTAGTGGAGTAAAGCAAACCACTAAACAACAAATAACCAATGCTATAGATCACCAGGGGCTACGGAAGGATGAGAGGATGATGATAACGCTTCCAATTAAGGAAGAACAACCCAACTGTTCCTAGAAAGGTTTAAAGGATTGTTAAAGTCTATGAACTATAAAAGGACAAGACCAGTTTTACTTTTGCTGGTGCAAATGCTTCTTAAGGGTATCAAATATCTGTCTCTTTAGTTACAATGAGTTTTAAAGAATGAAGCCATTTTTCTTTTCCTCCTGATGGATGTTTCTGCTTATTTTTTTAACTATTTTAAACTGCTCTTTTAAAAGCAACAACAGATTTTTCTGTTATCCACTCGCCCATCGAAATGGATGGCAATACAAATGTGCTCTTTATCACATATGCCAATGGAATCACCCAATGAATCAAAGTCTCAATCAGTTTCCTTAAAAGTGCTGTCATATATAAAGTTCCATGTGTTCACCTATCTGAAATTAACATATTTTGGACATATTTTATGTAAGTAACTTTAAGGTAAAGGTTCCCCCGCACATGCGTGCTAGTCGTTTCCGACTTTAGGGGCCGGTGCTCATCTCTGTTTCAAAGCTGAAGAGCCAGCACTTGTCTGAGGACGTCTCCGTGGTCATGTGGCTGGCATGACTAGATGCCAAAGGCACACAGAACGCTGTTACCTTCCCACTGTAGTGGTCCCTATTTTTCTACTTGCATTTTTACGTGCTTTCGAACTGCTAGGTTGGCAGAAACTGGGATGAGTAACAGGCGCTCACTCTGTTACGCGGCACTCAGGATTCGACCCGCCAAACTGCCGACCTTCCGATCGATAAGCTCAGCGTCCTAACCCACTGAGCCACCGCATCCCTTAAGTAACTTTACTCCAATGCATTTTTTTCCTACCAACTATGCCTCTTCTCTCTTCTTCTTATGCAATTTTCCCTAATATACAATAAATCAGAGCTGGAAATTAGATTTAGCTGCATTTCCCAGCATCCTCATCACTGTCCTTCCTACTTCAGATAGTAGTACAGTTTTGTATTATCTGGAAACCATAAATTCCCTCTATCCGATCTAAATGGTATCAGGAAAGAAAGGAAAAGATGAGCAGCCACCATTTGGATAGATTACAGTAACAGGATGCACCTCCTGGAGAAGTTCTAGGTGGTTGTAAAGAGTCAACACCAACTTGATAACACACCATGAACTCAAAATGCAAGTTTGTTTTTGAAATGCAGCTTTCCAAAATGTCAGGAAATGTTAACATTTATGAACTTTTATAAGCAAGAGAGATACACGGTGTTCCTGTACATTTGTAAACCCTAAAGTAGGTGAATCACCATGCTTTGTTTTGGGTTTGGGTTTATTTTAGGACACCCCAAGTCCAAAAGCGTACTTGTTATCGGTCCATCCATTGCTTGACAGGGAATGTTATAGCTTAATCTGAAATTGCTCCATTCCTTCCAGATATCGGCAACAATGCTAACAAGCACCTGGATACCTACACTTGTCCCAGTATCATGGCCTGTAGTTGTGTTCAAGCTGCCAAAAAGAGAGAAGCGATTTGAGGGAATACTGGGCTATATAAAATACACTGTCTTGGGTGAATTAGATGGCTTTAATTGTCTAATTGTAAATTTCTATGTATCAGCAAGAGGGAGGGAGAGATAAAGAGAGAGAGAGAGAGCATACACTATATGCAAGAAAAGTAGTCTTTTACTTCAGTCATTTGCATAATACCCCTGAAGGGCTTTGTTGTATGCTGGGCCATTGTTCAAACTGACTAGAATTTCTAAAACCCAGGGACATTGTATTGAATTTCACTAAACACCATTTTATTTTAAAAAGTAAGAATTGAATATTTGTTCAACAGAAAAACATGGGTTAATGACTATGATTGTCTTTTTTTTTAATGTTTTAGCTCTTGGCAACTTTGTGGGGGGAGTGGGATACAGATGTTACCTTTTATGCAAACGTTGCTCTCTCCAGCAAGCTGTGCCCTGCTCTCTAAAAATAGATGTCTGTAGGAAGGAAAGCAAAAGAAGAAACTGTGTGCAAAGTGGTGTCTTGCTGTTTAAGCCATTTGAATAGAGAAAACAAAGCTATGAAAGGAGAGTGATCCTATAGTCTTAGGAACAGAAGGCAGTGGCGAGGTTTCGGCACATGACAGCTGCAAGGAAGAAGGAACAGTGATGCCTTTTTCCCTGCAAAACATCTTGAGGAAGTTTTGGTCTGAAGAACATAGAGGAGGAAGAATCATCACTCAAGGATTTTCATAGTTTCTTCAAGCATGGACCTTCCCTCTCTTCTCTGAGTCAACCTATCTTTTTCTTTACCAAAGAATGGAGTCAAAGCTTAACAGCATATTGCTGCAGTGTAATCTGTCATTTGCCCATAAAAACATGGGATAGAGGCCTTTTTCTGGGTCCAGTTGCCATAAATATACTAAATTGGTTTTGTTTCTCCATGGGAGACATGGGTAGATGGGCCCAGATTTTTTAGATTTTGGTTGAGTTTGGGCGATTGAAACTATAAAGAATGGAAAAGACAACAGTTCATCCATTTTGCCCCTGAAACCCCATAAAAAATGTTCTTGTTTAGGGAAGACTCAAGTGATGAAATAGGAGGCTTAGGCCTTGTCTTAAGAGACTAAAGGTCAAAGATTCATCCTACCAATTGTTTCTGTTCCAACAGTGTCCCACTGGAGGCATTTTGAAAGGCGTTAAAAAGACACCCCTCTAATTTGTAAGAAAGATAGATACCCATGTGGTTCTAATCAATTTATGCCAGTTTTACATATGTTCATTTACATTCTGTGTTATTACCAAGTTGGACGCTGATTTTTTTTCTTTTCTTAGAAAAGCACAGTTCCTTTCCTATCATGTTTTTATAGGCAGATCTTTGTACACTGTTTTCCATGACGTGTAGGTCTATTTATATATGATTTTCAGGGAACTGTATCTTTCCCTGCACTGAGGTAAAATAAATCCTGAAATTGTGCAATCCAAAGAATAACTGCACGGCGGAATAAAATATTCACAGGTCCTGCAATCCACCGAGCAATCAAATAATTTTCATCAAATCAATATAGAACAGAAAAAGATTCAGAACAATTGTTTGGCAAATATATCCCGTTTGACCCTATATCACCCTATATCGTGAATAAGCCTCATGAGCCTTGATCCTCAAGACTTGAGAAAAAGATAATTGGCAGAGAGAAATGTTAGATTTATGAGGGCAATTCGGAAACAAACCTCCATTTGAGCATGTGCGAGAAATAGGCGGGGATAACGACACCTGCCTATGGTGCCCTGAAAAGTAGTTCAGTAGGCAGTGAGGAGTAGAAGGAGAAGGTTGTGTTGCAGTTGACTCGTCTGCTAGATCCACTGAAAATGAACCAGTTTTTTCAATGAAACAATGGCTTGCGTCGCACCGCTTCGATGATAACAATACATTTCACAATGCTATTACAGGGTGGCTTCCATTCCCAGGCAGGATATTTTTTTGCAGAAGGAATTTCAAACCTTGTAAGACGTTATGACAAGTGCCTCAATCTGAATGGTGATTATGTCAAAAAGCAATGTAATGTTGTAGTTTTCTAATGTGTACAATAAAAGTTCTGTATCTGCGAGTGTCTGTCATTGATAACTAAATGGAGGTTTATTTACAAATTGCCCTCGTATAAGCAAGGTGCTCTCAAATGGAACAACCTGCCTCCAGAAGCTGTGGATGCTCCAACACTGGAAGTTTTTAAGAAGAGACTGGACAGCCATTTGTCTGAAATGGTATAGGGTTTCCTCCAAGGTCCCTTCCAACTTTATTATTATTATTATTATTATTATTATTATTATTATTATTATTATTATTATTATTATTATTATTATTATTATTATTATTATTATGCCTCCCATCAGGATCTCTTGCTATCCAACCAAAACCAAGTTCAGTGATGACGTCCTAATTCTCCAGCTTTCACTCATCTGAACAACATGAAATCTGAGGAACACAACTCTTGAAATGTTTTACCATTTGGGAAGCTGCAGACTGAGGAAAAGATATTTTGAAGTGATTTAGAAAAAGAAAATCCCTTCCAAAACCTAGAAATACAGAAGAGAAAAGAGGATATACACATACATATTTCTTCTGTGAAATATTCACAAATATTTAATGTCGTAGCACCCAGTTAAGTTTACTTGATCTCCAAAGAACATCAGCTGGGTCAAAATGGCTTAGTGTCTAGACAGCAGACCATATGAAATCTCAGGGCTGTAAGTAAGACTGAAAAAAAAAATCAAACAGTTATTTGGGCAATATCAGTGACAAATTTCTGTCATATCGTTAGCAAGAAAATAATGTAGATGTGTCCATGTCTTCAACAGAAGTCAGGCTTTCAGGCCATTACCTCCATCTTTACTGAAAGTGCTCATTGCCTCTTTAAAAGTCTAGTTAATTTTATTTAGAGGGCAAGAGCAACCACTGAGGCCAATTTCACACCACAGTGAGTTGAAATTTTAAACAATCAGAAGGGAATTCAGGTGCAATGATTTTTTTCCCAGCTCATTCCATACAATTGATTATATATCTCTTGCATTTTCCTGCAGTTTTTGTTAATTCCCGCCTTTTTTTCTTCTAAAGAAGTCCACAGCAATTCAAAACCAGAAATAAAATTTTCAGTAAGAATACTTGTAGGAGTCTGACAGTGAACAGCGAAATCAAATAAACCCACAATAGATTTAATTGGAAATAGATTTGTCAGTGCTGCTCAAATGGCCATACAGTGAACCCAGTTAAGATTAATTGCATGTGAAAGATGTGCTTGGTGATATCTGTCTGTCTGTCTGTCTATTCATCCATCATCCATCTATCCATCCATCCATCTATCCATCCATCCATCTATGGGTAGTTGGGTGGGAGGGTGGATAGATGGATGGGTGGATATATGGATCGGTGGATATATGGATGGGTGGATAGATAGATAGATAGATAGATAGATAGATAGATAGATAGATAGATAGATAGATAGATAGATGATAGACAGACCAGACAGATGCTGTATATTTCATCTCCTCTGTTAGCGTATTCAAATTTCATCAGCAGGGCACTCAATTATTACACTTGAAAAAATGTTTAACAGTTCATTACTGGTTGTCCTCAATATTTGTGTTGGTCAGCTGTCCCAGTGTAACTGCTCTCAGGATAACAACGGGTCCCTTCCTTGCTGGACAGTGGCTTGTAAGATTGCTGACCATTTATTCTTAGTTTTCTTAGAAGTGAAATAAACTGTGGTGTTTGATTTCTTTTCGAGTTTCGAACTTTAAATGCTTTGAATATAACTCCACTGGGCAGTATGGGGCTTCAGAATTATTGACATTGCTCTGGAGAGCAAATTTCCTGAGGTTTTGTTGGCAACTGTGGCTTAAATCTACAGGGTCAGGGTGATGTCCTATACAGACCATGGACAATTCAGTTGCAGGCCATTTTACCTCTGAAGATGCCAGTCACAATTGCTGATGAAACGTGTGAAAATTTCTGAACTATGGTCACTAGACCCTGATGTTCAACACTACCCAGTTGATACCAGCCACGAAAGCTTACAAAATAACTCTACCTTCTCACATAACAACATCACAGAAAAGAGAAATGAAGTGAAGTGAAATGTTTTGTGAATCTCAGTAAGTAAAAGATAAGTCCTTTGGCACCGGTAAATGAAGATCTGTAGTGGCATCATACAACATCCAATGGTCAGGGAGCAAGCAAAAAAGTTCAGTAATGTGTTTTGTGATTGTAGGAATTGAGTCCTTATCAGGCAATTGTTTCTGTACCAGTAAATGAGGACTTTCCCACTTCTTACATCAGAGGTTCCCAAGTGATGTCAGAATTATTGGATTCCTATAGGAGACAGAATGAGGTCATGTTTCACAGCTGCAAGGTAGGAAGTCTTACTAAGGAAAGTAAAAGAAATCTACATTGAATTTTCTAATGCTAAATATGATCATTTGCCAAAATGCATTTTGGCACAGCAGAGATGGCCGATGTCCAAAGATTTCTATAGAACTCAGAGGACATAAAAAGTGGTGTTCACGGAGAGAGGGAAAAAAAACTTCATAAAAGATTAGCATGTATTTAGAAAAGTTGCACAAAAAACAATATACATTAAAGGAAAGTTGCATTTAAGTAATTATGATACTGTGGGTGATCTCTCTCTCGCTCTCTCTTTCTCTCTCTCTCAAGAAAAGTTCTACTGAGATATTTATTGTACTTAAGTAAGAAAAAAAAAATCCATTTCAGAAAGGTGCAACAATTTCTTGGCTTTGTAACCTTTGCTGAGAGACTGATGGAGGACAATTTCAAGTGGCACTGGGTACGATTTACATTGATCCCACAGTAGTTTTACTTACCTGCACATCCATAAGTTCACCAATGTAATAGTATACATTTGATTAAAGGTTGGAATGGATGAAGTCGCCTACCATTAAACTACTGTTAACACAGTCTTTTCCATTCTGCAAGGCTGTTTTTATTATATACTACATGTCTAGGTGAGTATAATTCACCAGCTATGAACTCTTGTCTGGCACTGCTTGACTGTGCAGCCCATTTTTATGGTCCAAGTAGGCAGATAAACCAGACAACTTTCATCTCTCCAAATGATCTGCTGTGCATGGCTGGTGAATTCCATGGCTTATGGTTTTTATCACAAGCTGTGAATTAGTATTCCCTCACACTCATTGCAGCCTTAACAGACATTCACAAAACGTCTCTCTCTCTCTCTCTCTCTCTCTCTCTCTCTCTCTCTCTCTCTCTCTCTCTCTCTCTCTCTCTCTGTGTGTGTGTGTGTGTGTGTGTGTGTGTGTGTGTGTGTGTAGAATTGAAGGCATTAGATATTTTAGCCTGGAAAAAGATGACCTTGGGGAAACATAATAACTGTCCTGCTATCCAAAGGGATCTGATATAGTAGATGGGACAGAAGTGTTTGGAGTTGTTCCAGAAGACACGAAAAGGTTTAAAATAGAAGGTAGATCAGGAAAAATAATTTTAAAGGTAACTTCTGTTTAGAAATGGAACATATTCCCAAGGAAATGGACTGTCATTTAGAGGAAAATATTTAAACAGGTTGGATAGCTATGTAGTGGATTCCTGCACCAGGCCAGGATTGGACCAGATGATTTCCAAAATCCCTTCCAAGCCTTTCATGTTATCATATTAAGATCATGATGCAGTCTGTTGCACTAAGCTAAGTTTGTCTGGTTCACTACCAATGTGCAGAATTCCATTTTGACTTGTATTCACCACGCAGCACAAGGAAAAGTAAAAAAAAAAACAAAAACACGGAAGGCTATTTATTTAATTCAGTTTTTGAGCTCGTCATCAATATTTTCTTGAACTCTAAGCTTCCATTTTCATAAATTTTATTAAAGTTGTAAAAGGAAAGTTTATATATAGAATATAGAATAAAGAAAAAGAAAGAAAAGTCCAAACTTATGTATATATGTAAAAAATCTTCTTGACAGCATTTCTAAGTGTAAATTTACCTCTTACTCTATAGTTAGAAGATATATCTTTTTTCTGTAATCTACATTTTTTTCTAATCAACAAGCCCTAACTCATAAGTTCATTTGTTTCTATTTCACCCAAAGTCTATGAGGGATATCCAGTCAGTCCTAAGCATCAATAAAATCCTTTCTCTGATCAAAGAAGTCAAACTGGCCATTTCAGAAAGTTCCATCATTTTTACCATCCTTTTTTTTCCCCATTGTGGGTAATGTCAAATTATTCCACCTTTGTGCATTTACACTCTGCAATTATCATATACAAAAACAAAGCCTTATTATTATTTTTTCCAACAGTTTATCAATCACTCCCCAAAGAAAACCCTCTGGTTTCAGTTATATATTAATCTTTAAAATCTTCTGAATTAGTGTATGTATTTGATTCTAAAACGCTCTAGACTTTTTAATGTATCCACCGATCATGATAAATTGTCCTGTCTTGTTGACATTTTCTAGTTTAATCTTCTTAATGTCTTAAAAATTCAACTCATTGTAGCTTAATAACCAAGCCCAATTGGTTGAATTCTGAGTTTTAGCAACATAAATGCATTCTGACTGGTGTTCAGTATTCTTTCATGGTGAACCATGTCTAGAACGTATTTGCAGGATTTATTTATTGGCATACCTCTGCCTGTTTTAAATGTTTGCTAAAGGTCAGTTTGGGGGTGAATGGTACCTCTTTGTGGGACATTTTCCTTTTTCCAGTTTTTTTTACAATATGTTTCATAGTGAATGTTTTAATTATTACAAATGTGAATAATCTGAAATGTTACTTTTTTACTCCTGACTCTTTAGACAGTTGTAAGAAAATGCCACTGACTTTAGCAAACATTTGTTTTCATTTTATTTTCTTTCATTTGTAAGAACTCAAAGTACACAAAGTAAACTTACACAAAGTAAGCAGGTCAATACTACAAAGCTTTGTAGAGAAGTTGAGTTAATATTGCAAGAAGATTTCATTATCTTCTGATCAGTTTTAAGGAACTTTTATTCTCTGATTATTTGCAAAGAGGATGCATTTAAAACCAAAGCCTTCTTCTGAGCTTTGATCTATTTTGATCGTCTAAATCTCTAACTAACCGTTGGACATGTTGAAGTAATGAGTACAAACTCTCATTTGATTGTATCAAATTAGGACCACTGATTTTTTTGTCTTAGTCACTTCTTCTGGCAGAGTGAATACAGTTCATAGCTCATGCTCTTTACCATTATGTGTCAAATCAGCTCTCACTGGTAGTAATATGGTGATTATGTGAGGATCACAATATTGCTATCAGTGAGAGCTGGTTTGACACATAATGGTACAGAGCATGAGCTATGAACTGGATTCACCTCAGCCATTGACCCACTAGCCTAGAAGGACGACAGAGTTGATTAGGAGGCTGGAGACTAAAACATATGAAGAACAGGAATTGGCTTTTTCTAGTCTAGTGAAAAGAAGGACTAGGGGCGACATTATAGCAATAGCAGTTAGACTCATATGCCACTTCATAATGCTTTACAGCACTCTCTGAGCAGTTTTACAGAGTCAGCCTATTGCTCCCAACAATCTGGGACCTCATTTTACTGACCTCGGAAGGATGGAAGGCTGAGTCAACTTTGAGCCAGTGAGGATCGAACTCCTGGCAGGGAGCGGAATGAGCTGAATTAGCCTGCAATACTGCATTCTAACCAATGCACTATTACTGACAACAGTGTTCCAATATTTGAGGGGCTCTCGCAAAGAAGGGGGCCAACCTATTTTCCAAAGCACCAGAAGGCAAAACAAGAAGCAGTGGGTGGAAACTATTCAAGGAGAGAAGCAAGCAAAACTTAAGAGAAATTTCCTAACAGTGAGAACAATTAACCAGTGAAACAGCTTCCCTCCAGAAGTAGTGGGTGCTCTAACATTCTGTCTGGAATGTTCTAGGGTCTGCTGCTCAAGCAGTGGATGGGACTAGAAGACCTCTAAGGTCCCTTCCATCTCGATTATTCTATGTTCTATATTCTGAGACAGTATGTGATGGAAACTTAGAAAGCTGGATGAAGATCTAGATTCCAATGCCTTCTTATGCCATCTAGCACAAGGATTATATCCCACATGACTTTCTTTTTTTCAAAAAGCATACCAGGATTTAAATATGTAAACTAAATCTAAACCTTCAACTTTATTTTGCTGCTGAAGAGTGCATGCCATCTTTTGAGGATTATCTGCACTCTCTCATTGCTCCATTTTTTAAAATTAACTTGGATGGTGGTTGTTTTTTTTAAGTTTACTGCCAAAATCCACCAGGAATAATATTTATTCAGGAACCACTCTATGAGTTAAAATTACTTTTCTTTTCCCTCTCTCTTTGTACTGAAACAAAATCCTTTAAAAATTCAAAGAAGAAAAATAAGAACAGAAAAAGAAAAGGTCAATCCCGCATGAAATTAAATAAACAGCATGCATGGAAGTTGTTTAACTAGTCTTCTTGAATTCCCAATAACTAACTGAGTTATCCATTTTCAATAAATGAAGGGGTTGTATGAATTTCCCTTTTCTATGCTTTCTAATGTAATATTTGACATATTTATTATCTGATTTATTATTACAATCATGGTTAGATAAAGTATTCTCATATTAAACTTCCTTTTCAAACTGCTAATTTCTAAAGTAGATTTAGGTACTAAGGTAACAAAGCTCTAATATTTTGAACATTTGAACATATTTTCTGCTTACAATGCTGGTATCACTTTTTGAATTATTTGGCCTATCTGAGGACCAAAACAAATAATTTATTATTTAAATATCGATCATATTATAACATTTTCTGTTTCACAGTGACATAAAGTCAGAATTGTTTTCCATCAAATTATTTTTAGATGTTTAAAATATCGTCAGCTGCTTTTTCATGCAGATAGTCTATATTTGATTCACTAGTAGTTTTATGCACTCTGTCTTAAGTTTAATGCTCATTTATGCAATCACATTTCCAAGTCGGTTAACACAGCATTGTTATTTTTAAGCAAAATATCACAAGTATAAATAGGGAATTTCAAGGTGTTTCAGAATTACCACTTTATCGTGTTTGAGGCAGCTAAGCATTAGAGGTGATATGGAGAGCTAATTTCACATCATGCCCTCAGTTTTGAAACTTTCACAGCTAGATTTGTGACTTATTCTGGGGTGGGTGGGTGTGTTTAACACCCAATTAGTAGTATTCATATTTTTGTAGGCAGCTTAAAGTATAAAAACAAAACTATGAAGTTGCACGATTCCAAATAAAGTACACATTCATGTAAGATAAAAAGGAAGAAACTGGAATTAAAAAAATAATACAGACCAATCTAGGACAATGCAACAAGTTAAAAAATAATAAATGACAATGTTTCCCATAGGAATTAATTACTCCGCATGTAAAATATTTAAGCTGGAAATGTGGTTAAACTTACTTGGACTTATATCTAAATAGCTATCTAATGAGAACCAGTTTTGTGTAGTAGTTAAGACATCAGGCTATAAATTGGGAAACCATGGCTTCTAGACTGTCCTTAAGCATGAAGCCAGCTGGTTAACCTAGGGACAGTTGCTTTCTCTCAGCCCTGGGAAGGAGGCAATGGCAAACCACTTCTAAAGTCTTGCCAAGCAAACTATGGAGACTTGTCCAGGCAGTCTCTGAGAATTAGGCACCATTGAGTGGAAGGGTTAAAATCACTTAAGTAACATGAACTAATGGCTATTGTGGGGAAAACCAGTTCTTAAATGAGTAGAAATTGTTAAATCAACTAGATATATAGGGATATCAAAAGAGAATAACATATGAAAGGCTTAGTGGCTTTGAGGTGAAGACACTCGCCTCCCACTCAGGAGGTTGAGAGTTCAACTCTAGTCAGCAACAGAAGTTTCACTATCAGGGAGCAAAGAGAAAATATCTGCTGTGAACTCCCCATAGGCATCAGGAAGGGCATCCAGCCAGTAAACGCTCAGCTCCATTCAGCCACCCGGACTCCATCCCAATAAAAGGAATTACAGCATCATAAAAAGAAGAAAAAAATCAAGACAGAATACCATACATTGTTGTTTTGTTGTTGTTAGTTGCGAAGTCATGTCTGTCCCATCGCTACCCTATGGACAACGTTCCTCCAGGCCTTCCTGTCCTCTACCATCTTCTGGAGTCCATTTAAGCTCATGCCTACTGCTTCAGGGACTCCATCCAGCCACCTCATTCTCTGTCGTCCCCTTCTTCTCTTGCCCTCAACCTTTCCCAACATTAGGCTCTTCTCCAGTGAGTCCTTCCTTCTCATTAGGTGGCCAAAGTATTTGAGTTTCAACTTCAGGATCTGGCCTTCTAAAGAGCAGTCAGGGTTGATCTCCTCTAGGACTGACCGGTTTGATCGCCTTGCAGTCGAAGGGACTCGCAGGAGTCTTCTCCAGCACCACAGTTCAAAGGCCTCAATTCTTTTGCGCTCAGCCTTTTTTATGGTCCAACTTTCACTGCCATACATTGCAACTGGGAAGACCATAACCTTGACTATATGCACTTTTGTACATATTTCTACATAAAGAATCTCAAACTACTATAAGTAATGGAGCTCCTGTGCCTATTTTGCTTCAGATACAAAAAGGGAAGAATAAAGGAATAAAACAGGGAATAAAACAGGAAAATATTTCCTATAAATCAAAAGGAGGTGGCAGTTTGGGAATGCAATACACCAAAAGGGGAAAAAAATTCTCATTGTAAATATATTGGATTGTTCTAATAAGATACCAAACTGTGGCCTTATATTTCAATATATCAACTTGATTTAATCAATTCCGCTCATTTTCATTTAAGAACTGATTTTTGCCACACTATAGAGATGTGACTCAACAATTAGGGCTGAAAATAAATTAGATTAAACTCAAACACTTATCAGTTGGATCCAAACAATACATGGCAATTTTTCATGTTTTTGTTTGTGTGTGGTGTGTGGGTGTGTTTTATTAGTGAACTGCAGGATAAAGTGGAGAAAAGTGTGTTTCTACAGTGCATTTCCACTTCAGGTTTGCAAGTTGAGCTTTACCAATTTTATTTCTCGCCTGCACCTAGAATTGACTTCCTCCTCCTTGCCCCAGATTTAATTAAAACAATAATTAGAAGCCGTCTTTTTACTTCTTGCTTATATTGCCTCTTAGACATTTTAGCTCTTTGAAGCAAAACTCGTTTGCTTTCTTTTTAACAAAATGAATCACGAGCAACAGAAGAATTTCCTCACCTGTTGTCCCAAATGTGTTTTTTTTTTTCAGGAGGCAACTGGACTTTCTTGTTTTTCTTTGAAGTCTTTTTGCTTCTCATCCAAGAAGAAGTTTATTCAGCTCTAATTGGATGGTGGGGAATGGAAGGAGTTATATCAATTGAACTCTTGAAAAAAGTACATTTGGGACAACTATGACCTGGATGACTGAGAATTTCCATAGACATTTAGCTATGCACTTTGGGATGAACACCCTTCGAATGGTGCAGAGTATGAATGGATTTCTAGAAAAGTTGCACAATAAAGGAACCAGTTTGAGATGCAGACAACACAGACTCATCACCTGTGTTCAACAGTGCAGGGACACAGGGCTGAAAACATCCTGCAGAAAGCACAGCCCACAACACTGTCCTTTCAGCAGTTCCAAGAAGGCTCCACACCCATTTGCACTCTTCAGGTGAATGGCATTGTCAGTTGGACACAGGAGATATTAGGAAACAGAGCTTAGAGATATCATATCAACTGCCACTTGAACAAAGGATAACAAATAATTACATTACTTTCCTAGTCCCTGAAAGTTAGTGAATTGTTCTGTCATTTCAGTGAAAATAATTGCTGGATGAGGGTATAAGAGACAGAGGAATTCAGGGAGATTTGGAAAGAAAATTCAAAGCTCTAACAGAAGTGATTTGAGGAATTTCACCCAATCGTAATGACTACCAGCTTATGAATACAGGATTAAAGGTTTTTTTATTATTATTATTCAGGTGATGAATGAAGAAAAATGAAAAAGTTTTTTCATATCTAAGAATTAGCTCATCTGAATAGCAATTTGGAAGTAATTTGCAACAAATTTCTGTAAGAATGAAATGGCATGATCTTCCAAAATTAGCTCTGGCAATGGGTCTGATAGGCATCCTTGAACCGAGCTTGCTAGGATTGATCATTCTGTATTCAAAATTGCATATAAAGAAAAGTATGCTTTGGAAAGATGTGTTGTGCAAAAATGCCATATACACTTTTCAAAATGCAAAAGTATTAAATAATGTGGAAGCTGCATGCGAGACAGGCATGAAAGCTGCATGGATGAATGCATTGTTGAAAATTGCATCCTTAATTCTATTAGGAAATGTTGCATCCAAAACTATCTATATTAGGGAAAGCTTCATATAATAAATGCAAATTCTAACTCTTAACATAAAGCAAAGCTGAATTAGTAAATAATTAAATTATTATTTAATCATTAATTAATTATGCATGAATGAATGAATGAATGAATTATTATTAAATTGTGAATTAGAATTTGCAGTGCTGGATTGGACTGGATTTAGTCTGATTCATTTATTCCTATATCCATAAAATAAAACTTTTTTAATAATACATACTGAACTATACATAGACAGATATCAACATAGGTCCCTATGAATATATGGATATGCATACCTAACATAGATATATGCTAGTACTGTGTATATTTTCAAGTCAGTACAACAATGCAGAAACTTCTTTTTTTAATTAAGAATTATTAAGTAGCAAATTTGGCAGGGATTACTGCCATAAAACTATAGGACTCGTGTTGATATAACAGTATCTGTCCTTTTCTTTCTCTCTCCTCTATAATGATTAAACATTGAAAAAACAGTAAACTCTATTAGATACTACTGTCATCAAAACCAATCTCAAATACCGGCATCAAATCTTTACACTAATATAGATTTCTGTACTTGGATAAGGCAGGGGAGGGAGGAAAGATAAAAGGATTAGAAAGCTGCTTCAATTCTTTTAAATTATAGTGACTTGTTAAATAGCTCTTACAAACTAACACATCGACAAAAGTCATCTTATATTTTGCCCCTTTAAAATATAATATAATTCCTGAGAAAATAAATTCTGTGTAGGAATCCTACGTTAAGTAGCTTGCAGGAATTTAGTTTGAATGAGTTCTATATATTTGGGTATAGGTAAAGGTAAAGGTTCCCCCGCACATGCGTGCTAGTCATTTCCGACTCTAGGGGCCGGTGCTCATCTCCATTTCAAAGCCAAAGAGCCAGCGCTTGTCCGAGGACGTCTCTGTGGTCATGTGGCCGGCATGACTAGATGCCAAAGGCACCCGGAACGCTGTTACCTTCCCACCATAGTGGTCCCTATTTTTCTACTTGCATTTTTACGTGGCACTCGGCATTCGACCCGCCAAACTGCCGACCTTCTGATCAACAAGCTCAGCATTCTAACCACCACGTCCCTTATATTTGGGTATACAGATAGTTAAAGTTTACAGAATAGCTCTAAATCACACCATACCTGTACTAAACATTCACTCTTTAGTGGATTTTGTCCCCACCCAATTGTATTACGGTATATTTCTAATTCATAATATAATGGGAAAGAAGTCATTTAATACACACTCTATATACTTAATGGATTTGAAAGCCAAACATACCATATTCTATATGGTGATCGGGTGACAGGAATCAGTATGCAAAGTTACTGTCTAGTCAAAATTACATGAGGTGGTCAAGTATTTATTAGAGTTACTCTGCAAAGTGAGCAAAGTCAGATTCAAGTCAATCGAGATTGATTTAAAACAATCCCATACATTTGTATTTCCAAACTGAATTAGGAAATTTCATTGCTGCACTTAGGCAGAATTATCCAAGGGGATTGCCTATATCTCCTTTGATCGTTGGAATCTGAGATGCTATTTGCATCCCTGAGTTGAATATTCCTACATAAATCTTTGCAAGGACAATTGGCTCTGTTTTCAAATTGTATAATCATTGCCCTTGCAAATGATAAGGCTTTAACAGTTAAGAAAATCAAAGCCAGCTGTTAGAATGACACACAGCAGTCAGCAGCAAACTATCAATACAAACAATGAAGAAATAGATCCTGAAAAACTGTGAAGCTATAGAATTGAAGAAACTGAATTGATCTCCAAAAGCAGGGAGTTACCCTAACTAAGGAGCCTTGAGCTCCTTTTTGTGTGCTGCCTGCATCCCACAGATGGGGCTTTGCTTGTTTGTGTGGACTAGTTGTTGGCAGGCGGTGGCCCGGTACCGGTCCACGAACCAGGGGTTGGGCACCCCTGTCCTAGATAGATAGTCTAGAAAAAGGACTTCGGCCTCAAGCAGATTAAGTCAAAAACCAAAACCTTGAAATTGGTTTAAAAGTGAATAGTAACCAATAACTAGAAGGGACGTGGTGGCTCAATGGGTTGGGACACTGAGCATGTCGATCAGAAGGTCGGCAGTTTGGTGGGTCGAATCCTGAGTGCTGCGTAACAGAGTGAGCGCCTGTTACTCATCCCAGCTTCTGCCAACCTAGCAGTTTGAAAGCACGTAAAAATGCAAGTAGAAAAATAGGGACCACCACGGTGGGAAGGTAACAGCATTCCGTGCACCTTTGGTGTCTAGTCATGCCGGCCACATGACCACGGAGACGTCCTCGGACAAGCACTGGCTCTTCGGCTTTGAAACAGAGATGAGCACTGGCCCCTAGAGTTGGAAACGACTAGCACACATGTGTGGGGGAACCTTTACCTTTACCTTTAACCAATAACTCCACATGAACAAGAAGTGTGTGATGTCACTCTTCCATGCCATACCACTTCATTCTGAGTTGAAACCTCTGGACCATCTTCAAGGGCAGAGATCTCATATAATAACCTAGATGTGACACTCACAGGAATGGATCACTGTGCTCAAATCTCTACAGCAAAGCATGTTTTCAGTTATTATTAATTTATTAGAGGGAAAGGAGAAAATGTGAGTCACAATTTCCCTAGTAGGCTGGCAAATGGCTTTGATGCTTAATGCATTTGTGTGCCAAAATAATCTTCAATTTCTTAAGAAACTTTTTTTGCCATTTAAAAAGCCTACCAGTGTTTTGACAATCGGCCAGTAGAACACAGACATTATGGGAAAGGATTGGAGATATATGGGGAATGGGGAATGGAGAAGGTCATTCTCCAGAATCTGTTTCCTCCACCAGATTAATATATTGTACAGGCACTGAAATACCACAATATCTATGTACGAGTTCTCTAAACTAATTTGAACACAGATTCAAATAATTTATCTTCCTAAATAATACAAGGAGTCTGCAGAGCAAAGCATTTCATTCATAATTCTGTTCCTACTGGTGGCCATTTTATGCTATCCACTTAAAAAACTCTCAAGCTGAGCTCAATTTTTGGTCAGTGTGCGAATATAACAATACCACTTCCTTGGTAGCAATACAAAACTGTTTTGTATTGATCATTACTCTATTGTCCTTCTTCTGATTAACTGGAACAAAACATATTCTAGCCTGTGTTTGGTAAATAAAAAATAACTGAATATAATTCAAACCTCTGATATAAAAAAGGAGTCCCTGTAGATTTGATTCCTCTAGTTATTGCTGACTGTTTCAAGGCCATTGAGCTAACACTGTCCGAAGACATTTCCATGATCAAGTGGCCCCAGTATGAAGTCATGGAATGCTGCTACTTTCCCACTGAAGTGGTACCTATTTATCTACCTGCATTTGCATACTTTTGTCTGCTAAGTTGGCAGGAGCTAGAGTGAGGATCGGAACTCATCCCGTCACGTGGAGCTTGGGTCTCAAGCCTGGGCTGCCAGCTTTACTGCTGACAATACAAGCATCTTAACCACTGAGCTACACACCACCCAATTTAATAATAATAATAATAATAATAATAATAATAATAATAATAATAATAATAATAATAATAATAATAATAATAATAACAGCAGCAATAATAGTGATAATTATAATAAAATATCTAGAATATAACAGTTTCCAAACAATTCACCAGAGTGGGATACTCAAAGATGTTTGATTTTATAAATTTAGCAAAATTTCTCAGATATTCTACATGCATATTTGATATATTATACAGTTTTAAAAATAAGAAGTTGGAAGGAGTTGATTGCTGGCATGGCAAAGATTGAACTACTTTATATTAACATTATTTCTTTACTTTACCATTTCCCTTGTAAATCACCTGTATTACTTTTTATTCTATTACTTTTGTATTACTTTTTCTTGAATTTGCTATATTTCACAAATAAAAATAAAAAGTACATATTCCATTAACTTTGAAGTTAAGTTTATTACTCTGATTTAATATAATGTGGTTAGTTGATGTCAGAATACTTGACATGAACAAACTACACTATATTAAATCTGAGTACTTCACAGTAATTGGGATGAGTTTAATATAACATTGATTCGTACTAATCCTGATGCATCACTGCAGTGTAAAAGTTACTTTTGTATGTTTGTTAGATGCTAGATTGTTTCTTCAATCGTAAAGCTTGCCAAACCCACAGCCTGAAATATCTTGAGGCAAGCTAGTCAAGGAGAAGCAACCTAGAACTAAGGAGAAACTTCCTGACAGTTAGAACAACTAACCAGTGGAACAACCTGCCTCCAGAAGTGGTGAATGTTCCAACACTGGAAGTTTTTAAGAAGAGACTGGACAGCCATTTGTCTGAAATGGTATAAGGTTTCCTGCCTTAGCAGGGGGTTGCACTAGATGACCTCCAAGGTACCTTCCAACTTCTTCTTCTTCTTCTTCTTCTTCTTCTTCTTCTTCTTCTTCTTCTTCTTCTTCTTCTTCTTCTTCTTCTTCTTCTTCTTCTTCTTATTATTATTATTATTATTATTATTATTATTATTATTATTATTATTATTATTATTATTATTATTATTATTATTATCTTAATGTGTGTGGAGTGTAGGCAACATTTCTCTACTAATTTGGATGTCACCAATATCTGCCCTGTTTAATAAAACTGGATGAGTGACCCACGTTCTCTTCTAAAATAATGAAGAGTAGAAATCCATGCTTCAGCATGCTTATCAGAGTCCCAGTTATTTCCTCAGATGATTCTTTTAGAAAAAGAATAGTAGCAGCTTTGTCAAGCACTACTAGGTCCACATGTGAAGGGTTCAATTTATTGTTTCATTGCTCAAGCCTATGCACAAGAATCTTCTCAGACTAATGTTTTGCTCCTAGGTAAAAGTAAATGAGGTTTTAATGGCATTCAAGGAGTGGTTGGATTTGTTCTCTTGTGACTACGTAAAGATCCTAAACTAATTCCCTGCTTGACTCCTCCCCCTGGCTCTGCCAGTCTTTCTCGAAGAAGCTCTTGTTAACTAGAAGTAAATTAAGACTTTTAATAGATAATAGTATTAATTTTAGGACTAGAATAGATCAAATGAAGCTGTTAAAGATTTAGTAGCATCCTCTCCCCCAAAATACTTGAATTTCGCCCTGCATTTTGCTTCCTTTTTCTCTCTTAATTGCCAAGGCCATTTTATAGTTACTGTCAACATTCTTGGATGAGCTGAATAATTTACCCTTTTAACTGACAGCAGCTGTCATTATGAAAATTTCAGGGGCCACGTTTGACAGGATCCACACAATGGGGAAACTTAAAACTTTTAACCGGATTCACGACATCCAAGACTTCTCTGAATCTCTTGTCAGTCTCTGCATTATCTCATCTTTGCCTTGTAAAAAGTTGGCAGATTAAAAGATTATATCTGACAGATCTGAAGTGGTGTTGATGACATTCCCTGACAATCATATCTGTAGGAGAGAAGGAAATCATGGGGATAAGAAGAGAAAGCATAATGAAAAATCTTCTTTGAAAATTTGTTCAGTAATTTACCAATGAAAAAAGGGGGGCTTCGTCCTTCCAGATAACCATTTATAATACAATAGAGTTTTGCAAGGTGAAAGTTGGAGATTGTTAATATATCAGGTCCATTAGTTCTCAGACAGAGAAGAAGGAAACACTTTATTTCCCTTCCCACTTTGTGTGCCTTGGAATTATGCACCTTTCCAAAGTTAATACCGTGTTCCCCCCCCCCAAAAATAAGACCCAACTGGAAAATAAGCTCTAGCATGATTTTTCAGGAATCTCAAAATATAAGCTCCACCCCCAAAATAAGCCCCAATTAAGATTGTCAGACAGATGGACATATTTACTACTGTATTCACTGCAATATTTACAGTATTTACACTGTATTTACTGCAAAATGTTAGCGGTCAACGCAAGGCAATGCTAAGATTTTGTCAAGACCTTTAAGGTAAACAGAGGGCAGTAGAAAATGAGCAAGTATCATTATATGCTCTGCAGATACAACAGTAGAGTTATTGTAGATCACTTTCTGCTTTCTTTCTTCTCATGTGACAAGCACCACTTATGATATTGTGTGGTTCTGGTTTACAAAGTTAAAGAATTCTTCTTGCTAAAAAAATATGGTGAAAAGTTGAACTTAGAATTGAAAAAAAAATAGTTGAGGTATAGATGAACAGCTGCAGTCCTAATCATTGGCACCAATATCTTGAATTCTACAATATATATAAACACAAGTTCTAAGTGGAGTTAAAAAATAATCAGCTTCAGCTCAAGAACCAACTAAATGTGTACTTCCCAAATTGATGTGTGAATTAGCAGCTAGATATTACTTGGTTTGTCTGTCATCTGAAGGGCAGAAGGTTGCTGCAAATATCTGTCTTTTAGCATCAGGTCAAGACCCAGTTTTGTAACCTCACTTATGCAGTGTCCACAAGTCTAATCATGACTTTATCCCTTAACATAATCACACTGCAAGAGAAGCAGTTAATTATTGTGATTTTTAAGCATTCTTTTTATTTTATTTACCATCTCATTTATTTTATGGACACAGTGACCCTCACCTGATGTAAACTTTGCATCACATGATCCATCACAAGACTCTGAGTGATGACTCACACCTAACCCATCACAAGACCTATTATAAGACCCTTATTTGACATATATTTGACACAAGACCCTCAGTTGACATCTGCACACCTGACCTCACAAGACCTATTGATCATATAAAGCCCTCATAAAACTGACATCCCCCAAACTCTACTGACTATGTTACCTAGTTTGGTAATGAAATGTTTGGAAACCAACCCACAAGCTCAGAGAATGAACCTTCACCCTTATAGACTCTCTATGAATTCCATTTTTTCATTATAAAATACATGCAAAATATATATGCTTACTTTATATAAGAAAAACAAATATGCTACAATTTGTTTGTTACTAAAATTAGTGTGCTTCTCATTTTTTAAAAATAAAACAGCTCAAAGATGCTCATGTTAAAAGTAATTGCATCATGCAATAAACTAAAAGTAGACCATTTTTGATCCATTGATGTACTGCACAGTTTTACTTTAATAAATACCCTAGTCTCATTTAAAAAAAAGGGGGGATAATAGTAATTTCCATTGTTATTTCCTCCAGGACAGTGTGAAAGCACTATCATAATTCTTGTAATTCTTAGAAAACTAAACAAAATGCAGTTTATATATAAAAAAATGTCTCTACAAAAGGATTGCCCAACTTTGCAATCAATACAACAAGACACAAACTTACAAACCCATATGAAATCCAGGACAATTGTTTGAGATCTTGTGCAAACACAAGTAATGAAAAAAAGTCTCAGAAAACTGATGGGTTTTGAAGTTAGAGTAAAATAGTCCACCTGGGGATCTGCTCCAGTAATGTAGTGAGTACTCCCCATGGTTGGCCCGACAACTGAAGAAATGTTCAAGGAGGGTTGATATTGGGAGGTCATTGTGAATTAGAAGAGAACACATGGAAACATATACATACATACAGACAGACAGACAGACAGACATGTATATATGTGTCTATGTATAATAAGATATTCACAATTGGGATGACTTTTTTGTTTGTTTTTGCAAAAAGTTGGCATTGAAATGAAACAAAACCATTTGCAAAAAAATAAAAAAGTTTGATAAGAAAAACTTAGAGCCAGCTACCTATTTACAGTTTTGAGCTTACAGATAGATATCAGCTTTCTTTTTACAGAGTCTTACGTCCATCCCAAAAAAGCATAGGAATAGATCCAGGAGATAATACAACTTAAATTATGGTTGCTAGGTGCAGCTTCTCTTTATTTTTGCACGGTCTTAATTTTATAGATGGTTCTCTGATCCTAGTCTTAATTCCAATGCCATACTGTGACTATTGAAATCTGTATATCCTACCTTAAAGCAAAGGCAGTAGGGATCAATTGCAATTTCAAAGTAGGCGCATTCCAATTTGAAAATAAAGAAGAAAACACGCTCTTGTTTTTTTTTTTTTTTTTTTGCAAATGCAGGCATCTCCTGAATGGTCTCTCTCAGTTGGTTTGTTATCTGCTGATCAGATCTTCAGGGGAATTTTGTCCAAAGTTGACTACTCAATTCAGTTCTATTTTTAATATATTTTATCTATACATGCAGCTGAAAAGGCTTCCAAAGGCAAAACTCTTAACATAATTCTGGATTAGTTCATAAAATGCACATCTGGTTTCTTATTACTGTTACCAAGATCATTGGAAGTGTCTATGGAGATTCTCAGTTATCCACGATTGTCCCAAAAGTGCTTTTTCCAAAAGGCAAGTGGCTTTCTTGTTTTTTTTCCCCTTTGCTTCTCATCCAAGAAACCTTTTCAGTTCTAATTAAGATAGGACTTTGGGACACCAGTGGAAGATAGTAAGATGACAAGGTGGTTCTAGACTTCACCTCCTCAAGTTGGGTAACCTCTAGAAGTAAAAGCCTTAATTCTCAATTTTTTTTTCCTTAGCCCTGCTACATAGAATTTTATGAACTGGAAAATTCTCAAAGGTTTATTTCCTTTTGGCTTAACAAGATATGCTAATTCACTCATTATGTATGAACAAGGCAACTGTTATAAAGATGGGGCTGCTAAAATATTTCTATATGTCCATATTATGTCATTTTTGCTCATCCAACTCTCTTCTGTTAACCAAACAAAAGTTCTTTTGTTAAGGTAACAATTGAACCTTTTTTCCCTGTTTGGCATGTTATATCTTAAATTCTACTCAACACTTTTGTGCTTACCATTCACCCTTCAAAAAGGGATTTATTTAGAATAAACAACCTACTAAGTCAATTACCTTTTATAAGTATTAAAAGTGTGAAATGTAAGCGAGCACATTGTTTTGCCAACTTTTGTTTCTGCTGCCTTTTTACTGGCAAAGATCAAAATTAAATCCCAACACCCACTTTGTTTTCCATAATCCCTGGCCTAGCTATAAGCTTCCTTTGGGACCTTAGGACAACTTCCTCTGTGACCTTTTGTAAAACTATCAATCTGTGTACATTCTCATTCTCTGACATTGCCTGCAAATGGGAAGCAGGGAATAAATATCTTACTCTCTAGGAAGTGAGCAGTAGAATGAATACTGCTGGATAATTTAATGCTCGAAAAGCAATTTGAAGGCCTGTTGAAATAAACAAGGCAGTATATACCTCTCCTCGTGCTATCAATCAAATAGTGCAGCTGTAAGATTTGCTCTCACTGGACTAAGAGTCATGAGCCACCTAAAGACTTACAGCATACTACTCGCAGGCAGGACTGCTAATGTGATGAATCACTGATGCTACCAAAGCAAACACCTGCCTCTTCATTGGCACAATTCTAGGAGAGATTATTACTCAGCGCTGAAGGAATGCTAACTCTTTGGATTTAGAAAATGTCTACTTGAGCCAATGGTACATCCAGTCTTTGTATAGAATGTCAAGAAAAAGAGTCACTTCAAAGCTGAAATCACTCACTTCCAGTTCATAAAATTCCTTGTAGCAGGTTTAGGAAAACTGTGGGATATCACATCTCATTGGAGTAGTTACTTTGCTCAAGAAGCAAGTGGAACATTTTCTTAGCATCAGCAATTTGTGGACGATAGATAGATAGATAGATAGATAGATAGATAGATAGATAGATAGATAGATAGATAGATAGATAGATAGATAGATAATCATCAAGCATATCTTTCACATGCAATTAATCTCTATCTCCATCTATCATCTATCTCCTGGTATTGTCCTTGGTTTCTATGGGTAGAGGTGAGAAAAGAATTGAAGAATTCCTACCCATGACACAGATAGTATTGAGACAGATAAGGCAATTATTTTATTAGGTATTATGAAACATTCTCTGTGTCTACAGTAGATAGCTGAAGACTACAGGGAATAGCAATCTTTTGGCTGAATTTAATGGGGCTAGCATACTTATATAAAGTATGCTAATGACATTTATCCATGGGGATTCATTTCTCTAGTATATTATTGTATGGCAGAGTTGTACAACTCGAATTTGTGGAAGTCACAAAAAATTAGATGCAGTTTTGAGAACTTCTACAAAGTTTGTCACTAAATGTAATTTTTAATTTAAAATTCCCTTCAAATTGAATTCATATCTTACTTAACTGCATAGATACGCACGAAAAAAGCTACAACAGAGGGACAACTGAAGTTTTATCTTTTTTCACCAATAATATTATTTTTTGGTTATACATTGTTTAATAAAATAATGAATAATAGAAATCTAGAAGGAGAAAGACAGCAAATATTAATTAGAATGTGCTGAGATTTATTTAGAGGACACTCAGTTCTGTTCAGAATAGGCTGGAAATGAACTAAGAAAAAGAACAGCTAAGAATTAAGGGGAATTACAGCTATAAGGACATAGAATGACAATATTGAGGATTTTTATGTATATACATCTGCCATACTTTCCTAGTTATCTGTGTTCTCCAGGAGGGATGAAGTAAAACAAGAGATTTGATTTAACAGTTAAAAAGGGGAGTCTAATTAAGGAGACCTTTAGCTCTTTTTTTCTCCTAAGTAAAACTTCATCAAAATGAAATTTTGTGTGTGTGTGTGTATGTATATATGTATATATGTTAAATGTTTGTTAAGCATTCAGAATACACTTGCTTAGTCCCAGACATGGGACAAATCTTATTCCTGTTTCAGCCTAGATCTACAGGCAGTAGCCACAGCAGTGGCAGCTCATATTTGGTAATTTTTTTTGGCTTGCTAACAAAGAATAAAGGGACACACACACACACACACACACTATTTGGAGTTACAGTAATATTTAAATTTTAATAGGCATAGACAAGGTAAATTTCTTTGTGTTGGCAAAGTCCATGAGCAGAGACAGTTTCAAGTATGTTAATTGGATTCTAAATGAAATGTAAAGAGTTTAAATCCTGCGTGGGTTTTGCTAGGCACTACTATAGTTTGCACTTTGGCTGATGATGCAACTAATGCAAATCACAATCCGTTTCTGTAATGCTAGAAAATAAAGATCAGTTCAGAAGCACAGCTTTCCCAAACCAGTGGGCTTGGAGTTGAATTACTAGATTTCACCAGGTTTGGAAGGCTGAATAGATCTCTATTTTCATATCATTACAGATATGATAAGAGATTCATTCCTAGCTGAGAACTATTAGTTCCACAGAAGGAAAATTTGCAGCATATAATTGTCAAATTGGCAGGCTATCTTCTTTTGCTAGTCTGAATAGCCTCTCCCCACACTCCACCCCCTACAGGAATGCAAAAATCACATTTTTCAATGTGAAAGAGCTAGCAAGTATCGTGAATTAGAAGCAGGGGAAGAAGTCATACAAAAGAAAGAATGATATCCTAATTTACAGCAGCATTGCTTGATTCTAGGGAATTGGAAAAGCAGACAAATAAGAACACACACACACACACACAAAAGCAGCCATACAGAAACACACAGACAGTAGTTTTGACCTTAAACGTGAAGTACTAAAAAGCTTCATTGTGCTGATTTATTATCATTATTTGACCTTGATTTGCCATGTAGCCTTTCCCAATTCATTTTGTAATAACTGCCCAATATATTTGCCTTTTTCTGCTTGCATGGATACAATAACATCATCTAGAATATAGCCTTGGCTACTGATGTTGAAATAGCTTGTTATTTTCATGTAATATTGAAGCGTAGCTTAGAAGCATTGAGCAAATAATGAAGGACAGACTAAAAATGAAAATGGATTCATAAAAATGGATTTCCTCTTGTTATTGTTCTGCAAACTAGCCACCTTGTAACTCCTGTTCTACTTGCACAATAAGTGTTTTTTGTTCTTAAATCTTTGGAAATTCCAATAGTGGGGTGCAGTTTTAAGTGTATGCCTTCCCTCCAGGCTAATGATATGCTGCAACCCATATGCACACTGGCAGACTCAGAAAATGAAAAAGACATTTTGATGCAATTGAATTGTGATTGCATTTAGATTCCTGTTTGCACTGTAATTCAATTTGCAAATGTGCTTGAAGCAATGTGTCTGTAATCGGCAATGTAATGTGAATTGAAAATTGCACGTATTCAAGCAAATTTAGATATTAAGCATATTGATTTCTTATGTGGTGCTGCTATTGAATAAACAATAAAGTCAGATAAATTCAGGGTCCAAATTTAAAGAAATCAAGATAAACAGAACTGGATAATGAGCCCAGAATATTTTCTTTGTTTTTAACTCTTTGTCAACAAAATTTGACAGCTATGTGCCTCTTTGCTTTCCTCTTGCTATTAGAGTAAGTGGAGGAGGAATTATGCTTTCGACTGGGTTAGTCAGAGAAACAAAACCTTTTCAATTCTTCAGAAGTTTGCTGAAAGAAAGCTGTGTGGAAACCTTTCAAGGACATTTTAGCAAGTGTGGAGAAGATAACAGACAGTTCTCATAACAAAGAGAATTTGTTCACATGAGCTATGTGGACATCTGGGGGATTGGGCTGGGAATATCACTGTTACATGTTACGGTTAGATGTCTTGGGATTTTAAAGTTAGTTTTCCTTCACCTATCATGCCATGTATTCAATAAACCAGTATGTTTTTCAGTAAAGAAAGTAATCCTGGATTTTATTTGGATAGTTGAGCTGGAGATTGACACCCTTATTCTTTGTAACTATAATGATGGATTGTGATATTTACAGTTCTAGGATCTAAACTTTTTATAAATATCATGGTTTCCACCAAATAGATATTATAGCTCATCATGGTATTAAGGACACCGGTTCTGACACTGCTCCTTTGCTTTGTTTGTCTTGATGAAGAACTGAAAGAAAATCTTTAAAAAATAGCTTCAACTCTCCTGTGCTGATGGAAGTTGATGGGAATTATACTACCATACCTAGTAAGTACAGTATAGTACAGTAGTACTAGTACTGTAAGTACAGTATAGTACAGTAGTACTAGTACTGCACAACTGAATGGTATATGCTTGGACAAGAGTGATTTAATCAGTTTAACCATTCTGGTTAAATTACATATTCATACACTTTCAGCGAGTGAGTTGTATGGAACACAGAGCCTCCCAGAATACTTTATATAGGGGGAATGGGAATTAGTAAATAAATAAAAATAAAATAAACACAGAAAGGCAAATAATGGAAAACTATTTATGGATTCCACTCCCTATCCTTTATTATTTTTTTCAAAATATTGTACTGTATCCCCACACTGATTTACCCAGGGCAGGTGTTGTCTAATTTTGCCAGACACAGTAATTTCAAAGGATTGTCTTTGTGACTGGTACGGGTGAGGAAATTTAAGGACAGCTGGGCCAATAGTTTTTATGTTGTCGAGTGTGATCACCAAATGCAAGAAGCTTGAATTTACAGCAGGCTTTAGACAGTTAACATTATGGTCCTTCAGAATTGAAATACTGTTCTTCAGCTGACTTTACTTCTTGTCCCACATATAAACCAGGAAATCATTTGTTAGGAAAGAAAATTGCTGCTTCTTGTGTGAGTGATAGAAGTTGCAGTACTTACAAATCCCCATACTGTATCTATTGAAGGTTTAATTGCCCAAAGGAGTTACTTTGGAATTTAGAGAATAGTTCATCAGCTTCCTCACAAAATTACCCACATATTGAAGGTGACTCTATCACAAGCATCCATGTATCAAAAGACAAACTGGTTACTATGTACCTTTTGTCCTGCCTTTTTTTTTAGACAGATGACATACATTTTCAGAAAATGCATTTATTTTTTGACTATCAAATGTGAAGAATCATGACTACAAGTTAAGTTCCAGTTAAGTTGATTTATTGCTCATGCGTGTAGGCAAGAACATAGTCAAATAACCATCAGTACTAAATTGGTGGTGCTAAGCAATTGGAATTCAAGAAAGGTTAGACTTAACTTCCTTCTGGTAATGTAATGATTCCAGGCTGATTCCGCTCTTGACTCCATCCTCAAGCTCTGCCTATCCTTCTCCTACATTGACACTGTCAGAACTCATAGAAGATTCTTGAAAATAGAGATAATCCTCCATGTTATGAATTTCAGTATATCATTTCCATACATGCTTTTAATTAAGGATATTAAAAAAAAATCTTGTGTGCTATAAACCTGGGCTTCAGCTCAAGAACAAACCTGCATTCCAGGGCTAGATTTTTGCTTCTTTCATTAAACAATAATCTGGCCTTAATGCTGAATAACTTGTTCAGGCTTTAACCCATATGGGCATTGTGAAATGCTTCTGAATGACAAGTAATTACTTATGAGCTGTAATACATGTCAGCGAGATCATAGAAAGATGTCTGTAGCTCACCTTCACAGGAGAGAAAAAGAATTAAAGACTAATAGGTTGAGATAGTTTCACTCTTTAGCCATTTCTCTCTTCTGCAATCATTAATTTTCTTTGGGTACATCTGATTCTATTTTACAGGTAGTCCTCGACATATCACCATTCATTTAAGAATGGTTTGAAGCTACATTTATTAGATTAGTACAACATTTTCATATAAGCCTTCCTCCCATAAATTATTCCTTCTATTCTGGTGCCCTCCAGATGTGCTGGGAAGACAGCTTCGTGAATTCCCAGCAAGCATGAGCCAACGCATCTGGTTGGCTTCCAGAATTTGATGCGTGCAAGTTCCCTTCTTTGACAATAAAACAATGTTTCAAAATTATTGAATGACTGTCAATGACCAGGAATAAAAATTAAACGAGTTGTATGCATGGAAAACAGCAGTGACGTGATTCTTTTTAGGCAACTGCAAAGGTCCATGAGGTTTACAAGGCAACCACTTCAGTTTATTTCAGGGGCAAACCAGCTTAAGAAACGGGTACTTTTGGATCCACCAAGTGTTCCATTTCTCATGTTAATGCCATGGAAAGCCTACATATTCACTGACATATCTCACGACAACCGATATACGCTTTCAATAGTTGCTTTTATCAGTGGGGACAAAAAATACTTTAAATCCAAATAGTAATTAATTTTCTTGGCAAGCTTTCAAAGTACTTCATTGAGATTTTAGGTATCATATATATAGGACTTGGCAACTTGCATTTGCTTTGGCTGTTTCCTACTCTACCTCTGACTTTTCTTCTCTGGAGGTGAAGAGGTCTTTTCTTTTCTTTTCTAGAAAATAAGAGAAAAACTGAAAACAGATGATTAACATGTATAAATGACGATGAATAGATGAATAAGTATATTTAGCTACACACACACACAAATATATATATATTACACACAAACCACACACACAGACACACACACACACAGAGTATATTTGTTTAAAGGAAGATATGCTGTATTTCATGAGTACCTGTTTGTGTCCTTTTAATAAATGTGTGTGTATGTATGTATATGTATATATATTTATACATATATATCTATAACTCTCTCATCTCTCTCTCTCTCTCTCTCTCTCTCTCTCTCTCTCTCTCTCTCTCTCTCTCTCTCTCTCTCCATCTATCTATCTGTATCAACAAAAGTGCATATAGCCAAGAAATTAAAAAACGCTTGCTCCTGGGGAGGAAAACAATGGCAAATCTAGACAGCACACTAAAAAGCAGAGACATCACCCTGTCAACAAAGGTGTGTATAGTCAAGGCTATGATCTTCCCAGTTGCAATGTATGGCTGTGAAAGTTGGAGCATAAGAAAGTCTGAGCGCCAAAGAATTGAAGCCTTTGAACTATGGTGCTGGAGAAGACTTCTGCAAGTCCCCTGGACTGTGAGGCGATCAAACTGGTCAGTCCTAGAGGAGATCAACCCTGACTGCTCTTTAGAAGGCCAGATCCTGAAATTGAAACTCAAATACTTTGGCCACCTAATGAGAAGAAAGGAGTCACCAGGGAAGAGCCTAATGCTGGGAAAGATTGAGAGCAATAGAAGCAGGGGACAACAGAGAATGAGTCACTGAAGCAGTAGGCGTGAGCTTAAATGGACTCCAGAAGATGGTAGAGGACAGGAAGGCCTGGAGGAACGTTGTCCATGGGGTCACGATGGGTCAGATATGACTTCACAGCTAACAACAACAAAATGTTTCCATATTTATTTATTTGATTTAAGTAGCTACCCAGCTCACACAGGTGACTCTCTCTCTCTCTCTCTCTCTCTCTCTCTCTCTCTCTCTCTCTCTCTCTCTCTCTCTCTCTCTCTCTACCTTCTTCCCTCCCTCCCTCTCCCTCCCCCTCTCCCTCTTCCTCTCTCACACAAACACACAAAAACATATAAATATACTGTCCATAGCAGATTATTAACAAACTCTGAAAAAATGCTTAGCAAATTCTGGTAATTAATGTCAATTAAAGCCCAGGAATTGTCCAAATATCAATATGGCAATGTAGTTCCAAGCAAAGTTCTTTGTGCGTGTGTGCATATTTATAAACTAAATGTGAGGTCAAATAATTCTTCTTTATTTCAGCTGCAAAGATAATACGTTTTCCCATGAATATCCAAAATCACATAGCCATAAACCAGTCCCCCCAGCCCTCACTCCTTTAATAATTGCCTTTGCAGACCTGGAAAAAACCACTTATTGACAGCCACCAGACTGAGAAATATAAGCATCCAGCAGAAAATACTTTGCCACTAACATTGTTTCCATTCCATTTCCATACAAGCAAAGCCTAATTTGCATTTTTCCCCTGTGTTAAGCCAATGAATACACAATCTCATCCACAAATTCCCTGTGTAAAGCTGACTATTAAAAGTTGCCACTAAAGCCTTTCTGAAGTTAGTGTTTCATTTAACTATAAACTGGGCTCTAGTTTCAAGCACAGCAGAGTCTTTAACAGTGGCTTTTATCCCACTAGATTTGTTTCCAGCCAGGTTGCCTGGAAGACGTCTGACAGTTCCAAAGCAAAACACCTGAGATACCTCTAGAAGTGGAAAGCAGCTTCATAGGTATGCTTTGCACAATCTTTCCTCAAAGCCAATACCTCTTCGTAAATTGCATAGCCGTGCCGATCTTCTTTTAAAACTATTTGCATTTTCTAACACTTTTAAGCAATTCATTCAGATGAGGACATATCAAAGTATCACTTTAAATGCTTTAATGTACATACAGAAAATTAATTTGTGACAGTTATATTATGGAACCAAGTTGCTAATTTCCATGTTTCATGAATGGCCTAATAAAAGTGACTTGCTTAATTAGAGCAGGGAGTAATTAGGCTATATCATTTACTTTTTTTTAAAGGAAGTCATGCCTTTCTTCTTCTTTTTAAATGTTCTATATTATTCACTAAGCAGATTGCAACAATTCTGTACCCCAGATAGGAGGGAAAAATTCAGGATGAAAAAAAAGCTCATTACAAGGCCAGAACTACTTAAAAGAGGGCGGTTTTGTCTGACCCCAAATTTGTACATTGAGAAAAGTTTTCAAATTCTTTCCAAATAATTTTATTGAAAAACAATACTTAGATTTTCATTATTTTAAGTCTATTTCATATATATATATATATATATATGTTTGTGTGTGTGTGTGTGTGTGTGTGTGTGGCTGAGATGCATTTCTGACTCATTAGTCTTCATCAGTATATATATATATATATATATATCAGATATATATATATATATATATATATATATATATATATATATATATATATATATATATATCAATATATATATATCAATATATATATATCAATATATATATCAATATATATATATGAAATAGACTATATATATGTGTGTGTGTGTGTGTGTGTGTGTTAAATGTTTGTTAAGCATTCAGAATACACTTGCTTAGTCGGCTCAGGTTCGAATTTCAGAAGGGTATTCCTGACTGATGAGAACAAATAAGCTTGAAATGATCATATCGGTCATGTATATGTATATGTATATGTATATGTATATGTATATGTATATATCATCATGTAAACTACTTTATGAACAAGCCACCAGGAGTCCATAAGCAGTATTAACTCACCTTTTTCTTTGTTCCCTTTTTTCATATTTAAAAATCTGTTTCAAAAAAGGAAATGTCATGGATAATTGTGCAGTCGAGCAGGAATTCATTAAGCTCAGACATTTTCTTGTTGTTTCTTATATTTTCACAGCAATGAGGGCTTCACAAGGTTCATGTTTTTCAATGATTTTATTCATTTGACCACAGGGGGATAGATAAGAGTTTTTTTGAAGCAAGATGTCATGAAGATCTTGAAGCAAGATGGCCAGCAAATAAATCTAATAAATAATAAATAAATATTGCCTGCTGTGTAAACTAGCAGCTATGTAGATCCTAGCCATGATAAATATTAGATTTGAGAAACTCATATAATCTCTTGATTTACTTCACTAACTAAATGCCCTAAAAGTTATTTATGCACTTAATTGTCCATTTTCGAAAGTGTATCCATTTGTTAATTGTGAGAATTGTTAAACAGTAGCATGATAATCAAAAGCAAATAAATCCAAATAGTTCCAAAAATGACTGAGCTTCGGTATAGGCTTTTCACATGGTGTAACTATTTACTTATCTCTTGCTCTTTTCTGCACAGTTTTATTAACTTAGATTTTCCACTTGATTAGACAAAATAATTTTTCACTACTCTATGGAATATAAAGTTTAGTTGCAATATGCTGTAGCTATAATAAAGTAAAAACAGCAAAAAATGTAACACAAGAGGTAATGGATAAAAGTGGTTATAAGTAACTGTTTAAGGCAGCTTTATAATTTTCTTCAATAAATGATGAATTCCAAATGGGGAATTCCAAAAAATGTTACATAGTTGCATGAAAAACATCTCAAGATCCCTAAATATTTCTTTAATGTCTTATATGCTTCTCAAAGATATAATTTATCTGGTTATGAAGTGAGATATTATCTGCTATGATGTCAATTGATAAACCCATTGATCTCCTATATGTAAACCATCCTTCCATGGGCTCAGATATGTGTATTTGTATCCCATATGCTATTGGCCCATATGTTATATGACAATCGAAATGCATAGCTCAAATTGTTAGTAATTTTTAATTGTTCTTGTGATAATGAGGTTACTGTTCATCTGAGAAGTTTGCAAAATTTCTGACAATAGTTACAGCCTTTAGAATTCATCCGGTACCTCCTTACTATTTTTTTTCAGGATTTTCTTATAGTATTATTTTTTAAAAAAATGATATGGTACCTGCAGTGTTTCTTTGTTATGACTGGTCTTTGACTGTAATTAAATAAGCACTTACAGTCTAATATAGGTAAAGGTAAAGGTTCCCCCGCACATGCGTGCTAGTCGTTTCCCACTCTAGTGGCCGGTGCTCATCTCCATTTCAAAGCCGAAGAGCCAGCGCTTGTCTGAGGACGTCTCCGTGGTCATGTGGCCGGCATGACTAGATGCCAAAGGCGCACGGAATGCTGTTACCTTCCCACCGGAGTGGTCCCTATTTTTCTACTTGCATTTTTATGTGCTTTTGTACTGCTAGGTTGACAGAAGCTGGGACGAGTAACAGGCTCTCAATCTGTTACATGGCACTCAGGATTTGACCCGCCAAACTGCCGACCTTCTGATCGACAAGCTCAGCATCCTAACCCACTGAGCCACCGCATCCCTTACTACAGTCTAATATAGGGGTCCCCAAACAAAGGCCCATCCGTGAGATTCAGGCAGTATACAAAACTACACCCTCTCCAGCCCATGGAAAAACCTTTCTCAATGGAACTGGTCCCTGGTGCCCAAAAGGTTGGGGACCTCTGGTCTAATACTTACATATTTCTCAGGGCCAGACTCGCTGCAAGCACTGTTTTAGATTGAAGAGACAATATTTTCAGGCTTGTCAGTGGATCAATTGTCAATTGAAAAACGTTTCTTTTCAATAAGGAAAGCTACCCTTCCATTTCTGCTAAAATTATAATAACAATGAGTAGCAGCAAAGCCCTCTTCCAGGATGACTTGTAATATTTCAAATAAAGCTGCCTCTTTTTAACAACTTTTCAAAGTGAAACGAAAAGTATTGCTTCTGTTCATTGCTACGCTGCTGCTTATTTCTGGAAATATTCAGGCTTGGATGGCTGCGGTGACAGCAGCACCTAAAAATCTTGATTCATATTCCTAACTTCAACCCAACATTTTCTTCTTGGAGAATTTTCAGCTTAGCTGCAAACTGGCATGGCTAGACTCTGTATCAGACATCATCCAATATTGGAATTGGAGAGCTTATACTGTAGGTACTTAATTCAAGGTCTCAGTTCTTGATAAATTATTTTTTTAGGAAATATGTTTAAAAAGCTGTTAGTCTCAAGGAAAACATAAAATGTAGTAGTTTCTGGGTTTTTTTTCCCTTCCATCTGTGCATTGTCTTAGAATAGTACATAGTAGGCAGGAATAGCTGGTACCTATGCACTGGCTGTTTTAATAGAGCACTCCTTTGCTTCTGATTGTGCCTGCTCTACCTTTTCACAGTCTGGTTTTAAAGCTGGCAGGTATTTTGTTTCTGAAGTGCTGTGATTGTAGACAATATTACAATTTTGTAATTTTACTCAGTTGGCTAAATGTTAAACATGGCTTGCCTGGAAAAAAATCCCATACATTAAAATCACAGCCCTGAATCCTGGTGAAATGTACTAAACTAAAGATCCTTGGGAAATGAATACAAATAATATGGAGCTGGTTTGCTTATTGATAAATTAAATAAAGGTTTGTGGTCTCTCTCTTCATACTGTAGAACATATAATTTGCTTTGATGCATGAATTTCAGAGATGCCCATTCTGCAACCTTGCCCTTTTAACCCACTGCTGGATAGTATGCTTTGTGTTTTAACTAACTGTATAATTGTGCTGAAATAGTGGATTTCTAGATCAGGAAAATATCTCTTATTTCTGATTAAAAGGCTCACAAGTGTATGTAACTAAGATAACTTTATATTAATTCATAGCATGTTGTGTGTTAGTGGAAGAAAATAGCTTCAGTTGAAATGTGAATTTAGAAAGTTCTACTTAATGTGATTTTGTTGAGTTGTAGCATTCTGATTATAAAATGATTCCCTCATGCATTCCTTGCATTTATAACTGACAACTAGCAAAGCAAGGAAAAAATAATATTAAGGATACATTATAAAAAGTTGGATTTCATATATTCAGTGTTACATTTCTCACTTCATTCTAGTGATGTCTCATTACTCTTGAATGGGTCAAAAAGGGTTGACTCGTACAAAACTGAGATTTGTGCATGTAGCATGTTGTTTTGACAATTCTTGTACCACAATTATTTCATGAGAATTGCTTTGTGGATAATATTGTTTAAATGTTTGTTAGATAGACATCCTTCCTTTTGTTCATAAGCTCAAAGTCAGGATTCAGGAGTTAGGACTGGTTCTTACTCTATGATTATATGTCAATGTGTTCAGATAGAACATGAAAAGGTGTACTTGAGCAAGTGCTAATAGTTGGAATTGCCAATTTGATTCAGCCAGGTGCCTTATTTTTCTGGAAAATGACTTATACTATATTCACAAGATTTTTTTTAAAATTATCAGGCTTGAAGGAGGAGCATCTCAGCACAGCATTTCAGATTTGTTAGATTATGCTTTTGCGTTGAAGCACATTTCCATACACTTACTAGAAGAACTAGGATGAAGTCCTCTTCCACTATTAAAATTGGGAAGGCAACCACAAGCATTATCAGAAAGTATTTAACTACAGAAACTATCTTCTTCTCATCAAAAGCTCTGTAAAGTTCTTGTGCTTTTCTGCTAAGTCTTTCAGATAAGGTGTGTTTACTTTGCTGAGCTGTAATTAGCATTCATTTCTTAGGAAAGAAACACTGTTGCCATAGACACAAGTAAATGGAAATAAAGTCTCACTCAGAAAGTTCAGCAGAACTTACCCATAGATGGATGTGCATAGAGGGGATTTTTATAATAAAGGGTGTGCGCTTATTTTTCTTGCAAAGTTATTGTTGAGGGGGAGGCATAATCAATTAAGAAAGAGAAATAATACTACAAGGCTACCTTCTTTTTCCAATAGGCTGTTTTCCCCTGTCCCTGATAACTTTTGCCCTTATTCTAAACAGACAAACACATTTCTAAACGAAACACAGAACTTAAGGTCAGCTATCATCAATCAATTGATTAATCAATCCAAGGAACCATATGGATCATACAGGAATTCATGGATACCAAGATGATTATGCTGGCTCTTGGCTTGAAGCTTGCTACTGTCCCTTTAATTTAAAAGATCAGGTGGAGCAAGGAACCTTGTAGATGCCAAGGTGGTCATGAACATGTGGGGGATGTTTCAGATAAAAGTCTGCAAAGGTAACAGCACAACTTAATTAGAAATCTTGTTCACCAGATGAAAAAGCCAAGCAAATGCATTCTGAGTAAAATGGAAATATTTAGATTGTACTATGGGGAGGGGGGATATTCTGAACATGCTAGTATTTCCAAGAAAGTAGTTGTTTGTAACAGAGATGGTGTGTCTCAATAAATATAATATTCTTTATAGAATGCACAAAGCAATTTCTGCTGAATCACATCTTGGATCATGTATGAAATGTCCATGATAGATACAGTAGATGCATAATTTCTCTCTTGTCACTCTAAGTTGCAAGTGCACATTTTAATATGAATGAACAAAAATGCTAGATCACAATGAAATAGTGTCATCTACCAGTTGTTGTTGTTGTTGTTAGTTGCGAAGTCATGTCCAACCCATCGCGACCCTATGGACAACATTCCTCCAGGCTTTCCTGTCCTCTACCATCTTCTGGAGTCCATTTAAGCTCACGCCTACTGCTTCAGTAACTCCATCCAGCCACCTCATTCTCTGTCGTCCCCCATCTACCAGTAGTTTACCTGAAATATAATATGCATAAGTTCAGAACCATGGAGTATTAGATAGTATACCACCTATGACTTAGGCATAGATTTGGGCATGACCCGAGAAAATGCTGCTTAGATAATATTAACCATATATTAAATGAAGACTTTTGATATATGTTGAAAGTACCGGTGCTTCTTCACTCATAACCACAACAGAGACCAACATTTCTATTCTTAGCAAGATGACTATTAAGTAAGTCTTGCCCAGTTTTACTATCTTTTTGACATAGTTATTAAGTGATGATTGAGTTGTCATGAATCACACAGCCATTAAGTAAATCCAGCTTCCCCCTTTAACTTTGGTTGTCAGGAACCAGCTGGGAAAATCACAAATGGCAAATGGGATGCTGCAACAGTTGTATCATAACAGTCATAAGTTCCTTTTTTCACTACCCTTGTAACTTTGAACAGTCCCTGAATGAATTATTGTAAATTAAGAACTACCTGCATACCATTCTCTCTATTCTTACCTCTTTTTCTCTCCTTTCGATCTGTTCCTTGGTGTCAGAATCCATTTATATCATATTCATAAATGTATGTTTAAAACATTATTCCATGGATTCCGCCATCTGCCGAGGAGGAAGGAACGAATGTGGATTCAGCCTGCCTTAGGCATTTCAAAGATTCAGAGAAGCCTTTTGAATTGGGGGAACAAAAGGGAGGGCTAGGATAGGAGGCATCTGGCTTGTGTCTCCTTTTGAAGGAAAAGAGCAATAACCATAAAATCCAAAGTTCCTTTTCCCATGAAAGGGATGACACGATGGGGGGCTGACCAAATGGGGTTAGCGAAGGGGGGTTGAACAGGGAACTCTTTATAAGGTTTCAATTTGTAGAACAATATTAGATCCTGTCTTGTATTCCCACAGCCAAGCATGTCATAGTAAAGATTTCTTTTTGGACTAGAACTGACTCCAAGAGTTTTTGTCTTCCTAAGACGTGGTTTGGGGTGGGTCCTGACACTTGGCTAATATTAAATAAAAGGAAAACTTTGTGCAAACGAAGCTGCAACTATCACCCCATTATTAAGCTGACTTTAAAAAAAATTGCAGGTTTTATACTATGGGTAATGAAACAGGCAAGGGAAAAGGAAAGCAGGGATTGGAAGGAAAAAGAGGATTGTTTGCATAGGTCAACAACAATACCAAAAAAAAAAAAAAGAATGGAGTTTTCCAGTTTCTTTTCTGTGCTTTGATGCAAATAAGCATACAAGACACAGTTTATATATAAGATGCTGACATGTGGCAAATCCTCCTCTCCCCTCAAAACTTGCTAAAGCCTATGAATATTAAAATCTTTCACACATTCTCTTCAGCCATGAATCAGAATAGCAGGGAGATATAGCATTGTTAAAAAGAGAGAGGGGAAAAAGAAGAATGAATAAAAGCTGTTTTGTTTTGGGTGGCCATCTAATTCAGGAATTGTAATATTCAGGCATGACTTGGAGTAGGGAAGGCATTTGAGAAACATGGAAGAGAACAATCACTTCCAAGGAAAGGAAGGAGACAAGTGTCCAATTCTTTGAAAAGGAACTAGCAAGATTTTTGGTTTGATTTCCTTAGAGTAGGGGTCTTCAAAATTGGCCCTTTTATGACTTGTGGACATCAACTCCCAGAATTCCTTAGCCAGGCACGCTGGTTGAGGTATTCTGGGAGCTGAAGTCCACAAGTCATAAAAGAGCCAAGTTTAAAGATCCCTGCCTTAGAGTATTGATGGGGATTTAATTCAGGTTGCAAGAGCAATTTATTTGCTCTTGTGCTTCACCTTTTCTCATCTCCCTCTTGAAGAGTGAATTGCATGGATAAAATGACAAGAGAGTCAGTTTGGTTAAGACACCAGGCTAGAAAGTGGGAGTCTGTGATTTCTAGTTGCACCTTAGCCATGAAAGTGGCTGGCTGACTTTGGGCCAATCACTCTCTCAGCCCAATCCACCTGTTGTTGAGGGAAAAATAGAAGAAGGAAGGTGTATGGGATATGTTCATGGCCTTGAGTTATTTATGAAAATACTGAAGGCAGAGTATAACTATCTAACTAACTAAATATATGACTTTTCAAACTCCTGGAGTTGACCAGCCCCTGAAAGGACCTGAGCTTACTCTGCTTTTAATTCTTCAAATTTGCAGCATTATTTAACATAAAGCACCTCTACCCATCTTTTATATGTGCACCCATTAATTCTGTAGCCAAGTCAACTTTTCCTAACATGTTTAATTAGAAATTGTTCTCAGGATTCATTTTACTAGATCAAACCTGGAAAACAAAAGTATCTTTACCCTCACATGACAAATGACAACGTCAGCAGCAAAGAAAAACTCAAGTACAGCTCAGTTAATAAGATGGGAACTCAATTAAGAAGAAACAAGGCTTAAATGATGTGGGTTGATTCTTTATACATGTTTATAATTTTGTTGGTACTGAGCAAATGTGATTATAATGTGCTTCAAACAAAACAAAACAAGAAAGGCCATCCTCCTGCAAAAGTATGTGTGTTGCACTTGGTCATCTTCTGTTTTGTGCAGCCAGTCATTGCTGAGTCATTTTTCCTCTATCCTGGCATAATAAAAAAAATGGTAACCACACTGTCTTCTTGCCTAATCATCTGGTTCTTGTCAGAGTCAGACAAAGGCTCTGAGTGGATTTCGCATTTTTGTCTACCTATTGAGTCCTCTCCAAGGATGTGGGCTAGGCAGATATGGATGTTTGTATAAACCACATGCATGGAAAAGTCCTATATGGCTAATTATTTTATTTATTATATTACGTTATTTAACAGGTATTTATTACTTCATAAATAACTCAAGGCAGTGAACATACATATTTTTTTTCCTATTTTACCTGCAACAACAACTCTGTGTGAGAGAGACACTGGCCCAAAGACACCCAGCTGGCTTTCTTGCCTAAGGCAGAATTCACAAATTCCTATTATCTAGGCCAGAGGTCTTCAAACTTGGCTTTTTTATGACTTGTGGACTTCAGGTCCCAGAATTCCTCAGTCAGCACCTTAAGCAACAGACTAAACTGGGTGTTATGTTTTATATCTCTCTCTATGTGCCCACACTCTCACTATTCTCTCTCTTTCTTTTTCTCTCTCCTCTCTCTCTCTAGTCCATCCCCAAGTGTAATCCACAGTACCTTTGTAGATTAACATGGTCCCTAGACAACAGACTGTGTGAGCCATTGACTTCCAATCTTCTTGAAATTGAATTTAACCCCTGGTAGTTGTTAGAAGAACAATTTGAGAGCAGTTGAGGGTTAACTGAATCAGAAAACCACCTGGAGGGAGCTCTCCAAGGTACTGATAATGCAATTCTCTGCCAGAACTTAAATCTATCTGTGTCTCTCACCGCCTCTTGGGACAATAAGCAGGATACAATAGAAATATTGATGGTCATTCTATGGTTTTAGCAATTGGAAATGTCTAATTATATTTCCCGCATGAATCTGAGAGGAAGGAATATGTTAGCCCAATCACCTAACCTGCTGAGATTATTAGTATGAACATATGCTCCTGGAAAAGTGGTTAGTGTGATAAGGTTTTGTTTTACAAGAACATACCCTAAATATATATATATATGTAAAGGTAAAGTTTCCCCCGCACATGCGTGCTAGTCGTTTCTGAATCTAGGGGCCGGTGCTCATCTCCGTTTCAAAGCCGAAGAGCCAGCGTTTGTCCAAGGACGTCTCCATGGTCATGTGGCCGGCATGACTAGACACCAAAGGCGCACGGAATGCTGTTACCTTCTCACCGGAGCGGTCCCTATTTTTCTACTTGCATTTTTACGTGCTTTTGAACTGCTAGGTGGGCAGAAGCTGGGACGAGTAACAGGCGCTCACTCTGTTACGCGGCACTTGGGATTCGACCCGCCAAACTGCCGACCTTCTGATTGACAAGCTCAGCGTCCTAACCCACTGAGCCACCGCGTCCCTTTCATATATATATATATATATATATATATATATATATATATATATATATATCCTATATATATATACCCTATATATATATATATACCCTATATATATACACCCTATATATATACACCCTATATATATACCCTATATATACCCTATATATATACCCTATATATATACCCTATATATATACCCTATATATATATATATATATATATATATATATATATATATATATATATATATATATATATATATATATATATATATATATATATCCTATATATATCCTATATATCTATATCTATATCTATATCTATATCTATATCTATATATCTATATCTATATCTATATATCTATATCCATCTATATCTATATCTATGTCTATATCTATATCTATATCTATATCTATATCTATCTATCTATCTATCTATCTATCTATCTATCTATCTATCTATATATATATATATATATACCCTATATATATATACCCTATATATATATACCAGCTGTAGTTAGGTTTCTGTTTTGTGGTTGTGCCTCGTTATCATTGTGGGTACAGCTGCAACATCAGCCACTTTAAACCCCTCCAAACCACACAATAAGCAAACTGACACCCACTATAAAAACATGGCACCACCACAAACACGAAGCCGAACAAAAGCAGCACAACTCACCAGCTCAGGTCTAAGGCTGGCAGCTGAGACCAGCCCATCCACTCAAAACACACCCCCACCCAATCAGAACACACCCACCATTCAAAACACACTCCCACCCAATCAGAACACACTTACTCCCCCACCCAATCAGAGCACACCACCCACAGAACACACCCCCTCTGGCAGTTTAAAAAAGAGGAACAAACAGCCACATGCTTCTCCCAGAAGAAGGAAGCAGAAGCCACCAGCCTGATGATGACGGATGGGATTTCGTCGAAACGTCGCCCCTACACCTTTAGTTCTACGCGGGGAAAAACCCGAATAACCAAAGATGCACATACGAACACCCGCGAAAACCTCAGAAAACACACACACACACACACACACACACACACACACACACACACACACACACACACATATATATATATATATATATATATATATATATATATATATATATATATATATATATATATATATATATATATATATATATATATATATATATACCCTAGTGCCTAGAGTAAGGATTATCCCAGTTTCCCCGGAAATATTGATCAGCTGTTTTAACCATTCTGCCAGAGGAAGAAACTTGTTCACAGTATCCTGTCCATGATTCAAATGATGCCTCCCATCTCTTTTTTTGTTGTTTTTACAGTGTTTTTTTTACAATTCATTTTTAATATATTGGATGTTGAGCCTGAGGGAGGAAAAATCATTATCCCAATAGCTTATGCATTATCCTGATCAATTTTGCAGGAGTCCTACACAGTAGCAGGAAATCTTTAGCTGATTTAGTAACTTGGGGCTTTTTTTTCCCCTCCTGAAATTAAAGACTGTCCTGTGCTTTAAACATAAGCCGATCAGTTTGGTATGGGGAAGCAATATTTAAAGGAGCAGAAAATCGTTAGATGATTTACAAAAAGCTGAAAATGCATGCTGGAAAAAAAAACAGGCCTTCTTTTTCTTTTCTTGAAAGAGAATGTGATTTAATTATTATCTGCTGCTCAAAACATTCATCTTGGCAAAAATTAAAGTAATTGTGGCAAGAAGAAAATTGTCTTCTCTGTTATTATTTGCTGAAAATGAACAAATGGCAAACTGTCAATTGGATTTTTGCTTTCTATACTAAAAAGAACGCATTCTCTTTCTCTCTCTTTTGTTTTTTTTTTAAGCTAATAAGAAAAATTCCATAAAGCTACATGTTGTTGATAGGTTAATTTGAGAAAGCCTATATCTTTGTCTTGTAGAATTATTTTCAGACATATAAGCCTCTATAAAGTTGTTTCTTTTCTTTTTCCCATAACAAAAATAATCTTGTGCAGAAAAAACCTTTAATATCACTTTGAAAGATTAATCATGACTCTACTATTTCGCTGCATACTTCAAAGGCAAAGAAAGATCAGACTGAAGGGGGAACAACAATTTGACTGTGTGTCTGACTTGCATCTTAAATATTTAAAGTGAACTTCTTCTCCAGATATATTTCCCATACTTGCTATGGCTGATGTCATTGTTTGTTTGTTTTTATGTTATTTATTATAATGGCTTTTAGAATTGTATCTGTTTTTAAATTGGCTGTTTTATTTATTGTTGTGTGCTGCCTAGAATCCCTTTGGGTGGTTATATAAATTTGATAAATAAATACAGTAAATAAATAAATAAACAAATAAAATGTTTCTCCCAGGCAAGGAGAATAAGGTCTTCACAATAAATGATCCCACAGCCATGGCACACTGCTCTATTTTGTAGTGTCACTTTTTCATATGTACAGTTGCCTAAGAGAACCTTGAAAACATATTTTTATGATTGCCATCCTTTAAGGCAATTACATTCAATGTATTCCAAAACAGTCCAATATATTAACTTCCTGGACTAACCAGGTCCATATATAATGTGCATAACATAGATTAAAGTCACTTTTTATTTGTCTTTTATAAGGTAGCTTGATCCCTAAACTCATAAATGTTATTTCTGCTATTGTTATTAACCACATACAGTCAATTTAATCATTTACTCTGTTGTCCTAAGAATCTTGCAAGTACAATTCTCCACTCCCCACATTTTCTTTACTGAAAAAGAGGCTATAATCTAAGCCTCTTTGCCCACCCACTATCCAACTGCATGTATGCTGGTATCTGTTCCCTTAGTAGCATCTCTTCATGGAATCTCCCAAGGCCTTTCCCACATGCCATTACAGAATTTTGGAGGTGCAAGTTTTCTTTCTTAATTCAAAAGAGACTCTCCGTAATAGTGCTGTAGGTCTAGCCTATTCTATGGAAGTTTTATGTCTGTGTAATTTTCTAGGATCATGTCTTCTTATCTAATTTTAGAGAAAATTTGATTTTCTTCATTTATATCTGTCTGCCTTTTGCTATTCTGATGTGTCAGAACGTTATTTGGACCAATTGCCACATAGATAATTGCTTCTCACGGTGTCAGGGAATTGGCTAACAGTGAAAAGACAAGCTGTGAGCTAGTTATTCTAATAAGGTTGCATCTGCTGGAAAGTAATGTGTGAACCTCAATTTTCTCCTTGAAAAATATTTATATTCATGAAAGCTGGGAGGGTATTTCATAATGGAGATCTGTTTCTAGATGCATAACTGTAATATATTATGAACCGCTATGAATTTTGCTTAGCTGTAGGATACAAGACTTGTGTATTTTGCTTCCCTTCTTCTTTTCCTCAAAGATATGTCTTATGGCTTACAAAATTACTTGACTAGAGAACTTGGCGATTTTTTTTCTACTGTCAGCAGGGTAAAAATAGCATGTCTGTTTCTATGCCTTTCAAAGGGACATTTGGGACATGATCTGATGAATGCTTGAGCTTCATCTGCACTGCAGAATTGTGTTTTAATCATTTTTTAAACATCTATTTAAGCCTTTGGCCAAGGATTAGGAAAGAATTTGATGCTGAAATCAATGACTAGTTTTTTTAAAAAAATAAAACTAAAAGGAAGCTGTTACAGGCTAGATGTTCAACCTGGACATAGCATCACAGACCTTAACATGTTTGTACGTTTTGTGGGGGGAAAAAGGAAATGTATCTGAAGAAACTAAAAGGGTTTTTGTTAAGTACTAATTCCAAGGAATGTTGTTTCCAAATCATTCAAAACATACTTAGGCCTATGTGCTTTAGAACTGTATCATTATGGATGCTTGGGCAAATGTCCCAACGGAGCTTTTTCAAGGCAACTAGGCTTTCTTTGTTTTTCCCTGACATTTCATTTCTCATCCAAGAAGCTTCTTCATTTTTTTCTTAGAACTTCAGAAGAACTTCTTGGATGAGAAGTGAAACATCTTCAAGGAAAAACAAAGAAAGTCCAGTTGTCTTTGAAAATGCATGTTTGGGACAACCATGATTTGAATGACTGAGAATACCCATAGACATATGGACAAGTGATTCCAAATGATGTTGGACTTGCTTTTTTATCAACTTTATCAACTTTTTTTATCAACTTTTTATCAACTTCATTCCATTTGTTGAAAAAAAAGTTCTTTCATTTGATTGAAACCTGTGGCAGTTTAAACATGGATATACATTTGCTACTACATAAGTTCTTATATGCTATGATTTATTATATTCACTTGTAGAACAAACAGACCTATGAGAGATATTTATTCAGGATATTTACATATATTGTGAGCTGCATAGAGATTGATTTTTGATCTCTGGAAGCAAGTTACATGGCTATTCTTGAGCCTGACTGTATCCTCTTAGGATGCACGATAGCCCTTCAAAAATTTGCAAAGGAAGGAAGAACATTTTAAAAATAATGCTGCTTGATTTGCAGCAAACAAATAAGAGGATAAGTCAGGCGAAGGCAAACAAAAGACAATTTAGAAAGGTCAGTTCATTTTTTTAACTGTCTGATTTAGAACTTTTGGACCAGTTGTTCATCCAGAATAACCACATCTGTTTTAGAGAGTCTGCTGAACTGGGATGACAGTCATTATACTGTTTTCAAACATCAGTGTTACTGCAGCGTATAGGACAACAAGCTGGAACCTATCTCAGTATGAAATCAAAGAAGTAGTTCCAGGCAGATGTGTCATCTGTTGTTTTCTTCCAGATTTAAGTTCTATCTCTCCAGGGGGAAAGGAGAAATTGGAAAGTGAGAATAATCAGTAAATCTGTTCTCTAGGGTTAGAAAAACATCCATCTACCCAGTGAATAGTCTCCACCAGAACAAGCTGCCAATAACTTTGTGGAGTATTGTTTGAATTTAAAATCACTGCTATTGTAATGTTCTCTTGTTCTTCTATGAAATCTTTCTGGAATCAGATTAGAAGAATAATTGAGGAAATTACAGGATTAAAAATAATCTTACCCAAAATAGTTTTCTTTGACTATTTGAAGAATGCACTTCAGATGATGAACTGGAATGTATTATTTGTTTATTACCAATTGTCCCCTCAAAAGTAAATCTTTCATGTTAGAACTATCCCAAATCTCCACCATTAATTTTGTGAGACAGGAGCTTTGTAGTAGGAACTGTGAACCATATAACATTATAGCATTCATTTAGGACGGTTGTAGTGTCCCGAGGTTCATGGGATCAACGTTTGCATCCTTCTGACAAGCAAAGTCAATGGGGAAACCAGATTCACTTAACAACCATTTTACTAATTTAACAACTGCAATGATTCACTTAAGAACTATGGCAAGAAATGTCGTAAAATGGGGCAAAACTCACTTAACAAATTTCTCACTTAGCAACATAAGTTTTAGTCATAGGTTGAGGACTACCTTTATATGTGGATAGTGGGGTAGGGGGAAGAGATAAAAGAATGAAAGCTATTTAAAAATCCATAGACACATAGCATAGGTTGGAAGTAATAACCATTCACTTTCCTAACGAAAAAACCCATCCCATCTCATGTCAGTCTTTAAGGACTGTGTTGTGCTAATAACAAAGTTAGGCTTTCAATTGGCAGGAACCCAGAGAAGCTTGTAAGTTTATTAGCTTAGCTGGAGATTGGTGGACCAATAAAGGTATCGACCTATGGTTTATCATCCTATCTAGCTTGACATGATCAGATATCATTATCAATATCATTTTCAACATCATAAACCTGTATGTTCTAATACAGGGCTTTTCAACCTGTGGTACGGGTACCACCTGTGCTACATTGGCACCTGGCAGGTGGTACGTAACCATCCTAGAAAAGTGGTAGCAGGGGAGGGGAATATGCTGAACTGGTGGTGGCACCGCATAAGCCTGAGTGAGAGACGGCTGGAGCTGCAGGGCTGTCAGGGCTCAGCGGAAGCTCCAGGATCAGTGCTAGGCTCCAGCTGGAGCTTGGCACTAATCCTGGCACTTCTGAGCCCAGAAGGCAGGTGTCTTGCTCGGTTGTAGCTTGGGGGGCACTTTTTTCAATGTCATTGTAACTTCAAACAGTCACTAAGTGAACTTTTGTAAGTCAAGGACTACCTGTACTTCATCACTTCCCCCCCCCCACTTTTTTTTTTGGTCATCAAGTTTTTGACACCTTGCTAGGCGACTGGTGGTACTCAGATGTTGCCATATCCTAAAAGTGGTACAGTAGGTGAAAAGGTTGAAAAGCCCTGTTCTAATATAAATATCTCTGTTAAGGGATTCCAAAGCAGACTTGCATCCTTTGCCTACAGCATTTGTAAGCATGTTTAAAATGGTTAAGCAGACATTTTGGTCATGGAACTTTGTGAGTTATTTCCTGACATATCTAATTAAACACACACCTCCAATTCCTTTTTAAGGTTGACTATATATCTAGGGATATGGATATGGTTATGGATATCAATATCAACATCGATATGGTATATAGATGGATATATACTGTAAAGGTTTCCCCTCCCTGTTGTGTCTGACTCTAAGTGAGGGTGCTCATCTTTGTTTCTGAGCTGAGAAAGTCAGTGTTGTCCAAGGTCATGTGGCCAGCATGACTATATGCCAAAGTGCACAAAATGCAATTACCTTCCCATTGAAGTAGTACTTGCATTTGCATGCTTTCAAACTGCAAGGTTGACATGAGCTGGGGCGAAGAACGAGAACTCACCCCATCACACTGTGCTGGGTCTCAAACTGCCAACCTTCCAGTCAACAAGCCGAGCATCTTAACTACTAGGCTACTGCTCTCTCTCTATCTCTCTCTCTCTGTGATTGTATGTGTGTGTGTATGTGTGTGTGTGTGTGCAGAGAGAGAGGCAGAGGAGAGAGGTTTTGCATAATGAGTGGAAGTTCATCACAAGAGTATTTATCTGTATTCTTTTACTTGTCAGAAAGTACTGTGAATGGGTGCCATTTCTGCAATGGGTTAGGGATTTTACCAACACTCCTTCTGATAAGCAGTGTCATAAAAATAAGTCTATTGTTGTTCAATGAATCATGGCAACTCATCCATATAGAGAATTTTGTGACTTGCCAAGTTAATAAAATATTGATTAGAGCAATGTCTCTAATACTAGACCAAGAAGAAATATAGCACATACAAACATTTCTTACACTTAGGTCTGATTCTGCACCCACCAGAGTTGCTATAGCAGCTGTCATTTTCAAAATCATGCAGGTTTATTCATGATGTTTCTATATACAAGCATCGTTAATTCAGTTGACTGAAGACATAGTGAAAAGAAAGTGGAGAACTCAACAGAACTCACTCCTAAATTCAGTAAAAAAAATACCTACAATGATTCTTACAAAAATACCACCAAGCTTCTGATCTTTGCAAGCCCAAGTATATTCTGAGTTTATCTTTTAAAATTGTAAAAAAGATCCATCTCTTTGCTAAATCAGAATATATTAACTTGGAGGTGATGGAAGAAAGAAGTAAATGCATAAAATTCAGCTACATTAATGAAAAATGCAAAAGCATTTGTCTGACAATAAATAAATTTGCAAAATGCAAACTCTCTGACCAGAATGCACCTAAGAATGGTATGATCAGATCTGTTAATAGAGAAGGTAACATGGGCAGACATGACCCCTTGTTTCCACCTTTCTTGTCTCATAGGAGACATCAGGGAAATGAATAATTAGATAGCAAACATATTTTTTAAAGAAATGATACATATGCTTCTTAGGAGAAGAATAAGAAATTAGGGTTCAATTTATGGAACTTTCTTTTATCCCCATCTTTTCGTTGTGAGACAGAAGACAGAAGAAAGTTCCATCCATCCAGATGTAGGTGGACAACAGGACTATTCCTTCTTGCTTCCAGTTGAGGAAGAAAGAGGGAATTGCAAATGTTGTACCTTTACACATATCATCTGTGTGCAGAGCTGAACAAGCTGAAGCTCACAGGAAGCATAACTCTGAACTACATACTTATAGCTACAGATTCCATAGCTTCTTCCATTTATTACCACAGTTGTTATGTGTTGAGTAGTGAAATTCTTGCTAGACTCAGATGTCTGAAACTTCTCAAACCTCCTCTGTTGGTTTATCAGACAGAGCACTTATTATAATTTTCTTTCTTTCTTTTTGATTGTATTCTCTTTCTAGGAAGCAGAAATGGCAACTTCTTAAATTTATTGAATTATTGGCAGCCAGCCTATGCCAGGCTGCCAAACGTACACCTATAATTTATCCTAAATCTTCTGGTTAAACATGCAAAATAAATACCCATCAGAGGAGGGAGAAGGGAGAAGGTTCCCATTTCGGTCCATCTGCAAAAGCTTATGAATCTATATTAAAACAGGAGAAATGGGATTTAAAATATTTTTGAAAGGAACTCTATTTACGTGATCTAACAAGGCTTAGTTTCGCTGCCTGACAGCTTGCCCTAGAAATATTCTAAAGGAATAAAGAGAGTACACACTGCTCATTTAAAAATAATAATAATAATAATAATAATAATAATAATAATAATAATAATAATAATAATAATAATAATAATAATATTCCTGTGTCTCCCCAAACTTCTTTCAGTTATATTTCTTCTGGGCAAAACATAATATCTACATGGAAAACACTATATCTCTAGTTTTATAATAGGACTCTTTGAAAACATTATTTCAACTAAAATGTTTTAACTCAAGTCTGTTGGCCTTGGGTGGCTCAGTCTGAATAAAGAATGATAAAAGATTTAGTTTGACACCCCCATTTTTCTTCCTGAGGTCAGCTGGTTCACAGCATCACAGGACTGAAAGGGATCTTTGAGGTCTTCTAATCTAGCCCCTTGGCCAAGGGCAAATGATCCAACGTTTACTTGAAACCACCAGTGATAGGGCTGATTTTCGAAACAAAAATATTGTAAAAAAAATATTGTTACTCATTAAACATCTTATTTGATGCAGCTGCTTTTTTTTAAAAAAAACTTTCTAATCCCATTTTATATGTATCAAAAATAAGTTTTGTTGTATTGATTTCAGGAGAATCTCCCGATTGTTGCAACACTGCCATTTAAAAAAAGCAAGCGTACAGGTAGTCCTCAATTTATGACCTCAATTGAGTCCAAATTTACTGTTGCTAAGCCAGACCTTTGTTAAGTGAGCTTTGCCCCATTTTATGACCTTTTCTTGACACAACTGTTAAGTGAACCACTACAGTTGTTAAGTTAGTAACAGGTTTGTTAAGCAAACCTGGCTTCCCACTGACTTTGGCTTATCATATGATCACAAAAGGTGATCTCAGGACACTGCAATCATCATAAATATGAGTCAGTGGCCAAGAGTCTGAATTTTGATCATGGGACCTGTCAAAAGTGTGTAAAATGGACACAAGTCACTTTTTCCAGTGCTGTTGTAATTTCAAACAGTCACTAAATGAATTCTTATAAGTATTGTTCTGAATTTCTGTTGTGGAGTTTTCAAAACCTTGTAGTCCGTTTCAATGAAGCATTTGAGTTTGTTCTATACAACCAACTCGGAAAACTGTAATGGAATGTTTTGCTTGGGATCCTTTTGATTCAAGCTCAAAATGAAATATGTTTTCCTTTTTTATGCACAGATATACATAGGGCGGTCCGGTGCATACCTTTGAATCATGTGAGAATAAGCTGATCCTCATAATATTCCAGTAATTTGACAACAGCAAATCAACAGGATGGAAATAATAAAAAAAAACACAACATCTTCCATTCTTCCTATTTGTTTAAGAAATCCCATTGCATTACATTTAGGGGGGGGGGAAGCATCTGAGCTGGTGTTTAGGTATGTAGGATGGGGGTAAGTGATGTATGAGCCAACATCTTACAGCCTTGCCAAGACAAATCTTCTGTCTTACATATTCAAAAAATGTGCCATGAAAGCCATGTAGTAGAAAGAAGAATCCAGAACCAAGTGTTCTCCTTCACACAGTTCCTGTGTATCCTATTGTTCCAGATGTGTACCTAAGGTGTACCTAAAGTGTACACATCTTGGTATATTCAAGAAGTGTACACCTGAAGTCCTAGAACTTTTAACAATGCTCAGGATGGCTGGAAATTCATTCATTGATTCATTGATTCATTCATTCATTCATTCATTCATTCAGTTTCTAGAGCTACCCAGTTCAACCAAGTGACTCTAGGCAGCTAACAATCCTAAAAGTCTAAAACAATTTAAAAAAAAAACATTCCAAGAATGGAATGGAATGGAATGGAATAGAATAGAATAGAATGGAATGGAATGGAATGGAATAGAATAGAATAGAATAGAATAGAATAGAATAGAATAGAATAGAATAGAATAGAATAGAATAGAATAGAATAGAATAGAATAGAATAGAATAGAATAGAATAGAATAGAATAGAATAGCTTTATTTTCCCAAGTATTACAAGACACACAAAGAATTTGTCTCTGGTGCAGAAGCTCTCAGTGTATGTGCAAAACAACAGAGTAATAATAATCACAATAATTATACCAAGATGGGGTAGTAGAGAAGATGAAAAGGATAATAACATAATACTACAGCCATACAACAAAAATATGCTTAGGCATAAGACAATACTGTGAGGATTTGGTGTTCAGCAGAGTGATGGCACACACACAAAAACCTTTTTAAACTTCACCCATACTCTTGTAATTTTCACCCACATTCTTGTGAAGGGAACAAAAAGTATGTTTCAGTTGCCTGAATGACAATGTGCCAATTATAATGCAAAGAATAGCCACATTTATTTCAGATTTCTGCTATAACTATGGTAACCTTGCTGCTTGCATGACTTTGCTAAAGGATAAGCCAAAGGGAAAAAAATCCTAACCCTCCAGAGAAAAATAGAAAAGTCTTAGTAACATGTTATTGAGTAACATCATTAATTTTCCATCCACTGTTTGCTTGGGCTGGTACTTCAAATTTGAAGTTTTAATGATGCTCATTAATAAAGCCAGAGGGAACCTGTAGGTGCAATAGCTCTCATTGCTTGTTTTAGTGTTTAATCATGTTGGCTTTCCTTCCCTTTTTCAATATACCATATATATGTACATACAGTACATGTGCTGTCACGTTAAACAAACAGAGGTAGAATCACAGTTCCTGGTATTAATATAGCAATGGTTTTGGAGAGCAAGATAGAAATGGGGAATACAAATTTTAGCAAATTTTCAATATTTTGTTCTCTAATTGGAATCTCATTCTAATATATGCAAATAGCATATATTATTAACTAGTAATATAGTAGGAAATAACTTTTTTTCTTAATACGCTTTCTATACAAACTTCAGATTTAACCTTTACTAAGAGAGAGAGAGAGAGAGAGAGAGAGAGAGAGAGAGAGAGAGAGAGATGGATGATAGATAAATACTGTACCCCAGGGGTCTCCAACCTTGGCAACTTTAAGTCTTGTGGACTTCAGCAACTTTAAGACTTGTGGACTTCAGCTCCCAGAATTCTGGGAGTTGAAGTCCACAAGTCTTAAAGTTGCCAAGGTTGAGGACCCCTGCTGTACCCCAAACACAACAAACGTTCAGTGTTTGTTCTGTATTGTGGCCCCATCACAAGATACAAATATAGAAATCAAAGATAAAGAGCTTTTTACATGACACCTTTCACAGAAGTATGACAGAGAAGTAACATCTGTTAAAGCTGCAACTGGGTCAGTAATCTCTGTGAAGGCATTTTGCAGGACATTGTTTGTGGTAAGTACTCCAACACTGAAGTGCAGACAGGAAGAGAGATTAATTGCCATGCAACAGCTTTTAGGATTACTTGCTGCTCAGACAAGGAACAATAGGGGCTGGCAGATAATTGACATTTGTCTTTGGAAATCCAAATGGAAGGCCAGTGTTTCATCCGATTTGTCTCATTGTTCATTCTTAATGCACTTCTTATGGATTGAAGAGCCATATAATTCACTCATTGGAGCAACTAGATGGTTTAAAACAGAGCTCCCCAACCTTTTGGGCACCAGGGACTAGTTCCATGGAGAGAGGTTTTTCCGCAGACCAGTGGAGGCATGGTTTTGTGTGCTGCCTGCATCTCGTGGATGGGGCTTTACTTGTTGTGCGGCCTGGTTGCTGGCATGCCACAGACTGGTACTGGTCCACATACCAGGGTTTGGGGCTCCCTAGTTTAAAAGTAGAGAGATGAATTGACAAAGAGGTGCATTACTATAAAAATTCCCTTCTCATCCTACGGGTGGTCTGTGTCTTCCTCAATCTTGGGTTCTCTATCAGAGGCCTGGGAATTTGAGGGTTCTGCACAGTATCTTAACTGTTCTTAGCCCTTCATATTCTGGACAGATGTCATTCCAGGGATCTGTTGGAGCACCTCTCCCAGTTTAGGAGTCACAGTCCCACCATTGGGACCATGTTTGTCTTTATTTCCCTATCCATTCTAGTTCCTCCTTCAGGCCCTGCTACTTCTCCAGCTTCTCAAACTCTTCCTGATTTTTCTCTCATTCATATCAGGGGTCCCCAATCCTGGTCCTTGGCCCGGTGCTGGTCCACAGCCCATTCAGAAACGGGCTGCAAAAGGTTGGGAGAGTGCGTCCATGTGCACAGCTACATTTGTGAAAGTGGCACCCTCTGCGTGCACGAAACCATCCCCTCTCCCCACCACTACTGCTGCTGCCGTCTCCACTGGTCTGTGAGCTGGAAAGGTTGGGGAACACCACTATTGCTATATTTAGATCTTTATCTACTTAATGGAATATCTAGTTGATTAGCTAGCAACTGCCTGTCTTGTTTGGATTCAGAGGTCCCACAGGACTTTAGCCTTTTTTATTCTGCATGACCTTCTGTGGAAATTCTTAATATGGACTTGGGAGGGTCTGGTCTAGTCCATATACTGTGCAGATGTTGCTGTACACAATGCCAGCAATTGGATTGTACCATTCAGTGTATGCTATTCCTGCCTGCATTTTACACCCTGTCACTATGTGTTGAACTGTCTCTGAGGCCTTTCTGCATAGTAGACACACACACACACAAACACACACAAACACAGCAGAGAGAGAGAGAGAGAGAGAGAGAGAGAGAGAGAGAGAGAGAGAGAGAGAGAGAGAGAGAGAGAGAAACATCTTGCTTTCACTTGTTCAGATAAAGGGTCAGTTACAACCATAGAATGTTGCACTGAGGTCTAATTTTGAGCATTTACTGCTGCTATTTTTAAACAGCTCTTCTTCAGAACAACATCTTGACAGATTGTTTGCCTCCCTCTCTGCAGAAAGAAGGAGAATCTCACACTGTTCCTTTTTCTCTGCATCTCTTATCTGTAAATTCTGTGCAAGAATCTCAAAGGATGTATAATATCCCCAGCAAGGGGGTATAGCTCAGTGTGGAATAAGAACCAAGGTGACAGGAGTGGTTAAGGTGTTCCAGCCTATCTTCAGCCATGAAAGCTCAAAGGGGAGTTTGAACTAATTTCTCAGCTCAAGATAGTTTACCATTTAGTGTTGTGGGGATAATTTGGTGAAAGAAATATACTGCCTTGACCACTGGGAGGAAAAATGTGATAACTATGACTTTCTATGGATGCTGCTTCTTCCTAATGGGATGAATAGCTGAAGTACTTTGTTTCACTCATCATGAGTGATTGTTGTGCATGGTGGTAAATGGACCACTTGAGATCAGCAAGGTCAACAAAGGGTATTTATATAAACTTAACACTGCCTCAGTGCTTTGTGGAGATAGTCAACTTATATCTGGTTAGCATTTATCTTACAAAGAAAAACAATGCATCTCCATAGCTGAAACATTTCATCTTGGTGGATCCATCGGTAGAAACATAAACAAATGTTTGATTGTGTATTTAAACTTTTACAAATTTTACAATTTTAGTTTTAGAATTGGTTTAACTGGGTCCATTGTACATCAGTATCCAGGTAAATCTGGCAGCTAAAAATATGAAGAGGACCAATACATAAATTAAAGCTCAGGTATCCCCATACCTGTCCCATTCCTCTATACTCCAAGCAAATTGATGAGGTCTTTGTAAACCATCCTATTTTAAATCACCATGCATTACAGTCTACAAGCATTTGCACTTCGTTGAATTGTTTTATTCTGATTGCCTCTGTGGGAAACGAAAATATTGGGTATTGTTCTTCTATGCAAGGTTTAAGCCCAGGTGAACTAAATCAGGCCTCATGGAAAAAGTATTGAATCAGTCTGTGCTGTGTTCAGTTTTGCAGTCTGCAACTGTACTTTACTCGGTATGATTTTGCTAAGCTTGCTTGTTTCAAATATATTTAGAACATAGGGACTGGAACTGTGAGAAATGGGGAACTGAAAGTAGCTGATGGATTCAGCTTCTGATGTACATACTGTATTTTTATTTATTTTATTTTATTTTAATTCCATTTATATCCCGCCCTTCTCCAAAGACTCAGGGCGGCTTACAAGCTTAGCAGTAGGTATGTGGGAAATTACAATCAGCAGATGGTCAGCAGAAAGTGTAAGATGGCTGACTATCTGTCTGTGGGTTTAGGAAGGGAAAGGGTATAAGAGGTTGGGACCAGACCTGGTTACTTTGCCATTGGCCAATAGCCATCCCTGTAGAGACTGCTATGTCACTGGTCTTCATTGCAATGGGTTTTTAACATAAGTGATTGGCTCAGCCAATCTCAATGGATTCATGGTTGTACTTTGACAATAAAGGTTCATTCATTCATATGTGTGTGTTCCAAATTATAGCTGAAATAAACTTCTGAATCTTAAAGGCTCGTTGCCTTGGAAGAGTGAGGAAGATTCTCAGGGATGACTCACACCCTGGACGGTATCTCTTTACCCTCCTACCATCCGGTAGGAGATATAGGAATATAGCCAGCCGTACCAACAGGCTGAAAAATAGCTTTTATCCGTGGGCTGTTAGGCTTTTAAATGGGACATAATCTTATGCAGAATTGACTTGGGAGGCCGATGTGTGGTGTAGTTGGTTCACATGGTGTGGTAGGATGGAGGGTTTGTTGTCACTGTGTGTTGGGGGGGAGAGAGCACGGGGGGGAGGCTCAGCTAATCTCAATGTACACATCTTGTACTTTGACAATAAAGGTTTATTATTAAAGTAAGAAGTATTTCTTTGTGCTGCTGTCTTCTGTTTCTTTCATTGGGTTTTTCCATGACACCTCGCTCCATGCACCCAGACCCACACCATCATAAAACTATTCTTTAAACAGATTTCAGATTATTTTATAACCAAGAATACCATATTTTGCAAAAGCAGCTTCTCACAAATAAAACCAGATAAATAACATCCAAGTAATTCAAGTTCTGGCCTTGTGCAGACAAAATTTAAAAAGTTATTTCCCCCCCCCCCTCCAAAAGTGCGATTCCAAAATAAGTTTTTTTTTCTTCGAAATGCATATTTTCCTTCAGTCTTACCTGGTCGTGAAATTAAATTAATGCATTCCCTGCTCAAATCCTTTATAGTAAAGTAATTGCTTCTGGCAACACAGTGTTAGTTTTCAGTTGTTATGATGCAGAAATACACCCATAAATCAGGGATTGCTGATGTGTTGCATTATGTGCCAAGCCCTCAAATTAACTCCAAGGGATATTTGTCTCTAGGACACAGCTACTGCATAGTTGTCATTAAAAAAACAAGAAGTGTTTGTGGAAAAATGCACAAGGGAAGAAAACACAATGGTTTCAGATGTCGCTCCATGCCAAGTCACCAGTTTTGTAGGGAATTATTCTGAAATTATCCTGAAATATCCATTTATATCTCTTAGAGAGGGAAAGCTTTGCACTGAAAATTTGCTTTCCCCCATACACAGATTTGCAGTCAGAAACTAAAAATGGAACGTATTAACTCGCTCAGCTATTTGTGGCTTATTTGGGTATGTGTTGTGATTGTTTGCATATCATTGTGTAGTCTGCACATAACTTCCTCATAAGCACTCCTAGAATCAATATTGATGGATAATGGGCTAGAGGCTGTGATTCAATATATTCATCAACTTGGGACCGTGAATTGGAAATGTAATGTAATGAATGTGTACTGCTGCTAAATTTTATGTTCACACTGACGAATGAAGCTACCTGCTTCCTCCCAACCATCCAAAGAAAAATTTACTGCATCCTCTTGGATACATTTGCAATCTTCTCTGATGCTTTTCTCTTAAACTTCCATGACAAAAGGTCCAATGGCTGACATTTAAACCAATGGTTCTCAACCTTTTCTTTACCATGGACCCCCTTTAAGTACCAACAGACCATGGCCATGGACCCCCAAGACTTACCTCAAGATTTTATATCATAACATTTCTTCAAGCTTTCGGGGACCCCCTGTGACATTATTTCCACCCCTCCATGGATCCACTAATCACAAGTTGAGAACCACTGATTTAGACAGTAGGCAGAGATTGTCACAATGGCTTCAGAAATGTAAAGGTTTGTTGGTTGTAGACAGTTATTCAAAGGATGGATACTGCAGTGTGCTTGAACAGATCAGTTGGGTTATGATGCAAAGTGGATGAGGCTATGATGCATAATATTTTCCTGGATTCCCTCCATCCCACTCTATCCTCTGTGATGGAATGTTGCCAAGATTCCCAAAAGGTTAGGAGTGCACTCCAGAGGAGCAAGAGACAACTCAATTCAGATTGTTTGTGTGGGACAAAGAGGGTGACGATGGCTCCACCCTAATCATTACAAGAGTTTATGCATTATGCTTATGTCTGCTTTAGCTTAGCTAGACCTATGTCCATAGGTAAGGGACAATAAAGCAAACTGCTCAAGGTATCTTTCTGAGGTTTTTTGGGGAACCTGACAGCCCTTTTGCTTTTCAAAACATATTGTATGGAATGAGTCCATAGGATAGCATCAGAATATTTATGTGCATTGTTCTAGAATAGAAAGATATTGTTGCTGCTGAACTACCCATTACTCTTTGTTTTATGGTGAAAAATTGTTCTGATTAAATGTTGCATCCACTGGCCATGCAATGGTGCCAATGTGAACTAGAGTAAACTTCACAGTCTTGGAGAGTAAATTACAACTTGAATTCAAGTCGTTGGAATGGGAAGTCTATCTTACCATCTTATCCTCCCCCCCTCCTTCTTTTATAGTTACTATATGATCCCTGCCACTTTGGCTGAAATGATAAGATGACAACTCAGTTTTTCATAGGCAAGTGATGGTTGCATAACCATTTGAACATTTGTAAAAAAAAAGAAATGACAGAGGAGCTTTTTCTGAACAACAATGACAAAAAGCTATTTCCAAGATAGGGTAATTTCTGCTCTTCTATATACCAGCTCCACTTCAATCAAACCGACCTTCCAGTTTTAGTTATCAATCATCCTTACCTTCTTGTTAGTGACAAAAGAATGTTTTAAAAGCCAGCAGTCCAATCAGCCTAAGCGTTAGTTTGGGCATCAGTTAAAAACACTCAGAAATCTTGATTATTCATCTTCAGGCTTAGGGAGAAGATAAGTTCCCATTGCTGTGTATTTCTGACTGACAACAGGGCTGGCATCACTGAATTTGCTTCTCTTGGTTACCAGATTTTCAGGATTCACATGCAGGCTGCCCTCGACTTACGACCAGAATTGAGCCCATAATTTACGTTGCTAAGTGAGAAATTTGTTAAATGAGTTTTGCCCCGTTTAACAGCTGAATCACTGCAGTTGTTAAATTAATGACACAGTTGTTAAATGAACCTGCTTTCTCCGTTGACTTTGCTTGTCAGAAGGTCACAAAAGAAGATTACATAACTCTGGGACACTACAACCCTCATAAAGGTGAGTCAGTTGCCAAGCATCGATATTTTGATCAGGTGACCATGGGGTTGCTGCAGCGGCGGTCATAAATGTGAAAAAATGATCATCGGTCATTTTTTCCCCCTCAGTGCTGTTGTAACTTTGAATGGTCAGTAAATGAACTGTGGTAAGTCGAGGACTGCCTGTGCTACTTTGATTAAACTGAGCTGGAGTTGCGGCCCTATCTGGACCGGGATGCCCTGTGTACGGTCACTCATGCGCTCGTGACCTCTCGTCTGGACTACTGCAATGCTCTTTACATGGGGCTTCCCTTGAAGACCACTCGGAGGCTCCAACTGGTACAGAATGCGGCCGTGAGAGTTGTCTTGGGAGTTTCCCGGTACTCCCATGTTACACCTTTGCTCCGCGAGCTGCATTGGTTACCAGTTGTCTTCCGGGTGAGGTTCAAGGTCTTGGTGATGGTTTTTAAGTCCTTACATGGCATGGGTCCGGAATACCTCGGAGACCACCTGCTGCCGGCGTCGACTCCCCTCCGCCCTGTGCGTTCCCACAGAGAGGGCCTCCTCAGGGTGCCCCCGGTCAGAGAATGCCGGCTGGTGGCCCCCAGGGGAGGGCCTTCTCTGTGGGTGCCCCGGCTTTATGGAATCAACTGCCGGTCGAGCTCCGGATGGCACCGGATCTCCACTCCTTCCGGCGCGGGTTAAAGACCCATCTATTTGAACAAGCTGGCCTGGCTTGATGGGGGTATTCTAGGGTTTTTTAATGTTTTTTTATACCTTGATTGTTTTAATTCGGGCAATAATTTAATCCTTTTTTAACTTTTGTATTTTCTATTTATATGCCCTGTTCACCGCCCTGAGTCCTTCGGGAGAAGGGCGGTATAAAAATTTAATAAACTTAAACTTAAACTTAAAACACACTAAGATATGAAACAAGCCAGTGTTAATGTTAGTTAAGCATGGCAGAGGGGTCAAACCTGGTCTCCGAGCGATTGAAAGTCATTCACAAACTCACAGAAGAGTTGACCAGCACTCATGTCCTCCCTCCTCCCCTTTTCTTGCTGGCGAGTATAATTTCCAACAAAGTTGTCAGCTTCTCCATCCCAGTTGTTCCCAATTACTTTTATTGCCTCTTAAAATTTAGATATCCATTTAAATGAGGAAGAGATTCATTTTTGTAAAGCAAGAGTGGCCTAGGAGCTACAGACTGTAGCAGTTTGGGAAGCACAGCGATGTTTTACAAGCCTCGTATGACTCTTTTTTCATTAACCGTGTTCATTTACAGTTGAGACTTTTTATAGGGCTTTCTCTTCGATGACAACTCTGCCCATGAAGGAGTGAAATTGAGTCTTTATTTAATCGGATGCGCAGCTCATTACAACTCACTCTGAAAATATTTAAGGTGGAGAAAAGGTTCATCTTTTTTTCCCCAAAAAAATAAACGAGAGGAACTGCCCTACAGGTATGATCAAACCCAAAAGTTGTGTTTGGGGCATGACATTTGTTAAGTGAGCTTTGCCCCATTTTGTGACCTTTCTTGCCATGTCAGTGAATCCCTGACATTATTAAATTAGTGACATAGTCAAAGCAAGCTGCCTTCCCCATTGACTTAGCTTGCCAGAAGGTTGCAAAAGGGGATCACATGGTCCTAGAAGACAGCAACCCTTCAAAAATGCTCATGTGACCATTGGGAGGCTGCAACTGTTGTAAGTGTGAAAAAATGGCAATAAATCACGTTTTTTTCAGTGCCCTTGTAACTTCGAACAATCACTAAATGAACTCTTGTAAATCAGGGGATATAAACACTATCATCCTCATCAACATTGGCAGGGCAAGCTACTATATATAATCTGAGAGCAATCCCCGCTCCCTTCTAGCACTGAAGATGTTACCTAGTTGGTAACAAAACATCTGCAAGCAAACAACCAAGTTCAGAGAGCACCAAGGAATCCACAGTATTTAAATTATTTGATTTGTCAGTAAAGGATTCAAGAGATGGCAGGAGAGGTCTTAAGAGGTGTATGGATTAGCCAACTCAAGGCCTGGATCTGTTCTTTCCCATCCAGCTCCATACAACCTTCCAACATTAGGGCAAGAACTTGAGAACATTGCTTAGTGGGTCTGAGGGGAAGAAGTATAACTCGATATAATCTGCCTATTAAGGATACCATAACCTAAACCAGTTGCCACCCCCTGAAGCTAGACCAGATTATGCAGCTAAAGGCACACAAGGCAATAATACTAATTTTATTATAAAAATATAGTATCTTGCAAGTCAGGATGCCCTTCCTCCTCCCTCCTTTTATCTTATCTTTATCTTTAACTGTAGAGCATCTTGTCTAAGAAACTGTCTTAGGTTACACTTCTGCACCAGATGGTTTTGTTTATCTGAGTGTTGTTTTTGTGGTGACTCTTTTTTCCTGTCCCTCAAGGCCATTCCCTCATCTTAAAGGTAAAGGTAAAGGTTCCCCTGCACATGCGTGCTAGTCGTTTCCAACTCTAGGGGCCGGTGCTCATCTCCGTTTCAAAGCCGAAGAGCCAGCATTTGTCAGAGGATGTCTCCATGGTCATGTGGCCGGCATGACTAGACGCCAAAGGCGCACGGAACGCTGTTACCTTCCCACCGTAGTGGTCCCTATTTTTCTACTTGCATTTTTTACGTGCTTTCGAACTGCTAGGTTGGCAGGAGCAGGGATGAGTAACAGGTGCTCACTCTGCTATGCGGCACTCGGGATTCAACCCGCCAAACTGCCGACCTTCTGATCGACAAGCTCAGTGTCCTAACCCACTGAGCCACCCCGTCCCTACTACATCTTACTAGACCAATAAATGACTTCACCCAACAGCTTTTTATGCTGTGGAATCAAGGTCTTCGATAAACTGTCTCCATTGTCACAGGCCTTTTTTAATTGCTGGGATCATACAGGAAGGTCCTTCTGTGTTCTCTAGAATTTTGAATTGACTAGCTGCATTGACTTGCAAGTACACCTTTTCTGGTGATACCTATGCCATAGAATGTACTCTCTCCTGAAATGCCTAAGACTCCTTTACATCTTTTTTCTGACTTCGTAAAAAAAACTCCTGATCCATCCAGGCTCTTTTTATATGAATTGTAGAAAGATGCTACAATTTTGTTTTCTCTTAGTCTGCCTTTCCCCACCCCCTCCCTTACTTTATGTGCATTTATCTTGCTCATAATCTGCCTTATTTTTTATAGCTTCCCTCTTTTTTTTAACACTCTAAAGCGTATACATACAGGAAGTAACATAAAATATATTTAATCTTCATCGTAATAGCAGTGATTTTCTTAAAAATCAATAGTGTAACTTCTCACCCTTTTAATTAATTAAAATAAGAGCGCGGTGCTAGTGGCACCTTTAGTTTAATGTTCTTAGATTCTAGATTGTGGCTTAATTAGGCTGTCTTATCTTTCTTGATTTGAGTGAGAAAACAATTCATTCTGTTCCTTGTAGCAGAACGTAAGGTGGAAAACTCTGACTTGTTGGGCGTTGCTAATCAATGTAACTGTTGAATAGTGATTACTGAAATTGTCATCTTGGAAGCTACTAGCTCCAAAACCAAACAGTTTCAAAATGAGGTTTCAAGATAAGCAGAAACAGTGTTTGGTGGATGAAAGGAGAGAGAAAAAGTTTAAAATAATAACAGAGGCCCAATTTACTTCCTCCAGAGCTTGTTAGAAGAGAAGGGAAGGAAAGGGAGAGGAGGGGAGGGGAATTACACTTTCTTTTCTAGCAAGTATCAGTAAAATTACAAAATTATATCCTATTCGGTGATTTTGAGCAACTGTACCTTTCCTTTGGATTACATTGGAGCATTTGTTCCCACTGTGCTTCTAAACATCTGAACTGCTGAACTGCTCTGTGGCTTAATCCTGCTGTCTTCAACATGTTCAACAGAACCTCAAGCTGAAACAGTTGTGGGATGTTTAATTTTCATACTGTGAGTTTAGCATTATGGTCCTGGGATGGAAAACAGAGGGGAGAATTGAAGGATTTGCAGGGAATGAAGCCTCATACTGTACTTGGTAAGTGAAAAAGAGACTGAATTGTATTTGGAAAAAGAAAATATTTAGGATAACTGATTTTAAACTGATTCACCCTTTGATTCAATAATTTAACAAGTTATGAAGTGGAAGGACAGAAAGAAATTGGGAATGTGTGTGTGCATACATACATATCCACGCACACACAAACACACTGTGTGTGTGTGTGTGTGTGTGTGTGTGTGTGTGTGTGTGTGTATATATATATATATATATATATATATATATATATATATATATATATATATATATATATATATATATATGTAGATCTTTGGTCATTCAGGTTTTTCCCCACGTAATATTTGAAGGTGTAAGAGCAACATTTCGACGAAATCTCATCCGTCATCCTCAGGCTGGTGGCTTCAGCTTCGTTCTTCTGGGAGACCTTCTGAGGATGACGGATGAGATTTCGTCGAAACGTTGCTCTTACACCTTCAATTCTACGTGGGAAAAAACCCGATATCCAAAACCCAGTTTTCCAAAAATCTTCAACAATGCTTTCCATCCAAGAAGAATGGATCTAATGCCTATTTCATAATAATATAGCTTTGAATTTCTGGTTATATAACCATCTTTGTGGTGTGAATAAGGATTGTTTTCTCCACTTTTTTTTTTCTCTTTTCTTCTGAACAACTTTTCCATCTTAAATGGTCCCTACAGTAGGCAAATGGTACATGGATGTTTCTATGCTGAGAATGATATATTGGGCTTTCGTTTGTCTTCATGACAAAGTCACAATTATCTCCACAAAAGAGATAGAAATAATTTCCTCCAAGTGTTTAAGTATCAGCTCACTTTGTGAAGAGTCAAGAATTACTTGGAAAAACATGACAAGTGACACTAAAGAAGGCTTTTAAAGTAATGCATACTTCATTCAGGCAACCCCTGACTTGCTTAATAGTTAAGTAAGAAATTATGGATGTGTCAAGTATGTTCATATTATGAGAAGAAGGTTCTCTTGGTAGAAAATATTAATCTTAGCACTGGGTGGAGAAGGTACAAGAAGTCAAGCATCTCCTATTTTTTTTTCTCTCATGAGACAGTAAAAAAAATAGAGGGATTGAGAAAGAGGGTGGCATCAAAATAAAAATGTGGCATCAAAGATATTAATTCTGGGAGGAATACTATGCCCATGGTTAATGATTCAATATATTAATTTACTTTTTTTCCCCCAGCAGATTAGGTTTGGTCATTTAGAAGATGGGTTTCTCCTAACCCTGGGAAATTTCACTTTAAAAGTAAAAAAATGTATTTGTGATTGTGTAGGTGTGCACACCTTGAGGTGACATCAGTTTGCACCATTCTTTTCTGATACCAATTATTTCATTTGCTGCCTGCTTTTGTTTGGTTTTCTAATACAATATGCATGCACAATGAATAATTGAGAATGAAACTAGAAAAGCTTCTAAAATAGAACTGAAAACATGTAGCTCCTCTACCATCTCCTCACTGGACTACCTTTTTTTGACAGTGATTGGTAGAACTTGAGAGTCCCGTTTTCCATCCTTTGGAGACTGGAAATGTTGTAGTGTAAGCCATCAATTGGCATAATATAATTTAACATAATAGATTAAAGATTTAAATCTACCACAAAACCCGTGAAAAACATAGGGGCAACCAGTAACTGCATCCTTGTTCCTCCCATTGGACTTCTGTTGTTGTTGTTAGTTGCGAAGTCGTGTCCGACCCATCGCGACCCTATGGACAATGTTCCTCCAGGCCTTCCTATCCTCTACCATCTTCTGGAGTCCATCTAAGCTCACGCCTACTGCTTCAATGACTCCATCCAGCCACCTCATTCTCTGTCGTCCCCTTCTTCTCTTGCCCTCAATCTTTCCCAGCATTAGGCTCTTCTCCAGTGAGTCCTTCCTTCTCATTAGGTGGCCAAAGTATTTGAGTTTTAGCTTCAGGATCTGGCCTTCTAAAGAGCAGTCAGGGTTGATCTCCTCTAGGACTGACCGGTTTGATCGCCTTGCAGTCCAAGGAACTCACAGGAGTCTTCTCCAGCACCATAGTTATTGGACTTCTGAGTCCTCTTCAAATATCTGTCTGCCTGTCTCTGTCAGTCTCTTCTCTTCTGTCTTCTCTCTTATCATGGAAGGCAGTTCTTGGTTCTTCTTGACTGATTTCTAAAAGGAATTAGAAAATAGGGTTAAATAAAATGAGCTGAAGGTACCTTGAGCTAAGGGAAAGTTATGAGAACATTCTCAGAGCAGGTTTACCTCAGCCAATTGTTTGCCAGATAGTTTTCATTGAGGTTGTGAGGTTTGAACATCATCAAGAGAGCTGCTGCTGATTGCTTTACACAGGTAAGCCACAAACTAACAAAGCCCACAAAATCTCCCTACAAAATCAGTCATCGAACAAAGATTTGTTTGGGGCCTTTGCTCAGAACAGTGGAGGCAACACAATATGTTCCTAGCTCATCATCTTCTTATTCTTTATTGTTATCTTCATTCGTGAGGAAAAAACAATATATCATCAAAATCTCCTATGGCTTACACCTACTCTCAGGCTGGAAGACAATTTCCTTGTATACTTATTCTCTTATTATTAGTTTTTCTGTAGCGAATGAAGCAGCTGCAGTCTAGCTGAGAAGAAAATGGATAACTCAGCAGTATAAGCAACAGGATGCTTCGGTTAGAGACACTGCTGCCTAGAAAAATGTGCAGAGGTCTTCTTGCAGAAGCTTTACAAGACCCTCTTGCTAGCCAGTGTTTGTGTTGTGCTTCAGTCAGCTGATGCTGCTAAAGTAAATCATAAACTGATCAAGGAGACTTTTTTATTTTTATTTTTCAGAAACACTTAACAGACACACCCTTAAATGTTACTCTCACTTTTATTCTGCACCTGAAACCATTATTTTCCAAAAAAAAATTTATTAAAGTTTATCATAAGGTAAAATACAAATAGAAGCAAAAATTGAGAAAGTTAAAGAGGTGTGCAAATAAAACTAAAGATGAAAGTAATTTCAAACCTTAGTAGACTACAAAAAAATTAGTTACTATCTCAATTGTTTGCTTTACGTTTCTAAATGATTCATGCCATTTATATAACAAGAGAGCTACTTTGATTATCAAAACTCTAAAATTAAGAGGGCTTTTTTTTCAGCTCCAACTACAAAATCTAGAAGTGGTTTCCCAATGGAAACCAAACTGAATATTTTTTTTTCTTAATAGAACCATCAATGTTGGCATCTCTGCCAGCTCCCTCACTGTTACCATCCATTCTTCCATTGTGGGAATTAATGTGTCCTTCCATCTTTGTTCATATGAAATTCTTGCCATTGTCAATATATGTAATACCGGTACAATCATTAATCATTGTGAGTGAATCTAGCCACCTAATAGCGATGGAAAACAGCTCAGAGTCATATGCCGCTGTAGCTTAATACATCCACCTTAATGCTGATCTTCGTCTTCTCTTTCCTTCCACCTTTCCCAGAATTAAAATCTTTCCCAGAGAGCTAGGTCTTCTGTGGAGCAGAGTTAAATGAAGCAAGAGTGTCATAAGCTGAATGTAGGAAGAAAGGACCAGGCAATATTCACAAATAAACAGTATCTTAGATTCCTTGGCACTCGCTGAGTTTGGTTGTTTGCTTGCAGATGTTTCATTACTCAACTAGGTAACATCATCAACGCTAGCAAGTGTGGGGCTTGCTCCTTGTATCAACAGACGTTATATAAACAGGGAGCTAACGTTCTCAGAAAGAGAGAATAAGGTGGCAGAATTTTCGCCTCTGCTATTCTTCCTGATATTTGGAACATTCTTGCCAAAGGATTAAAAAAAAAACACGACTCGTGTCTCTCCAATAGTAACCAGATGTTTGGTTGGTTTCTTCTAATCTTCTAGTTGTGTAGTATTTCACAGCACTGTCATTATACATAGCTGCTGAAATTGAACTTTTTAATGGATTCCACATCTTTCAGTTTAATGCAGTGAAACATGGCACCTCAAATTATCATAGTCTAATATGGCAAAGTTAAACAGTTAATAGAATTTATCTTCTAGAATTCCTTATAGACGTTGCAAGAGAAGAATTTGTTCTTCTATTAGACCAGTATTCAGAACAAAGACGATGTCAGATCAGAACATGTCAGCTTCCCAGGATACTGTACTGCAGATCTCATAAATATCTATTTTAGAAAAAAACAAGATACGGTGCCTGAATTCACATACATCAAAAAAAAATCAGGTTCTTTCAAAAGATCTTAACAAATGTAATGTTTCTTTTTAACACTTTATAGTTTTTAATTGGTAAAGTACTTGCAGTAAAGTACTGTAAAATTAAACAGCCTGCCCGCTTTCCACCTCTTCACAACTTAAATCCCTCAACAGTTTACCCACTCTATATATCTGATAATGTGAGTTGCGGTTGGTGAGTTGTTCATCAAAGCTTGATTTTTTTTTAATAAAAATCTGTTAAGTAGAAAAGGAGCTATTAACCCTCTTCTGATTTTAGGATTCTAGAAGTCTATTACTGTTGAATTTTTCCTTAAATGATCAACATATGAATTCTATTTAATAAAGATGAATGGATTATAAAGACAACAAAAAACTCTAGAAATAGTAAATTTGAATGTTGGACATAAACTCACATATTTCTCACCATATAGCTACAGCCTTCATTATAGTCTTTCATTTTAGAAAGCTGTCCTTGGTATTTATTTCATTTAAAATTTATTTTTCCTGATTTTGCTCTTGATTTTTTCTTTGTTAAGCAAAGTTATAAACATGAACAAATAAGTTCTCTTCTTCTTTATGGATCACTTTCATATTTGTCCCTTTTTCTGTTTGTCCTTTATTGACCCTGGACATATCGATGCAATTAATCAGGGTAAAAATTAGAGGTCTGCTTATTTTCAGACTGACAAGGGAAGGCAGGTGGAAGGTCAAGGCAGAAACAGAAGTTCAGTTTGAAAATAAAGAGACAGATGTTTTAATTGGTGTTTAAACATACAGAGCGGGATGGATGGGAGCTTGGAGAAAAAGAAATCCCTTAAAACATAGCAGCAAGAGGAAAACAGGAAGACGAGGGAGAAAGTCAACAGATAATATAGTCTGACAGTTTAAGAGGAGGAAGCCTGATTAAATGAGGAAAAAGAAAGAAATACCCCCCCAAAATATAAATGACACTTGAAAGTCAGTATCCAAAAGGAATATAGCTGAGGTCCTGATCAACAGAGGGATAGCATCAAGATCGCATGAAGTGTTAGTGTTACTTTGTACTGCACTGATAAGACCACACTCGGAATATTGCACCCAGTTTTGATACCAAAACTAGAAAGAGTGCAGAAAAACAACAACAAAAATGAGTAGAATATATTTTGATTAGATGAAGGGTCAGATGAAAGAATGTATATGCAGATGAAGCCCTGGGGATCAGGAGAAGCTCATGTGTGGAGATAGGACCCAGGTGTGGTTGTGATGGACATGGCAGTGAGGAAGATGAATTCTGAGAAGAAACATTTAATCCTAAACAACTTTTTCTTTAACAGCTTTTTTCTTTACTACTCACTGAGGGCTAAGCTTGCTAACAGTTCACATGTTAGGTGCGGGAGATGGGGGGGGTGCAGGGACAATGAAGCAAGAAAACATTGTTGAGTATCTAGAATCTTAAATTCAAAACTTTCTGTGTGATGTTCCATTGCATCCTACAAGCACCTATGTTCATTTTCTTTCCCTAGGATTATATTTCAGTGCTGGGAAGTTGATTTCTTATTCTCCACCCATAATCTCTTGGCTATTTCTCCAAAATTTTCTTCTAGGGCCTGCATCCCATATACAACAAATAATTTAAGTGCATTGCTGCCTGCTGTAAGTTCAGGTTTTGCCCCGAAAAATTAGTGCCTCAGTGACGGGATGCTAATTTTCTTGAAATGTTCTTTGTGGTATTCGATACCTTAAAAAGGTAAAGGTAAAGGTTCCCCCGCACATGCGTGCTAGTCATTTCCAACTCTAGGGGCCGGTGCTCATCTCCGTTTCAAAGCCGAACAGCCAGCACTTGTCCGAGGACGTCTCCGTGGTCATGTGGCCATCATGACTAGACGCCAAAGGCACACGGAACGCTGTTACCTTCCCACCGTAGTGGTCCCTATTTTTTCTACTTGCATTTTTACATGCTTTCGAACTGCTAGGTTGGCAGAAGCTGGGACGAGTAACAGGCGCTCACTCTGTTACATGGCACTCGGGATTCGACCCGCCAAACTGCCGACCTTCTGATCGACAAGCTCAGTGTCCTAACCCACTGAGCCACCGCATCCCTTCGATACCTTAAGGAGATGCTAATGTGGAGTAGAAATGGCAGACTTGGGCACAGGCTTATGAAAAGATCAACTTCCAGACAGATGTGCCAGCCTGCTGCTTTAAATGACAAGCTGACATACTTAAATGTAACTCAGTCTAATTATAAGCCCTTCAGATTGCAGTTTCAAATAGCAAACTGACATAGATACAGGGACTGGGTGAAATCTTCTCACAATTTATTATCCTCCTTACCAGAAACACTGAGGATGAATATGTGTCCATAGATCTGACAGTTAATTTAGGTATTTTTTTTACCTGGGATTTCAAAAAGAAGAAGAGTCCAAATGTCTGGAAGCCACAGGTAGCAGGCAGAGTGATGATCATTGGATGGGTCATAAATTCTGTTGGCTTGTCTATCATCTCAACTGTTGTTTCCATAATTAGGCTAATCATCTCACTCTCTTTCTTTTTGAATAAGTACAGCAGTCAAGGCAATTGATCAAAGAAAACACATTTGCCAGGAAATGAGTAAAAACAACCTAACCAATTACATAGCCGATTCTGTTTTACACAAACTTACAAAATAGCAGGGGAAGTTCATGACATTTTGTTTTCTTTAATGAGCAAACTTCTTGCCTGAAATGGCCTCTGATTTTGTCACTTCATAAATACATCTAACTCCTGAACTGTATATTCACACCACCATGCGCACTTCAGATAGGGACAATTTGCTCTGAAAAATGAGATTCCACATTCACAACTTGAGACAACTTATTGGGGTTCTTTGTAATAATGCACTGAACAATAGCAATTGTAGTTGGGACAGGAGAAAGCAATGAGGTTTTCAAAGTTAACTTGGTCCAATGTGTTACTGTAGCTTCAACTGTATGCTTTGCACAGATGCCAAGTTTCTGATGGATGAGCTCTTCAAAGCAAGAACATTCAATGTTAGCAGCATTGACATCATATATGTGGAGAAGGCTGCAACAGTCATATACTGATTAACTAGAGTTGCAATTAGACTCGAAGTTGTAATGTAGTAGAAAGGCTGTCAAGGCTATTGTCAACTTGTGTTCTCCTTGTGCTTTTAGTGAAGATGTTGATCAATCCAGAGACAGGAGCTGATTCCTTACACGATTCACATTTTTTTCATTGTTGACAGATGTTTCCCGAATCCCTGCTTCTTCTGCCATTCTCACTACATGGTGTAGTTAAGTCCTCAAGGAGCTTCCTTGACTAACTCTGAGATCCTAAAACACTGAACCCTAGGTTTTTGGGGGGTTTGTTTTGTTTGTTTTTTTGCAATTCTGCTATTTCTGTTCATCTCTTATTGTAAATCATTGCATCCATTTACTTATACGTAACTGGATCTTTGACTTCAGATGATATAAAAAGTATCCAACACTTACTACCGAATAAGAATGTTGCAAGAAACATTATTTTATAAACAACCATTTCAACAATATATTTATTCCTAATTACAGACTGCTATCTTTCCAAAATTTTCACCACTGTCTCTCATTTTTTTAAAAAAAAAATTCCATCTTTATTAAGCCATCTACAAAGGTACACAAATTCATCTACTCCTTCTAGATTTTACGTTGTAGAAGGAAGTACCATTTATTTATTAATTAATCAATCAAATTTATGTGGCTGTGTATATCAGAAGAGGTGACTCTGGGTGGTGTATAATAATCAGTAAAAATATAAAATGCAGGCATTTAAAATCAACATTAAAATACAGATTCATTAAAAATATGTTTTTAGTTTTTAAAAAGTTTTAGTTTTTTAAATATAACTATCATGTAGGAACAATTTGCGGGCATTCAATCTTTTTTTCCCCCCTGTCAAATACAAATTACTTATGGGATTTTCTCAGTCATCCAGCTCAAGAGGCAGCTGGACTTTCTCATTTTTCTTTGAAGACATTTTGCTTTTCATCCCAGAAGCTTCTTCAGCTCAGTTCAGTCAGAGCAGAAGAAGCTTCTTGGATGAGAAGCGAACCATCTTCAAAGAAAAAATGAGAAAGTCCAGTGGCCTCCTGAAAAAGCACCTTTGGGATATATTAAGTGAAAAAGACCAGAACACATTTTTACAAGCTTTTAGATAAGCAGGGATTTACAGCAGGCATACAATCAAGAGGGGGGAGAAAGGAAGGAACTAAGAAGGAGAAAAATACATCCTCAGTAAAACAACTGTCCAGGCCAGCCCAAGAAAGGCATAGAACAATCCAGCCAAAGTTCAACTCTTTATTTGCTCAAACCATATAAACAGAATCTTGCCAGAATAAACCTATATCAGTCTAACCCTAACAGTTACACTCTGGGATATTCTAGTAGGGAGGAACTATCCTAAATCTCTTCCTCTTACTCTGATCCAGCTCCAGGCTCTCCATCTCTTTGGAATGTGCTCCCTCCTTGCAAGGAAACTGCTACTTCGCTTAAGTCCATACACCAACCAAGCTCAGAGAGCAGCAAGGACTCCAAAGTTAGGCTCACTAATTCTTAGTCATTTCTTCCTTCCACTTTGCTGCAGCTCTAGAGTTATTTTTTATGACTTCAGAAATTACTTCCAACAGCAGAAGGGATTCCAACTCTTTAAATAAAAACGGTTGCTAAATTTAGTTTTGCAGAATTCCAGAAATGCAACCCAAGGGAGAGGCGGCAGATTAACGATGGAGTTTAGAATTTCCAAACAGAGCTTCATTAAATTGTCCACTATAAGGGAATCCTTCAAACAAAAAGGAAAGCAAAGGAATATTCTTGGTATCTAGACATCCTACCGCCTTCCCCCACCTTTTTTATCCTTTTGATATTTTTTCCCCCTATACACTTTTGTTTGTGTCCCTCCTCATTTCTTTTCCTCAGAAAATAGTGATACATATAGGCAACAAGAAATAGCTTTCTTATTGGAAATGATTGCCACTTGTATGATTTCACACAGTATAGAGATCACTCATGCAGCTCAGTGCACAATGGAGTTGGGAGAATATTTTTCTGTAGGCTCTTTCATTTATCATATGATATTGTTGGCTGTCTCCACTCTAAAGTAATTACTGTCATCATCATAATGACCACCACTGCACTGGAAATGAAAAGAAATGGAGAAGAGTGTTGACTGCAAAAGAAGAGAGCCACACACAAATAGAAGTATGCTTTCTAATGTAGAAAATGGTACGATTTAAAAATGTTTATCCCAATCTTCAGCAAGTCTAGCAACCAGTAATATGGGTAGGGTGACCCTTCACCTTTTCCTTTCAAATCCTAAGAGAAAATGCTTTCTTACCTCTTTTTAACTAGTTGGAAATGGAGATGCTAAATAAATCCAGCACAGATTTGTATAGGTTTATGAGGTTACCAAAATAGAATCTGCCATGGAAACGTTGAACAGAATTCCAAGTATTCACCCAAGTATTCACCTTCCAAAACTCAAAAATCCACAGCAACATCTAAAAACATATGTACTATCTTGAAATTTACTTGTATAACACTCTGTATTAGACATGTTTGCCTTAAAATCATTAAAATATTTTACAACAGGGATAAGCCCATTTAAAGACACTGGATCTGGGAAATGTACACAAATTTAGTGGAACTTTTAAAAAGTTTTATTTATGAAGAATTTAAAAATGAATCCATCTTGTGCTGTTTTGTTTGGACAAGTGAATAAGGAAAACAGTTGAGTAAATAAATACTGTATGGTGCAGAAAAAAAATCATGAATGGATCATTCATACCTCCATAACATTCATTCAAGATGCTATGGATCCTTCTATTTAGGTCTGCCAGGAGCCATTAATGTCCAGTTAAAGGAGTTAGAAATCAGAAATTCTTTTTGCATAATTCTGTAGCTTTCTATAGTAACATATTTGCTGTAAGGCCTTGATCATCTAAGCACAATAGCTCTTCATAGAGTTTGCTCTCTTGGAAAGTCTGATATAAACCCATTCTGGTTGATAGAGATGTGCTTTTGATTACTCAAATCTAATATATTAATGTTATTTCAGATCTCACAACCTTATGCTCTGCCATTTTATTGCTACCAACCAGCTTTTCTCATTTCTGTTAGAAGGAGAAATAGGTGGTTGGTGCATAACCCAATTGGTCCCTGCTGGGAGAATAATTACATCAATGAGTCTGCAAGCCTGTATAAGCAATAACACAGATACAAAAATGATTCAATGAGAGGAAACACCTGAAAAATAGGGACGAAAAATGTTGGGCTGTTTCATTTTGCTAGGGAAACAACAACAATGAGATGGTAGAGTGACTAGTATACTTTATTACATCATCATAACTTTTCTTGCTTATATATATTATATTCATTGATTTTCCAAAGGGATTAATGATCCAATAACAGTGATCTACAAAACTCAAGTGCTCTTACCAAGTATGGCTTCCATCCTGAAGCGAAATCCTGTGTCCCCAAGCTGTTGGCAGTGGAGAAGTTTTGACTTCTGTAGCTGCACAACAGGCAGGTGATATTGTGATTCCCATAGACCTCTAGAAGGCCTGGGGCTGGGGCAATAAGTGAGATGAACCGAGAAAACGTCTCTTTGGTCTGTTCATTAATCATTGTAAGGACAGAATCTCTAAAGATCCAAACACTGTGGAAGAGAGATAATAAAAGAAGGGAAGAAAACAGAAGCAACAATTTTATTTTTTATTTTAATCCCATTTATATCCCGCCCTTCTCCGAAGACTCAGGGCGGCTTACAAGCTTAGCAATAGCCTTCATTCTATGTATATGCCTGCTTATTAGGGCTTTCGCCCCCCCCCCCCAGGCAGCATTATTACACAGTCAGCTTATTGCCCCCAACAATCTGGGTCCTCATTTTACCTACCTCGGAAGGATGGAAGGCTGAGTCAACCTTGAGGAAGGCTGAGTCAACCTTGAATGAAAGAGTTGAAAGAGTTGAAACCTTGAATGAAAGAGTTCTCAAGCAACACAGCCAATATATAGAGGATCATTATCGGATAGCATGTGACAGTATAGTAATGTTAACAAAAAGCTCATATGCACAATAGACTTCTAAATCTGGGGAACCTGTGTATACAGCCAGTAATGGAAATTTTAAATAGTTTAAAATACCCAGTGAAAAGCTAATACGTGCATGTCAAAGTTTTACTCCTGAAGGTTAGCACATTAGATCCTCCTTAGAAAGCCATCCGAGAATCATGTGCAAATTGCTGTGGGCTACAGGAAGAGCAGAGCTGAAAGCAAACTTTTTGTACAAAGTTCACTTCAGATACCTTTTGCTATCCTTGAAACAACCCAGAGACATTCCTGCAGTGAGCAGGCTGAGGAATATACATGGCCTAGGGCAATAACCAAATTCATGACAAAGGCAAATCTCTGGTGATGTTGAAACTGGGAGATTAGCAGTTGGATGGATCAGTGAATATTTCATTCTCATCTCTCCTTTCTTAAAGCTTTACATTTCTGCTGCATGTAATAATGCCCCACCAGCTCCCTTTTTCAACATGCTTTCTCCATTTTAGGATTTGTCAAGCATAATGAGAAGAAGGTAATCCTTGTTATAATATACAATCAGTCTTATTCAAAGAGAATTGTCTTCTACAACTGTGTTCTAAGGAATCATCAATCTATGGAGTAATCCAAACGTTATATAAAGTTCTTATTGGGTGTCAGTCTTTAAACATTATCAATATATTAGGACAGAAAAAATAATAGTAATAAGCAAGCAATGTAAATTCTGGCCAGGACTGGCCAGTATGTCATAAAACATATAGAAAACTCAATGATTCATCCAGGAATAAAGATGCAGCATTCTCTGTAAATCAGAGATTTTAAAACCTCAAACAAGAAGCCTTTTCTAGCCCTTCCCCAGTGAGTTGGTTGCATAATTTAGTATCAACCTTCCAGGACAGAAACTGTTCAGAAGTTGTAAACATTTTAGTATCAGCAGGAACCTTGAAAGTACAGATCTCATATTTTGCCACATGCAGCCACAACAACAGATCCAAGATCTGTGATTCTACCTCTGGCAGCTGCTGACAATCATAATCCTAGAATGTATACTGGAACTCTTTATAGCATATGGAAATTTTGTCTCTGTCTCTGTCATGTGTCTCTGGCAGTCTAAAATAATTGATGACACCCGAATGAATCAGAAAATGTTTGCTAAGGGAGACTATTTGAAAATCATGTTTCTGTTCACTTTCAGAAACATAAAATCTCTGAGAACTATTAGTAAGAAGAGGAACTTGAAAAGTTTGAGTGTGTGTGTGTGTATATATATATATATATATATATATATATATATATATATATATATATATATATATATATATATATATATATATAAATTTTAAATTGCTAACAAAGAATTAAAGGGAGCAATCTAAAAATTTACACAAATATGAGCTGTCACTGTTGTGACTACTGCCTGTCGATGGCCTTTGGTTAGGTTGAAACAGGAAATAAAGATTTGTCCCCTGTTTGGGGTGAGAAGTTACTCATAGGCAAAATCCAATCCTAACAAAAATCTCCTGGTTTCTTCTCTTTATGCTATCGAAAGATTGTGGAATTACTGGTCAAAATCCACCTTTAATATTAGGTCCCAAAAGCTCAGACATTTATTTTCTTCATCTGCATAGTTTTATTGCACACCAATGTGCAGCATTCAAAATTATGCAGAGTCTTGAAAGAGAGAAGTGAAGAAAAAGAGAAGAAAAGAAGAAAATTTGCCCCTAATCATTGCTACAACTAAACAATTTAAGACATTGGGATAGATGTTATGCAAACTTTCTCAGTTACCAAAAAAAAACATACTATTCCATGTTTATAGTACCAAGGAAGAAACATTAATAACTAGTACTGTTCTGATCACCCTACTCACACACAAAGCATCTGCAAAGTCTAGTAATAAAAGTTAAGGAACAAAGTGAACAAACCAAAATTTAAATTTAAAGAAGTAAAATTAAATATAAAGAAGATCAAACTAATGATAACAACTAGAACAACCAGCTTTAGAATTGGCCACGAAGTTATCAATTCTCAGTAGGCCACCCAACATATAGTACAATTCTTAAGCTGACAAAAGTTGGACATGTGTGGAGAACAAGTTATGCAACATTCAGGCAAGGCTTGATTTTGCATTATGCAAGGAATGGTAAGCATAAATATATTGAGGGTAAGATCATCTGTAAAAGCCTTTAGGTTTAGTAAGTATACACAGGAGAGGAGTAGAGCAAAGACATTGTTCTTTATATTCCAGTTCATTCCTTCAGCTAAAGCTAAAGAATCCAAGAGATTTTATCAACTCTGCCACAGGTCTCCAGCAGGTCATTAATTACAACAATGGATTGCAAGGCTTGAGCATCAGCACAACCTCAGCCAGGAAGAATGCTGCTTACATAAACAGGTGAAAAGAGATAATCTGTGCCAAATACAAATGCCATGTCCATTGCTGATACTACTGATCTATCCTTCGGTTTCTCTCCGGTGATGCTATCAGAAACTCACTGCACTTGTCATGCTTTGATTAAAAGCAGGTTGGAGAGGAATTCCTGAGAAGAACGGGAGAAGAATTGTACTTTCAAACTTGCAAAAATTCTGTTTAAGGCAGCTTTACAATAAAGTAGAGTTAGCTCACCTGGTTGTGTTTTCTGTCTGGTCTACCTGGGAAGGCTGACAAGACTCAGAAAGCCAACCAGCAGGGTCAAGCCTAATTGCTACTCCAAGGAATATCAGACCTGTCAATTACAATGGGAAAGTTAACAAAAAAAAAAAACAAAACTCAGAAGAAGACAAAGAAACTTTATAACCATATCCACAATGGATTAGAACAAAACTGACCAGGGATCATATTGGTTTTGCAGCATTCATTCCATAGGACACTGCTTGAGAGGAGGAAATAAAAAGCCGGAAAGCAAAATTTGTAAAGATAATGATTAGCCTCTTTGCTCTTGCTACTAGTAAGAAAATATTAAAAAGGAATCCGTAATACAATCCTGCTGCATAATCATTGCAAAACCTGTATATTTGTCATGCAGTACTGTGTTTAAAGACTGTCCCTGCCTCAGCATATGGAAGAAATCCTTCTTTCTCCAGTAAGAGTGACTGCTGACAGTATATGAGGGGCTGCCACAAAGCAGAGGAGGTCAATTTATTTTCCAAAGCACCCGAAGGCAGGACAAGAAACAATGGATGGAAACTAATCAAGGAGAGAAGCAACCTGGAATTAAGGAGAAACTTCCTAACCGTCAGAACAATTAACCAGTGGAACAGCTTGCCTCCAGAAGTTGCAGGTTTTTAAGAAAAGATTGGACAGCTACCTATCTGAAATGGTGTAGGGTCTCCTGCTTGAGCAGAGGCTGGACTAGAAGACCTCCAAGATGCCCTCCAGCTCTATTCTGATTGATTGATTAACATATGCAAGAAGTCAGTTGAAGGGAAACCTCTTGCCATTATATATGGAGCTATTAAGAAATGAACACTATTCACATCACGTTAGGAAGGGAAACAATAGCAATAGCACTTAGACTTATATACTGCTTCATAGTGCCTTACAGCCCTCTCTAAGACATTTACAGAGTCAGCCTATTGCCCCCAACAATATGGGTCCTCATTTTACCAAGTTCGAAAGGATGGAAGGCTAAGTCAACCTTGAGCTGGTGAGAATCGAACTGCTGGCAGTGGGCAGAGTTAGCCTGCAATACTGCATTCTAACCACTGTGCCTCACCCCAGCTGGGTTTTTTTTTTGGTTGTTGTTGTTTTAGCGCAGCTGGCTGACACATCACTATTTTTTTTCCTATTTCTAGTAAAAATGGAATATGCAGATCTTGACTAGCTCACATTCCATCATGATTATTGGATTATTGTTTATCAGAGCTGAAGAAGCATCTTGGATGAGAAGCAAATGTCTTCAAAGAAAAAACAAGAAAGTTGCCTTGTGGGGAAAAAAAGCAGATAACTATCACCTGGATGAATGAGAACCTCCATAGACTTTTGATTGTTTACTTGTTGTGTTCCTGTACTCATGTTATGTTGATCTTTTAAGATCTGGTTGAGTTTTCCGGTTCAGTTTGCAGATCAGGGGCACCTAACCTGTTTCCCAATGGACCTCGCTTTAGTGAACTTCAGTATATACACTTCCCCTAAAAATCTATATGCCAAAATAAACCCAAATGAACAAGGAAAACAATACAATGAAACTTTGGGAAAAGTGGGCTTCATACGTCAAGGTAATTAAAAGGTTCTTCATACCTCTCCTGGACACTGCACCTCACCAAACCCTGATGTTGTGTATTAAACAAGTTGTAAACCAACATAAACACGGTGAGGGAAAAGCGCAGCAGCCATTGACAGTCGACCTGTCAAAAGGGCTGCCACTCACCAACACGCATGCGCGGCGGCCAGCTGACTGTGAGAGCTGTCAAAAGGCGGCCGCGCAGGCGCAGTCAAATGACAGCTGTCAAGGCCGCCTGCGGTTGCGCACGCACAGTAGCTCCGAGCTGTCAAAATGCTGCCGCCAGCTGGAATAGAGGCGCGGCGATTGTTGACAGCTCCCGGCTGTCAAAGCTCGCCGCCTGATTGGCCGAAGCCACGCGGCGGGAGAACTCCGCAATGTTATTGGTTGATTACCTGTCAAAGTAGCAGGGAGCCCCAGCTGTGTCCAGCCCGGTGCTCCCCCCAAATAAAGGTTCGAGAAACGTGCCTGCTGTTTTCTCAGTCATTGCCTCACGCTAAAACATCTGATAGCTTTGGTTTCTTTTTTTGGTGGAAAACTCAGAAATACCTTTGGGACTCTTTCATTGTCACCTTTGTTGTAACTTTACATCGTTTACATCAAAGACCACAATGTTCTTACATACTGTACATAGACTAAGTCTGCAAATCATTTCTGTTTGCCTACTTAAAAACCTTTCTATCTTATTGGATTGTTTTTCCTTTATTGGAATTATTATTTTCTCTTTTCTTTTACTCTTTTCCTATTTTTTTCTCATCTTATCAAATCCAAACAAACACTTTTCCCTCCCCCCAGAAAGTAATTCAGAAAAAAAAGATCATTAGTATATGTGATATAGAGTATATAAGGAAATAAGGTCAAAGAAGTAAGAATTAGAGTTAAATATTGAATCTCCCCTTTACTTCTGGGGGCAAGAAATGAGTAGATCCTATCCAGTTTGCAGTGAATCAATATCTTTACTATTCTCCCTCTAGAGTTATGACTATACCATTGCTATTACTATTTCACTGACTGAAAACTCAGGTTCAGATGCAGTTCGTGTGCTATGTATATATTCAGTGAAGAAATGGAAAGCATTCAGGACCATATTCTGAATCCTAAATCAAACCAGAAAACCTTTGAGAAATGTCTAAATTTTATTTTTATGTCTCAACTTCTGCTGCATTTGGGAGAAATGTATGTTTCAGAATGATTTTATTACAAGCAGGGTGAGATCTGATTTTCATCCATCCGTTCCATCCAGATTCAAAATGTACAGCCCCTGAAGGAATCATGTTTTATCTGCTGGTCATGTATTGATAGAAGAAGAAGAAGAAGAAGAAGAAGAAGAAGAAGAAGAAGAAGAAGAAGAAGAAGAAGAAGAAGAAGAAGAAGGAGAAGGAGAAGGAGAAGGAGAAGGAGAAGGAGAAGGAGAAGGAGAAGGAGAAGGAGAAGGAGAAGGAGAAGGAGAAGGAGAAGGAGAAGGAGAAGGAGAAGGAGAAGGAGGAGGAGGAGGAGGAGGAAATGAAGGAAGGAAGAAAGGAAGAAAGGAAGAAAGAAAGAAAGAAAGAAAGAAAGAAAGAAAGAAAGAAAGAAAGAAAGAAAGAAAGAAAGAAAGAAAGAAAGAAAGAAAGCTTTAATTCAGCACCACAGCATGGCTGAATATTCAGAAGCTCAAACCCGGCATTTTAGAGATAAGATTTTAAACCTCTTTGCCTAGATGGAATAAATTAGTTTATTTGCTAGGAGTATGCAGTACTTTGGATTTGAAGGTTAAAAAAATGAAAAGGCAGTGCTCACATAGCATCTGTCTATAGCTCTTAAGCCAAATGAATGTTTTCCTGGAATTACAATGCAACTGCACAGTCTTGAAAACAGACAAGAAAACTAGGTTTCCTAAAATCATTTTTGCTTTCAAATCTGAAATACTGTGTGGCCTTCTTAGTTCATCACATCTTCTTCCTCTTCATCCTCCTCCTAAAAATAGACATTTCATCATAAAAAAGATTTCTTTTACTTCTCAAAAAATAATCTGTACAGTGCATAACAAAATGCTCACCAATTACATGAGTTTATTTATTTAGTTGTTTGTTCATTTATTTGTTTATTAATTTATTTAGGTACCCATCTCACTACAAGGAAGTTTTCCAGGAAGTCTATTTGTTACATCTGAAGGTGATGATCTTTACTAAAGGCTCCACAAAGTCGATACAACTAATAGCAATAGTATTTTCTAAACTGCTGATTCTTTCATGGTCAACTACATTCAGCTATGGGGTACCACCTTTAGCACAATGTTAAATCAGTCTGCCACAATTGTCAACCTGCAAGCATATATTGTTCTAGCCACTAAGAATTCAGAGGTCCTTGCAGAGTTTCTACTCACAAGAAGAACTTTACTCCCATGTCACTAGACTATTCATTCATTTCAACAGTTATTGAGTTTGTATCTTCTTGTACCATTTCTCCGACAATTTGTTAGTGGTTGTATTTTCTTTTGAGAATTGGTAGATCTTCCTCTTAGTAAAGCTTTCTATTTTCTGGTCCTGACCCAACCTATTTTTGCTCTTGTTGAGAGCAGATCTTCCTTATCTTGTATCGTTAATTGGCAGCAATAACTTTCACTTTAAAAAAAAAAGAATCTCAATCCTTTATGAAGGTCTTTAAAGCAAAGCTCACTGAGATGACCAGGAACTTCATCATCAATTCATTCAACTGAGCTAATTGATTGTAATAAATCTCATGAGAAAGAATCAAGCCTAATATGCTTTTGGTCAAACTTTTTTCCTTTTTATTGCATTTAATTTGTTGTTTCTTCTAAGTTTCTTCTAGTTCTAAGGAACTAGAGCATATTCTGAGCATCTGTTGAACTTTGTCCCATCATTAGTGGTCATTATCTTTCCATGAAATAAGGAGAGAGAGAGAGAGAGAGAGAGAGAGAGAGAGAGAGAGAGCTAGCCCTCATGCTAGCCCATTAGATTTATTACAAATAGGAGTGCTCTGATTCTGCTGTCCAAAGTAGCAGTGGGTTCACTGTGAACAACACAGTATGCTTGGGCAGATCACTTTAAGAAGAAAAAAGAATTTTAACACCTCTGTGAACATAATAGGAATACACAGACTTCCTGACTGCCAGAAGATAATTTTACTTTTGTGGTGGGATGTAGTCTGGATTCCCAGGAGGGAGGGGCTGAATTCCAGAAGGCAAAGAGAAAGCAGAGCTATGAAAATTTGGCCTGCAGAAAGACCAAACTTTGGTTCCTCTATAATATTTCCCAGAGTATATCTATAGTTATGCAAATAGTTGCTTTCATCTGGCAAGATTCTGTCTAAGAACAGTAAAGAAAAGTACGCAGAAGTAACCCCATGTGTTCTTCTTGATTCTTGGGGCCTGACAGCTATTTTATGCTGCCCATCATGCTATCAAGCAACTCTTGGTAGCTTACCACAGTTTTTGTCTTCTCTTTCTCAAAATTATTTTGGGAATTAGTTTACTCCCAGCAATGCTCTCTACATGGGGCTGCCCTTGAAGACCACCCGGAGGCTTCAGCTGGTGCAGAGTGCGGCCGCACGGGTAGTGATGGGATCACCCCGATACTCCCATATTACACCCCTCCTGCGTGAGCTGCATTGGTTACCGGTTGTCCTCCGGGTGAGATTTAAGGTGCTGGTACTTACCTTTAAAGCCCTACATGGCTTAGGCCTGGGATATTTGCAGGCCCGTCTGCTGCCGGGAACGATCACCCATCACCCAGTACGCTCACACAGAGAGGGCCTCCTCAGGGTGCCGTCAGCTAGACAATGTCGGCTGGCGACCCCCAGGGGGAGGGCCTTCTCTGTGGGAGTGCCAGCCGTGTGGAACCAGCTCCCCCATGAGCTTCGGATGGCCCCAGATCTCCAGTCCTTTAGCCGTGGTCTCAAAACACTCCTTTTCCACCTGGCTGACCTGGACTGACAGAGATTTTAGTTATGTTTACAATTTTTAACTCTAATCTTTAATTTATTTTAATTTTTAATTTTAATTTATTGTACAAAGACCTTTAATTTTGTTGTTGTTAGATTAATGTAGGAATTAGAGATGCTTAATTCTGACAATTTTGTTTTTATTTAGCTTCCATTTTTCCCCACCACATTTATCTGTGCAGAGAAATGGTATCAAACAATTTATGTTTAACATGACGGTTACTGAAGTGCTAGTATTCATCTTGTTTGATTTTATTTAGGGGGGGGGGTAGAGATCACAAGTTAATTAGTTTTCCAAAGAAAGAGAGAAAAAATGCAATTTGTCTCATCGTTGTTGGGTTGGGTTGGGTTATTTATTTATTTTTTGCAATGCTACAGATGCAAAATCCTGTAGCGATACTTTAATAATTATCCTCAATTCATGTCTGATCAAATGAGTGGTTCACATAAGCAGCAATTCAAAGCAAGAGATTTTGTTTGTAAATGTGAAGAGCAGCGTGAGAAAAGGTTAACTCAATACTGACGATGAGATTAGTGAATTCAAAAGATTATATATGAAATTAAAATGAGGTTTATACTTGATAGCATCTTCTCCATTGAATTTGAGCCATGTGTAAACTTCTGCTGGTATTGTTTTCTAAGGACTAACATGCTCCAAAATTATTACTATGCTTTATTTTCATTTCACTTTTCCAGCAAGGCTACAGAATAACTTCTGATGGGAATTCCAGAGGAATAGTGTCAGTTCCTCTATAATACCGACTTTGATTCGAAGCACTTCATGAATGATTAAATCTCTTCTTTATCTGTTGTTCACTGGGTTGATCTGCAACCTCAAACCGGGCTTTCAAGGCTTCTAAAAGAGTTGTATTAATTAACTAATCACCAATCTATACTAAATGAAGATGCTCAGTGACCATGGCTTTAGTATATCCAGGGATCACTATGACATTTGGTTGGTTGGTGGGGAGGAATGGAGAACTAGTTGGGTGGAGAACAGCTGCTGCTATAGTCTTGAATGTAATGCACCGTTTCTACTATATTTATTAAAATCTGTCTTATTCACTCCATCACATAGATCCAGGGGTGGAGTATAATCAATAAAACAACAATTTTGTTGCAGAGCAGGTCCCACTTGTCATCCTTATTGATATATTCATCTTCTGTCCCTCCTCCCCTCACTAGACACCCACTCATCTCAATGACTTTCCAGAATAACACAATAGCACAGAGATAGCTCACTTCACTCTTATTGATGGATGCCAGGGCAGCTGAGAAATAATTTTGATGGAGATCACCATAGGTTTCAGTGGAGAGGTGGAGTGCTTAAAAGCGTGGAAGGTGAGAGTTGTGTTGTATTCTCAAAGAATATAATTTGTTCAGGGACAGCTCAGTTACCCTCTTCACGTCTCCCCCAGCTGAGAAGTAATCTGTGGTCAAAGCCACATGAAATCGCCCATTCATATTGCAAGAATATAAATAAAGCTTTTCATTGTCTAGTGCATCAAAGTCACTTTTATACTTCTCTCTCCGCAAGCATTTCCATTCACTCTAAGTTATAGTTAGCATAAAAGCCATCCTACTGTTGAGAATCCATTTAGACTATTTTCTCTTCTTCAGCAAAACTAATTTTCATTGTTTAAGAACACTATGGAATTTATGTCTAGCTTTTTTTTTTCCTTCACTCTAAATAGAAGAAATGGGAGATAAATTAGTTTGGACTGTATTAAATGCAAACATACCTAATTCATATTTCCTGAAGCAATGCAAATGCAAATGATTCTTGGCTGATCAACTTTGCCAAATTTGATAAAGTGATTTTTCCGTGTTTTTTTTTTTAAAAAGCCAAGAGACTTTGTACTGAAGGCAACTATATATAAATGTATTATACGAGGGGGGATCCATTTGCAAAGCTGTACACATTTTTTTTTAAAAAAATGAATATCTGAATCCTCTGCTTTAAATAGACTAATATATAAATATTTTCTATTTAAAAAATTGCAAGGTGTGGAAATGGAACAGAAGAAGTTTGAGGATGAGAGGAAGAAGAGAGGGAACTGAACACATCTGTGAGAGAGCGCGCACACACACACAGAGAGAGAAAAACACGCCAAATTTAAAATATATTTTCTGAAATATCCTTATTCTATATTTGCCAATACAAATAGATGGGCCTCCTAGATACATGATGGTCCTGTCCCAGAGCAAAAAGCATGGACAAATTAGAATGTGACAGAAGGCAAGCGTTCAAATTTTAGCTTTTCAGAATTGCAGGGCCCTTGCTCCTCACAAGAAATTATATTTTTGAGAAAGATAAAAGTGGCTTTTTCTTTTAATTTTGGCAGACAAAAAATGATAAGTTCAACATCGCAGAACTTGAGCCAAGTCCTTATGCCATTTTTCTCCTCAAGCAAGAATAACCTGAAAATGCAGCATGGAGAAAATTTGATAATGCTCTTCTTGGTAATCGCCCTTGTAATGGTTCCAAGCCTAACGTGTTTTAGATTGGAAACTGCCTAATTTCCTTTGGGTAATTAATCGAGGCAGTGGAGTTTGTTGTTGACTATGAGACTTGTGGAGATCAGGGTCTGTTTATTTTTGGGGTGGCAGGAAGATGATCTGCTTACTGGCCAGCATTTGTTATAGGCCAGGTTTGGGCTGCATGGCTGTCTAGATTATGGAGTGAATTGGCAGTAGAACAGTGGCAGGTGTTCTCTGGCAGCTGGCATTGGGTTGGAGATGCTGCCACTCAGCTGAAGATTTGGTGGTGTGCTACTGCAGCAATGCAGCTGTGATCTTTGTCCAGGCAGGGGTGGGGTTGGATTGAGAATTGAAACTACATTTCCAGCAGTGTTCTGGGGAGTAGAGAAAACTGGGGGAGTGACAGCAGGAGCAGAAGTGGACAATAGATGGAGAGCTTGCATCTTGTAGCTTTTACAAGGCCTGCCACATTGTAAGCAACCCTCTTGCCTGCCATACACTACAAATGGTCTCAGAGGGTCTGAAATGTGTGCTGCTTACACCTGTCATCTGTTCCAGAAACTTCCACCTTTTTTTGTTCCTGAGGAATTGGTTGAGGAAAGGAATATTATCCCCTTGCTATTATGGTCCAAGACCAGTACAACTTAAGTACCTCAATACAATTCAAAAACATACAGTAATAATATCAACAGCATAGTGTACTTCTATCTTTTTTAAAAAATGGAACTGATGTAATTTTATAGCCAAGATATAAAATGTAGCAATTTAAACAGAGATTTCAGAACATCTGTCATGTAATTTAAAAAAAAATCAGTAACAGTGATTGGGGCACGGACAGTCTTTCTATTAGAGGATGAATTAATTGAGAAGGCAGTTCTGCGTAGAATTTACACATTAAGAACAAACACATTGTAGGTTCACTGGAATCACAAAGGCCTTGCCTAAGAACTACAGGGGTTCCTTCATACCTGCCATCCATAATTACAGAAGGGTAGGCAATAAATCATTCTCTGGAAAAAAAACCATAGATAATAGATTAGGGAAATGAATAGGACTATGAACTTTAATCAGGGAGGACCTTGATGGATGACATTGAGGTGCTGGTTGGGATGCAGATATTTGCTCCCTCCCCCAAGTAGTCAGAATGGGACAACTCACCATGGCCAACTCATTACAGCCAACTCCCACAAAACACCTTGCTGTGGCCAATTTACCATGGGAAAACTCGCTGCAGAATTCACTTGGTTCCTTTTAGTTTTGTTGACCACATTTTCATCAAAATTATTTTATTTCTTGTATCAAAGGAAATCATAATGCTTTGATGAATAATAAAAAGAACTAATCCATCATTGAATTGTCCTATGGTGAACTGCTCATAGTGTGTTGTCCCGTGGCAAGTTGGATGCAGAGAGTAGGCCATGGTGAGTTGACCATGCCAAGTTGGCTGCAGCAAATTGCCTTAGACCCAGGAGTGATAGTGACCCCCAATTTGTGGAGAGTGTAGCTGTAGGTAAGTAAATATGTGTGTTGTTGTAAGCACAAGGCATAATGTAAGCTTTGCTGTATATGTTGGCACTAATTGTCTATTCATCTTTATTGGTGTTTCTACCTTAGTTATATAACTTGTTTTTCTCATTTACAGTAATACGCAACTTGGTTAATAGTCTTCTAAGCCCAACCTTGCTATAGGAAATTAGGAACATGTCCCAACATATATTACCATTATTTTTTTTAAAAAAATAAGAGTACTAAATAAGAGGGAGAAGAAGCTTTGTGACTTCCTGACATTGTGGTATCATTATTGTAAAAGTTTAATAAAAATGGGACAAGTAAACAGCCCAGTCTGACTCCACTCTCCAATGAAATGGGATCTGACAGACACCCTTGGGAGTGTATTCTTACTCTGGCTGTAATATCAGTGGGTAATTTAATTCTTAATTTGAGAAGACATATATCTATGTCTGTCCTTGAAAGTTTCTCCCATAATTGGGATCTGTCAAATGAATCAAAAGCAGAGGTGAGATCAATGAATGTGACATAGAATTTTTTTTTGTCTGTCCATTGGTATATTTCTGAATAAGAGCCTTCAGAATGTGCTATAATTTGTCCTTTTCAAAATCCTGCCTATTCTTGGTGGAAAAGTTTTGCTTCTTCCTTCCAATTTTATAATTTATTCAAAATATGTCAGGTATAAACCTTAGAAGGAATATTTAGCAATGTAATTGGAAGGTAATTTGTAAGTTCCTTCCTGTGGCCCTTTTTGAAGACTGATATATAATATATGGTTTCTAAGGGGAAGGTACAATATATTTTATCTATTTTTGAGAAAACTCTAATCAGAATAAGAATCCACCAGGAATCATTCTTCTTCAATACTTTTGGAAATATTATATCCTCACCAAGGGGTTTTCCAAGGTTCAGAACTAAAATCAATGGTTGACATTAAGCTTTTGTAACACCTGGCCATTTTAGTATCTCACTTAATTCAATAGAGGCTATGATCAGCTCAATATATGGGCAACTGAGAGCTTGATAATGTAGTGGAAATGGATATTCCTGTGTAAATACCTTGAATTCTTAGAAAAAAGGCAAAATGGATGGATGGATGGATAAATGAGAAAAATTAGACAGACAGATAGATAGATAGATAGATAGATAGATAGATAGATAGATAGATAGATAGATAGATAGATAGAAGATATATATATATATAGAGAGAGAGACTTCTATTAACTGGGATTATCATCATTTAAAATCACATATGTTTGCAAATCTGGCTGATTGCTAGTGAAGTTGAGTCATTTTATAACAATTTTCTTTAATTATGAAATTTGCAGTAAAGTTGTTGTTAGTTTTCCACTGAAATTCCCCTTGTTACTTATTGCTAGTTTGAATCCACATTACAAATGCCCCTTAATCGTAGTACCCTTGACCTGTTCAGTTACAGAATAAAGTTTTATTGGAAATGTATAAATAAGTCCTAACAATGTCTGGACTGTTGTTTTATAACACTGCTGAATTATGTCAAAGCCGTTACAAACCCTTTTTATAGTCCTTTGTATTTCTTCACATGCTGTAGTGATAATTGAAACCGAAGGAGCAGCAATTTGTACAAGATCTTGCTACTTTTTCATAGTGACAAAAGCAGGGTCAAAGAAAGCATTGTGTCACAAACTCTGCCTTCATATATATATGTGCATGATATGACAGATGTACAGCAAGGGTGACCTTTCCTATCCAATGCCACAATGTTCCTTTGGTCAGATTCCCTTGCTCTCCCCGTCATCCGTCTGCAATGAAGAGTTTCTGTCCATTCTTGAGTTATATTTTCATAAGGCTCTGACTTAGTTTTATGTACTGGTAAACCTTCTGCCAACCTAGCAGTTCGAAAGCAGGTAAAAATGTGAGTAGGAAAATAGGGACCACTATGGTGGGAAGGTAACAGCGTTCCGCGCGCCTTTGGCGTCTAGTCATGCCGGCCACATGACCACGGAGAGGTCATTGGACAAGCGCTGGCTCTTCGGCTTTGAAACAGAGATGAGCACTGGCCCCTAGAGTTGGAAACGACTAGCATGCATGTGCGGGGGAACCTTTACTTTTTTAAACCTTGAAATCTGCAAAAATAGTAAAGACCCTACTGAGTTTTAAGTTCCATAACTTAAAAAATAATAATAATACAGCTAATCCTCAAATTGCAACCATTCATTTAGCAATTGTTTGAAATTATAGCAGCAGTGGGGGAAAAAAAGTGGCCTACAAGCGGTCCTTGAACTTCTGACCATCACAGGGTCTTCAAGGCTATGTGATCAAAATTTGGGTGCTTTGCATCTGACATGTACTTACGATGGTTTCAGGATCCCAGGATCATGGGATCATCATTTGCCACCTTCCCAGCTAGTTTTTGCAAAGCAAAGATTCCCTTAACAACCATGGCAAAAATGGTCATAAAATGGGGTGCAATTCACTTAACAACTGCCTGGCTTTAGCAATGGAAATTCTGGTCCCAGTTGTGGATATAAGTTGAGGATCAATTGTATTGCAACCACTGGGGACAATTCAGAATTAATATGTCAAATGAAGACTCAGTCATCCAGGCCAAAAGTATCTAAAAGATTAAATCATGGCAATTGGACCAAATGTGGGTCTAGTTGCCATGATTTAACATTTCAGATAATTCAGGATTAAGTCTCCCTTGTGCCTAGACCATACCTATCCTTTAGCCAAGCCAAGCATAAGTGAAAGGTTCTCAGCAAGTTCAGGCATTTATATCTCTCATTTAAGCATTTAGTTGGATCATTATCTTCAAAACAGATCTTTTTTTTTAGAGGTATTCTTTCTATGTAGTAAGCAAACAGCAGCCGTTGGTATGGAAATAAGTCAGGGTGCAAATGGTTGTGCTGCTTTTTAAAAAGAAGAAAGGAGGGGGGAAAAATCCCTAGCATTTAATTGTATAGATTGCCTAAAACAAATGTGGGTACTTTAACTTCTAAGATTACCAAATTCCGTTACCAGCAGAATTAAAATCTTGTGGGAGATTTTCTATGTCCTTTTGCAGTAGGTTGCAAGACAACAAAAGCAGAAGGCTAGGAATGGCTTTTATTTTTGCTAATAGGAATCTAATAATACCATGGTCAGTCTGTAATTGGATTTTTGCTTCAGGTCCATGATTAGTAAGATAGCTAAACAAAGAGTGTCTGCAAAAGTTATGTACATTCTATGGTGGGAATTGAATGGAAATACAGGATAAAAAAACTTGGGAGTTATCAGGTGGGCTGAAATGGAATCAATCAGTGCAAGAGGGAATGGAAAGTGCTGTGTGTGTGTGTGTGTGTGTGTACACACACAGTCACATACACATACACATACAGTAGAAGAGAGAGACAGTTCACTGCTTTGAGTTGCAATGAGATACAGTACCTAGCTACCTTTGGCTGATCTCAGAAAAAAATAAGAAAGAAAGATTTGACCTTGTCAGTTCTTTGATACAAAACCAGGACTGTAGACTAGAAGGAGAATTTTAAAGAACATCTCAGAAGAAGGAAATAGCAGACTGTATTGTTTGCTTCTATGTTGTTGCCAAGAAAACTGCATAGATGTGTCACTTAGTGACGGGAGCCAAGCTCAAGTCAAGGTAGTCTTTATTTAGTTTGTTGAGGCTGGGCTCACTGTTAACAATCATAGTAACACAACTTACCGTACTTTCTTTCTCCCCTGCCTTCTCGTGGCAGCAGATGCTACTAAGTTGGCATCTGGCCATGGCTTTAAATGCTTCCCAATGCCCTACATCTAGGACTGATCTGTAGCATTATAGACAAAGACTTTATTTACACCCACACACCTACAAAGAGAATATTCACAGAGCAATCTGCAAAAACGCTCTTACATTTTTCAAGAAGGAATGAGTCCCCAAAAGAAATATCTGAATTCTGAGTCCAGGTTCAAGTCAAGGTCCCGGTTTTGACCTTTCAAGTCCTACCTGACATGGAACCAGTTTATTTGAAGGACCACTACTTTCTGACAGGAGGAACATGTTGTGGTACCCAGTACTAAAGAGTTCCATCTAATGTGATCCAGTTCCATGGCACCCACTCTTTGGAACATCATCCCCCCACACACACACACCTTAAGGTATGATCTGCTCTAAAGCTACTGGCAATTAGGAAATCCCTGAAAACCTAAATGTTTCAGCAGACTTTCGTCTCAGAGAGATGGGGAGCCCATAAAATGGTTGTACTAGGTACAGGATGCAGGTCCATTGTCTTGCAGTTTTAGCTTTGTGTGTGTGTATGTGTGTAACAGGTTTAATTGTTTTTAATTGTTTTGCTTGGTTGCTTCTATGCCATTAAGTGCTACTTTTGTGGGATGGATGGCTGTATAAATCTGATGAACTAATAATTAAATTTAGAATGGGAGAGCATGACAGAAATATTGGACAGCGACTCCTTTAGGTTTCAATAGAAGGAAAGGAATTGTTTTGTTTTCACTCTTGGATTTGGAGAGAAAACAGGATAAGAAGGTCATTTTATTTTATTTTTTGCAACTGCTATTAGAATTGTTTCCTGGTGGTGCTAGAAAGCAGTGACGAATGTTGTCTGAATCTAAGCTATTGCTTTTAAACTGTATGAGAAATAAATCCAACATTTCCATAGGGGCAATGCCTAGATTAAACATAATCTTTCAAGGAGGAAAAAGCAAGAAAAAAAAGGGAGAAAACCATGACCCATTCCCTACAGCTGAACGGCTAAATGCATATTTTTTTTCCCAGAAAATGGATCCATGCAGTGCAGTTTTAAACCCTCCTGGAGTAAAAGACAGAAATATCATCTCAAAAAGCCATTCACTCTGCTTTCTATGTGTTAGTGTGCTGTGAGTGTCATCAATTAAGAGGAACTATCAGTGGACTGCATGGAGAAAAGATCTCTGGCTAACAAGCCCTTTTTTCTCTCACTAGTAAATGTGTGTGTTTGTGTGAGAGAGAGAGAGACAGAGAGAGAGAGAAAAAAACTTTCAAATGGTATCTGTGTTGATTAACCTTGCGGTATAATTTATACGTCTATTTATTTAATCACTTTCAAGTTTTAGTATTGCCTGGCAGTTGCTAGATTGCTTTTTAAATTTAGGCTGGGTGAAGAAAAGTTTATGCATTCTCACTCCCATTTCATAATATTTGTGTATGAGTGTCTCTGGCTGTTTAAATATTGTTTTATTTAAATTAGAGTATTTTCTGCTCATCTGCATATAAATCTTTCCCATATTTAAATCACAGAGAGGAAGGGGAGAGGGAATAGGTCTTATCTCATTTGGTCATCCCAAGGATTGATCCCCATAGTTATGTTTGGACAGAATCGAGTAGAGAAACTAAATTGGGGGGGGGGGCAGACTTTGCCTGTCTGTAGACATTCCACTAAACCAGGATAGGCAGTTTTGTTTCTCTTCCTCCTGTGATCCCAGGTCATTCCCATTCCTACTTACACAAGCAATCTATTCTTCTCAGCCATGCTTTTGGCCCTTAACTGCTTTCAATTCTTTCATTGCAAGTTTTTAACTTGCATTTATTTGTTTGTTTGTTTTCTGTTAACGTTGTATCTCTTTCATGGTTTCCCCTGTCAGGAGTGGAATATATTGTTAAATTTTCCTTCCTTCCTTCCTTCCTTCCTTCCTTCCTTCCTTCCTTCCTTCCTTCCTTCCTTCCTTCCTTCCTTTGTACCCCACCTTTGTTAGTTTTAGAAATAATTCAAGGTAGTGAACGTATCCAACACACCATCCTCATTCTGTTTTCCCCAAGACAACAACCCTGTGAGGTGTGTTCGGCTGAGAGAGCAATTGGCCCAATGTCATCCAGATGGCTTTCTTGGCTAAGGTGGGACTTGAACTCATGGCTCTCCAGTTTGGCCTAAATGCCGTGGTGGGATTCAAATATCTGAACAACTGGCTCTCTGCATACCTGAACAACTGGCTCTCTCTTCTGGAAGTCTGTTCTGGGTCTGGGCCTCTGAGGCCCAGAACAGATTTCAGGAAGTGGCATTCACGCACTTCCAGTGGTCCATCCTGGGCCTTGTGAAAAAAAAGGGCTAGGGCATCAGCCGGTTCGCCAAAATCCACAAAAAAATTAGCCACCGGTTCTGCTGAACCGGTGTGAACTGACTGAGTCCCACCACAGCCTAAATGCATGCATACCTTTCCTTGTAAGATCAGGCATGTTTTAAACTTTACCCCACAAAATTCTAAAAGAGTTGGATTAGGCAGTTATATTTGTGAGAGTGGTGAGCCGTCAGCTCCAGGCTTTTTTAAAAAATAGAAAAAGCAATTATCAAAATAATTTCCTTCGGTCTTTACGCTTGGATTTTGAACCTTAACGTTAGTGGATGATTTGTGTCTGGAACGTGGTGAAATAAGTATCCTTGTGAGACTTGTGAAACATTCCTTTCAATAAGCATGGAGTCTTTCTGAATGGTCATGAAGTTATACATTTACAACTGTCCTTCAAATCTTACAGCATCATCCTAGGAGCTGTTAGCCACAAGTTCTAACATGGTGCCTCGTTTAAAGTCTAGTGGTTTAGTAAAATGTGTTTTCTCAATCTCTACCATATGAAGAAGATAGTTATAGTTATAGTTAGTTATAGTTTATTTGATTTATATACCGCCCTTCTCCTTGGTAGGGACTCAGGGCGGTTCACAGGGCATATATAAAAAGAAAGACAATACAAAAATTAAAAAAGGATTAAACCCATGCCCAATTAAAAACAGTAATACAAATTTAAAAAACAATTAAAAACCCATAATCCCCCATCAGGCCAGACCAGCTAATTCGAACAGGTGGGTCTTCAGGCCCCGACGGAAAGTTCGGAGGTCTGGTGCCATCCGGAGCTCCACCGGCAGTTGATTCCATAATGCCGGAGCACCCACAGAGAAGGCCCTCCCCCTGGGGGCCACCAGTCGACATTCCCTGACTGGCGGCACCCTGAGGAGGCCCTCTCTGTGGGAACGCACAGGGCGGAGGGGAGTCGATGCCGGCAGCAGGTGGTCCCTGAGGTATCCCGGACCCATGCCATGTAGGGCCTTAAAGATCGTAACCAACACCTTGAACCTCACCCGAAAGACAACTGGTAACCAATGCAGCTCGCGGAGCAAAGGTGTAACATGGGAGTACCGGGAAACTCCCAAGACAACTCTCGCGGCCGCATTCTGTACCAGTTGGAGCCTCCGAGTGGTCTTCAAGGGAAGCCCCATGTAGAGAGCATTACAGTAATCAAGGCAAGAGGTCACGAGCGCATGAGTGACCGTACACAGGGCATCCCGGTTCAGATAGGGCCGCAACTGGCACACCAGGCGAACCTGGGCGAAAGCCCCCCTAGTCACGGCCACTATATGATCTTCCAGGGTAAGCCGTGAATCTAGGAGGACTCCCAAGTTGCGAGCCCTATCCACGGGGGGTAAGAGCTCACCCCCCATAGAAAGAGATGGAACATTTTGAATGTCCCGGGATGCCGGAATGCACAGCCACTCAGTCTTGTCAGGGTTGAGTTGAAGTCTGTTCCTCCCCATCCAGACCCGAACCGCCTCCAGGCAACGGGACATCACGGCGAGGGCATCACTGGGGTGGTTTGGGGTCGAAAAGAAAAATTGGGTATCATCGGCATACTGATGATACCCAACTCCAAAACCACGAATGATCTCACCCAGCGGTTTCATATAGATGTTGAACAGGAGAGGCGAGAGAACCGACCCCTGCGGAACTCCACAAACGAGAGACCTAGGGGCCGATCTCTGCCCCCCTGCCAACACCGACTGCGAGCGTCCCAGGAGATAGGAGGAGAACCACTGAAGAACTGTGCCTCCCACTCCCAATCCCCTGAGACGCCGCAGCAAGATACCATGGTCGATGGTATCGAAAGCCGCTGAGAGGTCTAATAGGACTAGGACAGAGGAATATCCCCTATCCCGCGCCCTCCAGAGATCATTCACCAGAGCGACCAATGCCGTCTCCGTGCTGTACCCGGGCCTGAAACCCGATTGGTAGGGGTCCAGATAATCATTGTTCCTTGAAAAATCTGGGGTTCTTTTTATGAATCCTGGAAAGGTCCAACATCAGTATTTTGTCACTGCGAGGAGCTGTAACTTGAAATATTCAGACACCATGAAAGAGAAATATCATACTCTCTGTGTTTCATTGGCACATTCTTTGGTTGTCACTGGTCAAGATGAATAACATTCTAGTCAAATAATAAAGCATGTTGCCAACATTTATTTTATTTCAATTTGTTTGTAATAATGTTATGAAAGTTATTCTGCAATATTCTGTAATATGCAGCAAATCATACATCCCTTGGTTTTTCAGTTATTGGAACATTAATCATGGTTAATACAATAGAATCCAATCTGTGTGGAAATATATTATTTCAGGTAAATTCTAATACAGTTTTGCTCTAAGGTTCTTAACAGTCTAATATATATCATACAATTGTTGTCTAGCATCTATGAAGTTATGTAGGTCAATAAGGACTGTAAAAACGGTTACCTCCAATTAAATATAAAGTTTCATAACAATTAAACAGTTAAAATGTAATTGAGTAAAGGCTATTAAATTTCACTATTCCACTTAGAAAGTTACGTGCAGCACTTCATACACACAAACACACACACTTGGATGCACAAAAAGATGCAAAGATATGCATATACCCGCTTCTTTTACTTATTTTTAACATGGTTCTGGGCAAGATACTGCAAAATTAGACATGTAAAAACAAATACATTCAACTGTTAAAAAAACATAAATAGAACTAAGACTTTAGAACAACATCCTAAACATAATGCAACCATCCTGAAGACTTCCTGTTCTCACAAGATAGTTAAGATTTCCGGGGAAAAGACATGTTTTAAGGGCTTATTGGATGGCTTGTAGGCAGTGGTGGGATTCAGCCAATTCACATCAGTTCGGCAGAACCAGTAGCTAATTTTTTTTTGTTGCCCAGGCCCAGAATGAACTTCCGGAAGCGGCATCCACATAGAGAACTGATTGTTCACATATTTGAGTCCCACCACAGCTTGTAGGGAGCAACTAACCTCACCTTGGGGACAATGATGTTCCAGAGGGCAGGGGCCACAGCAGAAAGGGCTTATGTCTTGGCTCCCATCAAATGGAACACTTTAGCAAACTGGACCCATGACAAACATATCTCTTCTGCAAGACTTGATGGGATGGGTAGATGCAACTGGGAAGAGATGGTCCTTCAGATAACCTGGTCCCATGTCATGCAGTGCTTCAATAGTCATAACCAGCATTTTGAATTGAACCCAAAATCAAACTAGCAACCAATGCAGCTTATGAAGCAGATGTGTGGGGCAGGCAGTTCTAGCTCATAACTGCCTGCCCTTGGCATATGCCATATTTCTTGGCATGCTTAGTTTTTTTTTTGGCCTCTTCCAATGACAGTTATTGGAATTGTTGTAGTTTTGGAGAGTCCTATTGTTTTAGGACGCTGAGCTTGTCGATCAGAAGGTTGGCAGTTTGGCGGGTCGAATCCCGAGTGCCGCGTAACAGAGTGAGCGCCTGTTACTCGTCCCAGCTTCTGCCAACCTAGCAGTTCAAAAGCACGTAAAAATGCAAGTAGAAAAATAGGGACCACTATGGTGGGAAGGTAACAGCGTTCCGTGCGCCTTTGGTGTCTAGTCATGCCGGCCACATGACCACGGAGATGTCCTCGGACAAACGCTGGCTCTTCGGCTATGAAACGGAGATGAGCACCGGCCCCTAGAGTCGGAAACGACTAGCACACACGTGCGGGGGAACCTTTACCTTTACCTTTATTGTTTTTGCACTGATGTATGGCTCCACATATGTGAAATTAGGATGTACAGGTAGTCCTCGACTTACAACAGTTCATTTAGTGACCATTCAGAGTTACAACAGGACTGGAAAATATGACTTACGGCCATTTTTTTATACTTATGACCGTTGCAGCATCCCCATGGTCACATGATCAAAATTCAGACACTTGGCAACTGATTTGTATTTATGACCGTCGCGGTGTCCCAGGGTCATGTGGTCAATTCTGTTAACAGCCATGTTACTAACCTAACAACTGCAGTGATTCACTGAACAACTGTGGCAAGAAAGGTCATAAATTGGGGCAAAACTCATTTAACAAATGTCTCACTTAGCAACAGAAATTTTTCGCTCAACTGTGGTCGTATGTCAAGGACTACCTGTAGATTGCTGTCCCAATATATACTGTATGTCCTTTCAATTCTGTCCTTTGTACAGAGGTTAAATCCATGATCTTGATCCTTTCTGTTAAGTTAATCTTTTTTGAATTTGTGGAAAACGCCCTTAGCTGTCCTGTCTTTTTTATCTCCATTAGAAATGGTACAATTGTTATTTGCCATGCTACTGTTACTATAGCTGCTGAATGATTTTTTTTATGTCTTGAATGGAATGCTGCTTGTACTAAAGAAATCCAATATAATTGCAACTGTAGAGCTGGACAGTTGGGCAATCTGATGCATGCCTGGCAATCTTTCCCCATTGTGGTAGCTATCACACGTACTTGCACAATAACTTACTCTGTTACCTGATTTCTGATGAGATCACCAGATCTTCAATACAGCATTCCAAAAATGCCCATATTTCATGAAATCTTGCACAAGATTTTGATATTCTTATGTGACACTTACCTTTTTGTTGTATTGCAAGGTTTAATGAAAAATGCTATTTCATTCATTTTGACTCTGTCAAAATAGTTGTAATAAATGCTGTCGCATCTCTGCCTGCCATGCTGTCAACTTCTGATTTGATGGATGGTACTCAGCTGAACCTTTTGTTTTAATCTTTGTGAAAGTCAAAGTAACCAAAAATTTCTCCTCAAATTTGCTGAATGCCATTGATAATTCAAATGGATTACTTGAATGGATTACTATTCTCATTAATAACCTTAATGAGATTATTAAGGCCTACTTAATTAAGTAAAACAAATGCATTAATTAAGGCAATATGTACTTGGCCTTTATTTCATTTGTGCAATAATAACTTTTCTGTGCTGGAAACACCTTATTAACTCACAAACGGTTTTGTTAAATGGGCTTTTCATTCAATATTAGTACTGTGTTCTTGTGCTAACGGTAGTATTGCATTTTTGAGACTATAATCACATGTATGTTAGAACAATGTTTTCAGACAGAAAAATAATATTTGCAGAAGCCTACTATGGTTATGAGAATGGTAAATAGGCAAGGCAATTCTGGAGATCTACATCCCTAAAGGAAAATTAAAAAGAGCACACACATATGACTCTTGTCCCCATTCTTCCAATTTCCTTTCTTCTTTTTTTCAGCTTCTGACCTTTAGCATCTGAAGACACACACACACACACACACACACACAGAGAGAGAGAGAGAGAGAGAGAGAGAGAGAGGGAGGGAGGGAGGGAGGGAGAGACAGACAGACAGACAGAGATTGAAAACATGCCTGTGGGATTGTTTTAGGAATACCAGCCAATCACAAATATTCTTCTGATTGGCAAAGGAAAAGATTGCCTAAAACCAAGCTGGGCAGGGGGGAACCAGTGTTAATATTTTCATTCATTTCCTCCTTCCCCTTTCTTTATAAAGTCCTACTTGGTACAATCTATCTCTATTCATCTAGTTTAAACCAGCATGATTAAGTTTCTTGTGGGCCAAAATGCTTTGGAAGATCAACTGATATGGCTTTCAGAAGCTCTATCTTTATCGTAACAGGACAGAATAACAAAGTTGGGAGGGATCTTAAAGGTCTTCTAGTCCAATCCTATACCATTTTTTTTAAAAAATCCCATTTATATCCCGCCCTTCTCCGAAGACTCAGGGCGGCTTACAATCTAAGAAGCACAAATCAAATCAATTTTATTTTGATGTATGCAAGTTCCTTGCAAAATCCAGCAGTAGAATGCTCAGTATACAAGGAGATTATTTAGTGCTAGTCCAGGAGTACCTGGGCAGCTAGATTCTTCCATTGGGAAGAAGGGAGACAGTGGCTCAGGATTTTGTAAGGAACAGGTGATCTAGAGTGATTGGAAGCATCAGATCCAGCAAACCAAGATTTGCTTTGATGCCATTTCATTTCACAAACTAGGAAGGGTCCAGACTATATATGGCTGTTCCATCCTGAACTGATTAGATTTCTACTGTAATCACCAAGTGATATATAAAACAGGTAATCATAACCTGAAATGCAACTTGAGCCTCATGACAGCAAGCATTGAAAAATAGCCAGGCCCTAGTATACAATTCATTGGTTACATTTAGGCAAGGGAAAAATTGGACCACATTATATGAGCTTGCTTTGTCTTAATTCTCTAAATCAGTGCACAAACAGACGTATTATTCTTCACCATCAACATCTACCTGCAAAAGGAGGGATTCAGTCCTCTGATCAGAAGTTTCTTGCAAAATTTCTATATTAGGAAAAAAAAATAATGTCCATAGGAAATGCAATTTTTTTTTTAAGAAGTACAGTATATGTAAAATGGTGCACAAGAAAAGGAAAAGTTGAAAGGAAAAGAAGACAAAAATGGGCATCCTTAAATAGCTACAACCGAATCCATAATTCCCTCCGCACTATGTATTTTCCCCAATTTCTACATCGAATGATCACTCCTCACTCTCTATATAAGAAACAGTACTGGGGTTTTTAACACCAGTTTTAAATTGCCATCATTTCTTCCCTGCTGAGATTAACATGACCAATCCATTTATTTCAGTTTTGACTGTACTATCAGAAAAGGTACTGGTTTATAAAGATGTATACTTTCACAGTCTATGATTATTGAACAAGAAAAAATATAGGATATGCTATTTTAGTCAGCTCTGGGGGGGGGAAGTAACTTTTTTTTTTAATCAAAGAGAAAAACTGGGTCCGGGTTGCATAATAACTTAGACCTCTTGGCAAAATACTAGCATAGTCCTAAGTAAAAATAGAAAGTGACTCTTATTATTTTCCAGAACTAAAGGAAAATATCATCATGAATGATGTCGCCCTTGATTTTTCACTGATTAGATCAAGGATTAATGCCCATCCTATCATCCCTACAGAAAACTTGAGAAAAACTTCATAAATGTTTTTATCCCACCAAGAAATAAAAGATCCGATCCAGTAATAGACATCATTTCTCATTTGATTTCATGAAAGATCATTTGCTTTTGCAATTGTTTCAAAGAAGGGGGGAAACAGTAAAATACTCATGTGTGGTAGATAAATGGTCCTTTATTTATTCACAAAATTACCAAGGCATAAATGTGAATGTCTGCCTTTCATTGTGCCATCTTCTACTGAGTGAGTCACTCTCTCCTTGGCTTCCTTTGTTTCAGTTAAATATCACATGAGCAAACAAGTCTCAGGAGGCTTTTTTTAGATTAGGAAGGTTTTATAGTAAGATTAGCACTGACAGTGTTACCTACTTTGGTAATGAAATGTCTGCAAGAAAACAACCAAGCTTGGAGAGCACCAAGGACCCCACAGAATAAAATTAATGTTCAAACCAGACAAGAACAATAGTAGTAGTATCTACTGTTTCCATTTGTAAGCCCAAAATGCCACCACAGAAATCTTAAACATATTTTCCTTTTTCCCCAATAAATAGGTAGAAAAAAGAGAATGTTCTTTACAGGGACAGAACACTTGAGAAACTAATCATAAATATATTGCTCAGATTGGGCAGGAAATGGGCCCTCTAAAGAAGTCACAGAAAGTTTAATCAAAATGTAGGACCCTCAAGAATTGGTCTCAATATATTCATGCCCACTGTGTGTTATTGGAGAAAAGTTGCTGAACCATAAGAAATTGAAAAGAGCAGATTGGTACAAACCTGTCATCTGCACATCTGGTCTGCTGGCCCTATTGTTTTAGAGGGTGCAGGATCAACCATTTGGAATCCAATAGCATTGTGTTGGGAATATTGTTTTATGGGGGATATATGTGTCTAAAGCTGCTTTCTCTGAAAATATGCATTTCTAATTATTTTTACATAGCTTCTTCATTCATTTATTATTTATTTACCTTTATCTTTACCTACAGAGGTTATGTATATCACTGACATACAAATTTAGTTTAAATAAAGCAATAACAAATGAAAGAAAGAAAGAAAGAAAGAAAGAAAGAAAGAAAGAAAGAAAGAAAGAAAGAAAGAAAGAAAGTGGGAGGAAGGAAGGAAGGGAGAGGGAGGGAGAGAGGAAGGAAGGAAGGAAGGAAGGAAGGAAGGAAGGAAGGAAGGAAGAAAGAAAGAAAGAAAGAAAGAAAGAAAGAAAGAAAGAAATTGGACAATACAATGTAGGAGATAAATGATTAAATTAAAATAAATTCACAATAAAATCATCATAATATAGTTTCTTAATATCCTCACCAAATGAAAATTATGAAACTTCAGCCCAAGAGTTCTTGAAGGCACCTGACTGAAGAAAGGCTGGGCTGAGAGAGAAATGTCCACTGTCCAAGAACAAAGGAAAAAAGTTCTTACTTGGTTGCAACCTCTTTTGTACTCTTGTCAGCTTTTACTTCCTTTCTCTTACATTTGGCCACCTCCTTGCAATGGATATACAACTGACAAATTTCCTTTTTGAATTACAGCCCCAATGTCATGGGAAATTTCATTGGGAATTGCACTAATGTGAAGAAGAACAAAATATGTCAGATCACATTATACTTCCAGAAGGCAGCTTCTAGCTGTTGACGCTTTGACTGCAACTTGTTCTTGCTGCGGAAATGCTGAGAATGACAGTTACACTATGACACTTTAATACCATGTTATAAATCATTGTCATCCCCTCCCCCTCTTTCCAATCACATCACGAATCCCAATCAAGCAAATTCTTTCTCTTTTCTCTGTCCTCCCCCCTTCCCTTTATACAGCGTTGTACAGGACTATTTCTAATCTACTCAGGCTTAGAGCGACAGCACTTAGCAATAGCACTTATATACCACTTCATTGTGCCTTACAGCAATCTCTGATAGGTTTACAGAGTCAGCATCTTGACCCCAACAATCTGGGGTCCTCATTTTACCGACCTCAGAAGGATGGAGGGCTGAATCAACATGGAGTTCTGTCAGGATCAAACTCCTGTCAGTGAGCAGAGTCAACCTGCAATACTGCATTCTAACCACTGCACCATCACAGCTCCTGATCGCGAAAAATATTCAGTGGTATAAGATCACCACAAACATCTACTCCAAAATAAACATATGGGATACTCCAACATCAATAAATTAACTTGGGGTTGAATCTGCCATATTATTTCCAACATCAGAAAGTATTACGCAAATTATAATCACACGGATTTCCCCCATCTCCCCTCATAGCAATAGATATTCTGCAGTCAGTGTTGTTTCTGAAGGCAAGCAGATGGACAGCAATATTTTCCAATTAAACCAAGTTTAAAGCCAAACTATGGAGGTCATTATTCAACCAACATGGAACACATGCTTGGCTTTTAGTTTGTCTGTACTTAGACCTAACATCTGAAATATACATAAATCCTAAGGTTTCGAAATGATGGTTTCCCTGGTAATCATTTTTTAAATATTCTTTATTAAAGTTTTTATAATATAAAGTATAACTAAAAACAAAAATCAGAAAAAAGAGAAAAGGGAAAGAGTGCAAAGAAGGGGGAAAACCAGTGACTTCTGATTTTTTTCAATGTAGCAGAGTAAAAAAAAAAGGTTTACAACTTCAATTTTTTGCATTACATTTCTAGTAGTCCATTTCTGTAACAACAAAGTTACCGGTAATCTAATCGTCAAAATCTAAAATTGAAGGCTTTTTTTCCTGTTTTGAGCATAAAGTCCAGAAATGGTTTCCAAGCAGAAATGAACTGGATAAATTCTTCTATCTATTCCATTGTGTAAAATTGAAAAGTAATGTTCCTGATTGTGGGTCAGTATAATGCATTACTTTCAGAAAATTACATGAAGGGAACAATAAATAAGCTTTCAAGGTAGATTTTAGATTAAAGATCCTAGCTTGTATAGAATAGTTTGAGTGAGATTGGTGTAAAACTGGCTTTGGACTGTGTTTGTGGTATATTGGTCCAAATGTGCCTGATTGATATTATCCATGCCAGAGGTAGGGAATTCTGTATGTAAAATATCTTCAGCTAAGGGAAATAATATACATTTCTGACTTTCTAAAAGAATTATATGGAACTTTTGATTGACCAAAGACATTATAGACACTGCAGGTCAAACTATGAGGTTACTTGGTGATAACTATTTCAAATGAAAGATAGTGCTTGCAATAAAAAGAAAGAAAGAAAGAAATAAAAAGAAAGAAAGAAAGAAAGAAAGAGAAGGAAGGAAGGAAGGAAGGAAGGAAGGAAGGAAGGAAGGAAGGAAGGAAGGAAGGAAGGAAGGAAGGAAGGAAAATGAGAGGCATTACAAATAGGTAATACATCTGAATGAAGTGGTGAGGTATTATGGAGTCAGAGTACAGAAAGTAAAGATGTAGGTTTTATCATTTTAAATAATTTTATTTTTGTGGTTTTATTATTGTTAAATAAAATAAAATAATGCATGTTCTGTTCCAATAAATGATGGACAGACAGTCAAGAAATGAGGCTTTAGAAAAACCGTATAATGTTCTGAGTCAATGCAGCATAGAGCGTAACAGTAACCCATAAGATGACATGCTAAACTGAAATGAGAGAGTACAGGGGGAAAAAAAATTGTTCCATTTGGAGACCAAGGAATGAATGAGAACTGTGATTGCTGAATATCCACGAAGGAAAAAAAAAGATCTATTCATTTCAAATATGTGGTTTTTAAGCCTGATTGTATGAATGAATACACACACATGGCAAAATAATTAAGATAAATCTAAAAGCATTGATTTGATTGTGACGAAAGACTGAGAAAATTAATGAAGGATGGAATAATGAGTACTTCTCATTTTGGGACAGGCAATTATTCAATAATGTAATGAATGGATTTGGGGAAAATATATATGGAAATAAAAAAAGTGAAATGAAAGAAACCAAAATGAAAGTAGAACAATGAAACATAAAAGTATGAACCCTGAATGAACAAATATGATATGATAGTTTACTATCACAGCAGCACGCCTGGAAAATGGGCACAAGGAAATGGGATATGAAGGCCAATTGGAACTGAACAAAAAGAATTATTTTAGGGACTGCTACAGAAATGTGCAGAATTACTTTAATGGAAAGTGTGAGATAGGTTGCTTAGTGGAATCACGAAGCAGAACAAATTACAGATAAGATCTCCGTTTCAAAGCCGAAGAGCCAGCGCTCGTCCGAGGACATCTCCGTGGTCACGTGGCTGGCATGACTAGATGCCAAAGGCGCATGGAACACTGTTACCTTCACACCGTAGTGGTCCCTATTTTTCTACTTGCATTTTTACATGCTTTCGAACTGCTAGGTTGGCAGAAGCTGAGATGAGTAACAGGCGCTCACTCTGTTATGTGGCAGTCGGGATTCGACCCACCAAACTGCCCGTGTCTCATATATATTAGCAATCTAAAAAATTTACACAAATATGAGCTGTCACTGTTGTGACTACTGCCTGTCGATGGCCTTCGGTTAGGCTGAAATAGAAAATAAAGATTTGTCCCATGCTTGGGGCCTAGCAAGGTAATCTAAATAGTTAACAAGCATTTAACACACACACACACATAAATGCTTCATCTTGAAGTGATAATGCATCAGCAGCCTTTGCAAAGCTCAGGCAACGGTTTTGGAAATGGTTTTCAGCTATCTCCTTGCACATGTATGGCTGCACAGCCACTTCCAAAGCAGCTGTTTGAAAACAGCAGAATTGCTTTCAGGTTTCAAAAGGATCTCTTGTATGGAAGCCTGCCCATTTGGTTAGGATAGGCATCATGATGAGCTAGGTAGTTCCACTTTATTATAAAGCTACACTGACCGAATCTTGCAAATATGAAAATACAATTCCCCAGCCCGTCTCCTTTACAACCCATGAAACTAAGCAGGGTCCCCTCTGAGCATTTTGCCCCACCTATTATCCAGCTATTTTGTCTCTTATCTGACGATTCCCTTCTTCACTCAGTGTTTCCCACATGCCGTTACAGGGCATGAGTGTCTCTTGTAAACATTTTGCAGAGATCTAGCAGTCACACAAACAGGCTTCTTCTACTGCACACTCTTTTAGTCATTTATTGTTTCCAAACACCATGCATAATGCTTCCAAATCACACACCCCTATCCCATCTGTTGGACCACAATCCATTAACTCCCATGGCATATCATATTTTTATTCTGCCCCCCCTTCTTTTATTGTTGATCTCAGGGATCTCTTTAAGTGCTTTGGGTGATTAACTGATCTATTAAGGGGTGAGTGAACTCTGGCTTTTGATATCACAGTATAACATCAGAAAATCTTAATCTTAGGATTATGTTCCAGATGGATGATTTCTTTAACTGAGACCTTTAGCTTTCCTTTAATATTCAAGTAAACTTGATCTCTTCACAAAGCAGGAAATGCTTTCAGTTGCTGTACAGATCTGAGGATTGTGACTATGTGCTTTTTTCTTTTGTTACAGCAAAAAGAAAACCAGTCATTTGAGCATATTTTTTTCTGGAGTGAGCCAAACGTTCACAGCAAATTATAAAACAAAATTGTGCCAATGCAAGGCTTTTCTAAAATAGTTACATAATTCAAAGTTGAAAGGAAAAAAAATAGGAGTTCTAGCATGTAGTTGGAAAAGGCATGCCTGTAGCATGAACCAATATTAGTGACTCCTTTGACATTGAGGTAGCAGAACAAGAATAAGAATAAAAGTTTGCACACCAATCTCACCAGTTGCTTGCCTGTTGCTTCCATCCAGCTATCCATCATGATTACCACCAAATACCTGAGGGAATTAATTTAAGCTACTCTAGGTGAGATTGCCCTGGAAGATAATGTAACAATCTCTGAGAATGTCCTTGAAAGACAGGAGTAGCAGCAGCAGCAATAGACTAGGTAAGATGCAGACAAGAGGCAGCTTAGCCTTCAGAAGCTATGAGAGAATGGCAAATGTCTTAGAAGGGAACTTCCACAATTTCTTGGATTGCAAAGGTGAGGGAGAAGAAATGTTGCTTCAGGCTGTGAAGGTCCAGATGGGAAATGGATGGCATCAACTGAACCCTGGCAAGACTGAGTTGCTTCGGAGTTTGGGGCCCTCTGTTTTATAGGACTATGCCATCTTTGGTTCTGGATGGTTCTGCCCCAAACAGACCTTGTGTGCAATCAGGGATTCTCTTGGAATGATGACTCCTTCTTAAGGATCAAGTGGTAGTAGTGGCTAGGGGAGCCTTTGCTCAATCTTGTATTGTGTAACAGTTGTACCCATTCTCAGACTCAGGAGCTGTACTCATGGTCACTCATGCCGTATATTCACCTCCCAGTTGGACTACTGCAATGGAGTTGCCCTTGAAGAGTATGCAGAAGCTTCAGCTGGTGCAGAATGCAGCAGCATGGGCACATGACATCTCTGCTCCACAAACTGTATTGGTTACCAGTCTATTTCCAGGTCCAAATCAAGGTGCTGTTTTTGACCTTTAAAGCTCTACGTGGAATGGGACCAGTTATTTGAAGGACTGCCTCTCCTATCAGATCCAGCAGAGAGGGCATACTGCAAGTCCCGTCTTCTAGAGTGCTTCATTTGGAGGGCCTTTGGCCACAGATCTTTTCTCCTGTGCCCCCTCCCCACTTTAGGGAACAACCTCCCCCACCAAAATCCTTCTCCTCAAACTGAGGTTGGCTTCATCCCTTTTTATTTTCCCGATGTCCCTCAAGACCTTGTTATGTAATCAGGGGGCTCTTCCACCTTTCACCCTCTTTTATTGTGCCTTGCATTTTTCATATTAATAGCATTCGTACTAATTTGAACGTGTTGTCTTTAACTGTGGTCTACGCCTTCCAGAGTTGGAAGATGGGCGGCTGTATGAAAGTGACAAATAGATAAATAAGAGTCCGTTGGAATTGGGTGGCTAATAAATTCAAATCTCCTCAAAGGGCTGAAAGGTTGAAATACCGTAGCTGCAAAAGGTATACCTATGAGCCACACACAGGCAGCAATTCATCACCCCTGCATTATACATAGCTGCCTGTAACATTTCCCATTGAGAAAGAAAATGACATTTCCCATTGTGGAAGAAGAAATATGGTTTTGTCATGTATCTAGGGGGAAGAACCTGGTTGCTTTGAGTTATTTCCTCCTGTGCAATAATCCTCAGAGATGTGCTACTCATCATTTATTGTCACTTCCATGATATTTTCTTTAGGGGAGTCGGGTTCAGCTTTCCTGTGTTTAAACAACAGTTCACAAATTCATGCTATACGAACACAGGTAGTCCTTGTCTTATGACCACAACTGAGCCCAAAATTTCTTCTGCTGAGCAATGCATTTGTTTTGCCCCGTTTTGCAACCCTTCTTGCCACAGTTGTTAAGGGAATCACGGTAGTTAAGTTAGTAACAAGGTTGTAAGGAGACTCGGGCTTCCCCATTGACTTTGCTTGCCAGAAATTCACAAAAGGCAAGTTACATGACCCCAGGATACTGCAACCATCATAAATGCAACTTACAATAGTTACCGAGCGTCTGAATTTTGATCATGTGACCATGGGGATGCTGTTATAGTTGTAAGTGTGAAAAACAGTCACTTTTTCCAGGGTTGTTGTAACTTCATGGTCACTAAATGAATGTTTGTAAGTCAAGGACTATCTTTAGCCATCCATACATTAGGTGGAAATTAGATGGCTTGTAAGATCTATTGACAATGATAAAAACATGAATAGAATAGAATAGAATAGAATAGAATAGAATAGAATAGAACAGAATAGAATAGAATAGAATAGAATAGAATAGAATAGAATAGAACAGAATATGGAATGGATGGAATAGAATAGAATAGAATAGAATAGAATAGAATAGAATAGAATAGAATAGAATAGAATAGAATAGAATAGAATAGAATAGAATAGAATAGAATAGAATAGAATAGAATAGACCTTGGAGGTATTCTAGTCCAGCCCCCTGCTCAACCAGGAGAACCTATATACCATCTCAGAGAGGTGATTGTCCAATCTCTTTAATTAAAAAACTTCCAGCAATAGAGCACCCACAATTTCTGGGGGTAAGCTGTTCCACTGGTTGATAGTCCTCACTGTCAGGAAGTTTCTCCTTAATTCCAGGTTGCTTCTCTCTTTGATCAGTTTCCAACCATTGTTTCTCGTCCTTCCCTCTGGTGCTTTGGTGAACAACCTGTCCCATTCCCTTGAAGTGAGACACTGACTACATCTGTTTGAGTGTCCTGATACCTGATGCTTTACTTGCATTTAGCTGTTGTGGCTGAGGGTAGGGTATCTCTGGCCAAGGTTTCAAAATTATACTGGGGGCATTGTCTCCCTAAGTGGCCAACATCTGTAACAACAACAAACAGGACACGTCTTTAAAGAAAAACAAGAAAGTCCAGTTGTCTCTTGAAAAAAGCACCTTTGGGACAACCATGACCAGGATGACTGAGAATCTCCATAGACAAACAAAGAGGACAAAACAGGCAGCCTTTGTACCATCTTGCAATTCTTTCTCTTTTTTTAATGCACACAATGTAGGCTTTTTGAATTTATTTATTTTTTTAAAAAAAATTCCCTCTTTCAGAGTGTACTGTGATTGCAAGCAGACAAATATGTCTTCAGTTTCACGTGAAACCTTTTTGGTCAGAATATAGAAAGGAGAATAATAGGCTGGAATATGATTTGTCTTTTTTTTTTTTCAAGTGTAGGATGTTTGAATTTCCTAAATAAGATGGTAGGATGGAAAAGTGCTATCATTTCAATGGAAATCCTGCCGAAATGTTGTATCTATAGTTGGAAACTACTAAGTCAGGTAGTCAAGGTCATGGGCCAATTTTAGTCTTCTATCCTGAAGAATTGCTGACAGACAAAGCCAACAATGTTGGGTTATTCTGTCCAATGCCTGATGGAGCCTATGGAGATTCTCTGTCATCCAAGTCTTGTCCCAAAGGTGCTTCTTTCAAAAGGCAACTGGACTTTGTTTTTTCTAGAAGACATTTTGCTTCTCATCCAAGAAGCTTCTTCAGATGTGAAGAAGATTCTTGGATGAGAACCAAAACATCTTCAAGAAAAAGCAAAGTCCAGTTGTCTTTTGAAAAAAAGCACCCTTGGATCCTAAATAGTGCATTTTACCAGTTGAACCAATTGTTTCTAAGAGAGAACTTCTTTTTTTATTTTTATTGAAAAGTTTTATAAAAAATACAATAAAATCCCCAAGACCAACCCACCTTAAACCCCCCCTCTCTCTCCCCCACTTCCCAGAGCTGAGTACAGGGTTGCAAATATAATAATCATAATCTAACTAACATTAACCAACTATATAAATAACCAAGTTCATAATGCGCTTTAACTCCCCTTTAACATAAATAAAAGCAAAATAAAAGTATACATAATAATAATAAAAACATAAACAAATTAATATCCAAATTATTATAAACAATACAATATCCAAGTTATTAAACAATACTAATACTAATAATAATAATACCGTATACTTAAAACTAATAAAAATTCCACTATAATAAACTATTAATAATAATAACAATATAAAATTTACTCATAGGCTAAATGGAACTTTTTAGTCCCATATTTATTCTGAATATACAGTAATCTATCCATCTTCTCCAGACCAAAATGTATCTTTCTTGTGAATAATCCTTCAAATAAACAGAAATCTTAGCCATTTCTGCGAAATTTGACACTTTAAGCGTCCATTCTCTAAGAGAGAACTTCTGAATCTTGCTTCTCACTACATTTTCATGAGAAACCTAATGCTCTCTGAGATGCTTTGGACTACAAGTCCCACTAGCTTGTTAAGCTGACTTTGTAATAATGCCGCTTGGGAGGTGTGTGAAAGCCCTAATAAGCAGGCATATACATAGAATGAAGGCTACTGCTAAGCTTGTAAGCCGCCTTGAGTCTTCGGAGAAGGGCGGGATATAAATGGAATTAAAAAAATAAAAAAAATTAACAGTTAGAATATTGGGGAATTGAACTCAGAAGCATCTGAAGGGTAACTGGTTGAATGTGTCTACTTTAAACAGCAGCAGGAGCAAAAATGCCATGCTTGAATACAGTTTTCTTACTTTCTCACTCCCAAATAATTGTTTCCTTAATGACCAGTGTAGCTGTTTAGGCTGAAATAAATCTAGCAAATCTGTCATCATGAATATATGTCAAAGATTTGCATCTTTTAATGAACGTAAAGCATTAAAAACTGGCAGTCGTACATTAGAACATGCTGTGACTTCATTACATGCAGTTAGTGGGGGAAAAAAAGAGTTTCCAATTAATTAACGTGCAGCTGAAGTTCAAGCTCATAAGATTCATTCTTGGCTTTAATTACACATGTGCTTCATGCAGTAACTGTCCTTGAGTGGATGCACACTGCATTTGTCACCCATAATTCCTGAGGAGCTGCCAAAGGGGAGAAAAGGGCATAGAACTGATGGTGCTTAGCAGCAGGCAAGAATAAGAGGTATAGTATAAGAGCCGTGGTTAGAATGGCACAGTGGTTAGAATGCAGTATTGCAGACTATCTCACTGCTCACTGCCAACAGTTCGATTCTCACTGGCTCAAGGTTGACTCATCCATGCTTCCGAGGCTGGTAAAATGAGGACCCAGGTTGTTGGGGGCAATATGCTGACTCTGTAAACCACTTATAGAGGTCTGTAGAACACTGTGAAGTGATATATAAGTCTAAGTGCTATTGCTCTTGCAATTCTTAATACTTAAGGCTCTGTGCTGCTAGGCAGCATTTGAGCAGATCAATAGCTCCATCTACTTCGACCATCAATAGAAAAAATTCTGATATTCTCCATGTTTTGCAATGCCCCCCCTCAAATTTGTAGATGCATTGCATGGGTCATTTTTGTCAAGTGCTCCCAGGAAAGTAGATTCTCCCAATATTTCTGAAATGCAAAAATCCCTCTTAGCAATAATAGTAGAATTGCTATTGGGAAACCTCCTGGATGGACTTTTCCCTGGTTACTTCTCATGGATTGAATGGCAGCACAGAAAACCCAGAAGTGTGACGAGCCTTGAAGAGACAATTCATCCTGTGGGGTCCTTGGTGCTCTCCGAGCTTGGTTGTTTTTCATTATCAAACTAGGTAACATCACCAGTATTAGTAAGGGAGAAGGGTTTGTTCTTATTTTATATACTAATGGTTCTGGCCTGGCAGCGTGGGAGGGAGTGGTCTTGGTGGTTCCTTGACTGGGTTGTTTATTCTGAGCTTGCTTGGGGTATTGTTTGCATCTTGGTTGTTGGTCTAGTGTTGATCTTGGTGTTAATCTTTGCTCAGATCTTGCACAATCTCTCACAAAACCCTTCTCTACCTCTTAAAGGTAAAGGTAAAGGTTCCCCCACACATGCGTGCTAGTCGTTTCGGACTCTAGGCGCCAGTGTTCATCTCCGTTTCAAAGCCGAAGAGCCAGCGCTTGTCCGAGGACGTCTCCGTGGTCATGTGGCCGGCATGACTGGATGCCAAAGGCGCACGGAACGCTGTTACCTTCCCACCACAGTGGTCCCTATTTTTCTACTTGCATTTTTACGTGCTTTCGAACTGCTAGGTTGGCAGAAGCTGGGATGAGTAACAGGCGCTCACTCTGTTACGCGGCACTCGGGATTCGACCCGCCAAACTGCCGACCTTCTGATCAACAAGCTCAGCGTCCTAACCCACTGAGCCACGGCGTCCCCTCTACCTCTTAAGTCCCTGTTTATATACATGAAGACTACCAAAGAAACACCAAGGAGAAAACCATAACCCCACCAACCTACTGCATATAAACAGAGAGCAAACCCCACACTCACTAGCACTGATGAGGTTACTTGGTTGGGTTAATAAAACATCTGCAAGTAAGCAACCATCCTTAGGAAGCACAAAAGGAATATATGGTATGGTGTTGCTTCTTTGTGAATATCGTCTGGTCATTTTATTCTATTTATTTATTTTATTACATTTATATACCGCCCTTTCCCGAAGGACTCAGGGCGGTTTACAGGGTGATTAAAAACAAAAATACAAAAGTTAAAAACAATTTTTTTAAAAAAAATATATCCGTCCCTGAACAAATAAAACCCCAGTTAAAATTAAAATTAAAATTCTCAGCCTGGGCCAGAGAGCTCGAAGAGCCAGGTCTTCAGGTCCCGGCGGAATGAACGGAGGTCAGGGGCAGTCCTCAGCTCCACTGGCAGCTGGTTCCAAAGGGCAGGCGCACCCACTGAGAAGGCCCTATCCCTGGGTGTCGTCCGCCGGCAATCTCTTACCGGTGGCACCCTGAGAAGACCCTCCCTGTGGGAGCGCACTGGACGAAGGGAGCTTGATTTCTCTTGCTTTCAGCAGAAGACACTCTTGCTTCATTTAACTCTTGCTCAAATGAGCCACAAAAAAGTCCCAGCAGCAAAATCAATCCCAATGGAATATTCTAAAATGGCAGAAGTTCAGGAAATAGACTGGCATTAACGATTGGTTTAAAACCTGAACAATAAATACTGATATCTGCTTGATAATTCTATCTTCTCCTTAAATTCTGCCTTGTGGGATTTATTTATTTTTTAAAAAAAAAACATCAATGAAAGCAGGAAACTATTAAAATTGGAGAGTGAGAGAGAGAAAACAAGAACTCTGTATTCTGACTGTATTGCAAACTTTATATAATGAGGGGGAAAAATAGATTTAAGACCATTTTCCCCTAAAAACACAGTCTTATTCACTTCATACTCCTACCTTTCTTTCACCTCTAAACCCTAATTAATTTCTCCTCCAGAAAAACATGGCCACTTCAGAGGATTTTCTCTAAATATTCTCTGGGATTAATAAGATGTTACTTTATTTTGCTTTTCAGGAAGGCCACCATTGTTTCTCCACAAAGTTGTGAACTGGTACTCGTATTATAGCGTTGTAGAGGCTCATAAATAGCAGGCTGCAATGAAGTAGACAAACAAATGAAAAATGTATTTTACCTACATTGTACCAGTAATATTTTATAGAATGACAATCCTTCAAATATACACAATTTCTCAGTCCAAAAACAACTGAAAAGCTATGTGAACCACCTGCAATGGAGGGAGGAAAGGAAGGAAGATTATAAATCAATTGATGTGATGTGGAAATGTCCTTGGGAAACAGGTGGAAGAAATGGGAGAACAGTTGGATGAGTGAAAACTTAGCTCAGAGGTCCCCAACCTTTTGGGCACATGGGACCAGTTCCATGGAGAGAGGTTTTTCTGTGAACTGGAGGGTGTGTGGTTTTGTGTGCTGCCTGCATCCTGCAGATGGGGCTTTGCTTGTTTATGCGGACCAGTTGCTGGCATGCTGTGGCCCTGTACTGGTCCATTGACCAGGGGTTGGGGACCCTTGGCTTAGCTCACAGAATGAAGGTCAGCTTGGTAAACATTTCAGAAGGGAGCATTCCAAGTTTCTTAGGCTGTAAAGGCAATGGGGGAGAAATGTGCTTTCAGACTTGCAAGTCTCTGTAATGTAACCTTACAATATAGTAATATAAGTGTACAATATAGTAGTATTAGTTCATGGGCATGCTTCCTGTCTGGACTACTTAGGAAGGCTAACAGGTGCCTGCACATTCAGTGCCTGTTTAAGCATGCAGGCTGCTCTGAAGAAAGGATGGTTGGGGAGGTTGGAGAAGACAGGTGAGGAGACAGCAGGTTCCAAGTGACAAAGAGAAGCCTGCAGAGAAAGCATCTGCTGGATTAGCCTTCTCAAACCTGTATAACCTTGGTTAGATATTTGACTTTGAGTGCTATTTGGTTTGGACTGCTAAGGCTCCAAGGATACTGTTTTTGTTCTCAGTCCTTGTTCCTGAACAAGGAAGGGACTGAGAAGGATGAACTCAATATCTTGGTGAATACAGTGTGGTTTTTTGTCATTGCTAGTGAGCTTCCCATGTCTTTGCCTAGATTAGAAAGATCTCTGCCAATGAGACACTGAAAGCAGAGTGCACATTCCTAGAAATTTCAGTTATTGAAGGCTCGAAGAAGTAGGGTTACAAATTAAGTCAAAGGATTAAGATTCTGATTGATGCAATGTGAAATGGTAGAGGTGCCAACAATGAATTTGCCTTCTGTCTCCTGTAAATCGGATGATGTTCTGTTCAACCTGGAATAGCATTAGTTATCTGTAGAGGACAGGGAACCTTGGTTATCCTTGTATCTCAATCCCATTTTAACACTTCCATGTCAATCACCCACATGTCATTTTTCTTCTAATATGAAGAGGGTAAACCTCATTTTGATAATTCTAACACTAGTACTGCTTTTAGCTTTTCTACTTTAGAGAGAGACTCTGTGTGAGTGTGAGTGTGTGTGTGTGTGTGTGTGTATGGGTTTCCAAAGACAAGCTCAAGGAAGATTCCAATTCATTTCAAGACAATTACATATTCAAGGCAGTTACAATTCAATCACTGTGAAATAAAGGTGAGGAACTAGCCACCTGGCAAATATTATTGAAGAATTTTTATGGAATATGCACCTGCAGAGAGGATTTTGCCAATATAGAGCTTTCGCAGGAAGAGACTTGGATCAAAGTCCATACAGTTCTTACCTGGATGGAGGAGGAGGAGGGAAGAGATCCAGAGTAATTACATCCTAGAATTTCTCAGGATATATCTAGCAGCTTAGGAAGTTATAGCTTTAATTTAGCAAGACTCTGTCTATTACGTGTGAGCAAATAAAGGATTGGACATGATTGGATTTCACTGTCTTGTCTCTATCAGGCACAAATAGCCAGGAGCATTATTTGAGTTCAAAGCACAGAAGAGTTTATTAGTGCTACCTTTAACAAGAATCTAGACAACTAATGGTCAATGCTAAGTTGATGCTAGATAAGGAATTCATGGGGGGGGGTGGTGAACTTGGGTCTCTTGTAGCAATGCAATGACTCCAAACTGATGACACATTTAACCTTGCCTTCCAGTTCAGCCTGTTCTTCTCCTACAGTCTTTGCACTTGGGCCAGGTATGCCCATCTAGTGTGGCCAGTAGCAATAGGAGCCCAATAATTCAGTAAACTATTTTGCTAATTAACAAACATCCTCCATAAATTATTACTATCATCTTACGGAATGGGCAAAAATACACAGGCATTTTCCTAGTGGTATCTGAGAACCATGGTACTAATCACCGCGATCCTATTAGTTACTGGTTTCTCAGTCCCAGATTCTCTGTGGGAGATGTGGAAGATATTGGTATCTCTATAGTAGTGATGACTATTTTTCTGTCAAGTGGTTGGCAAGAGAAGGCATTTAATCCAACTGTCATCCTTTCATCTCTTCTTTAGTCATATCCCATACTTCCCCATTTAAAGCCTTGTAATACTAAACAATAAGTTTAGTACATTGTGGAGGAAGGGGACAAAGAGTAAGACAGATTGCTATTCAAAAGCTACATCTCTTCAGAAGCGATGGTATATACAGTGAAATAAAATCAATGTTGTTAGGAGGAGCTCAAAAATAAGGCTCACAACTGCCTCTGTCTGAAAGGGAGCCAGTCCATTATATTTTGGGACTTGGCTCTGCATGACAATTGGTGAACTTGTAGAGAAGTGCACAGCTTGAGTCCACATCTTACTACCACCCCATATGCAAGCTTTCAAATGACTGGATTTGCAGGTAGGGTGTTGGCCATCTCTTTTGGCAAAGAGATCTGCACAGCTCTAGAGTGAGATGTGTGAATGATGCCCCAATTCTCTAGAGCAGGGGTGGGAAACTGCAGGTCTTTTTATGACTTGTGGATTTCAACTCCCAGAATTCCTGAGCCAGCATGTCTGGCTCAGGAATTATGGGAATGGAAATCCACAAGTCATAAACGGGCTATGGTTTCCCACCCCTGCTCCAGAGGGACTTCCAAACATATTAAGGGATCTGTGTTCTCTTTTGACCTAAAATATTTTTTGAGTCTCTGAATATAAACATACTTCAATAAAACAAAGGCTTTTATGGTAAGGTTTTCCACGGTATCTTTAAAAAGTCTACAGAAGCTTGACAGCAATCTTTTATTCTTTTTTTGCTCTTGTTTCCTAGGAAGTAGAAATCAGAGCATGTAGTAGAAATCAGAGTATGTTCTGAACTTGGAGACAATAATGCTTGTCTGATGTTACCTTCTATCTTTGCCAACTCTTTGATGGCCATTACTCAAACTGTTCCATTGCATTTCCTATAACTCTTGGTACCAATTAATTAGAAAACCATAGCTCCAACTCGTGTTCATTCATAAGAATTGCCTAACCCCTATAGTTATATTTTTGAATTTATGCATATTTCCTGCAGAGAGAGACAGCTCTATGAATCATGGTGTGTTCAGAGAATCCATAAAAGGGCTTTACTTTCAACCTTCAACTTAATTACAATGATAACAATGATTGTATAGTAACTACTCATGTCATTATAATTTACAACAACAATAGCAAAAAAATTAAAAAGGCATTGAGAATGGACAGGTCAAAAGGCTTGGAGACTTGCAAACACAAGCCAATAAACATTTAGCCTAATAATGTGGATGCGACTATTTTTACAAATAAATAAATAAATATGAATAATTGACATTGCAGTAGCTGGAGACAGGATGGCTAACAAGAAAGAAATAGAGATTGAGGAATTGTGGGAAATGAAGAACCTACAAGAATCTGAACTACTAATGGTCAAAGCAAATTGGGATAAATGGAATTTAAGGTGGACTGGAGTTAGATCTCTTGTGGGCGTGAAGGGACTCGAGACTGATCATGTATTTTTTCCCCTCCCTTGGGCTCAGCCTGGGTATCTCCTACATTGATTGATGGAGTCATTCTTGTTTCCTCTGAAAACATTATTACATTATTCTCATGGCAACATTCAGCATCAGTAGTAAAAAAAAGTCTGCCTCTGTGATACTCTCAAAAAAGTTGGTATTATTGAATGGGATGTTCTTTTTACAACTGCATTATGAAAATTGCTACATTTGTATCCAGTTAAGGTTATTTATTACCAAAGTCCATGCCTTGATTCATCATTAAAAACCCCAGGAAGTGAAGCTTCCATAAACCAATATTATTGTGACCACAGTGGGCAAAAGAAGGGATATATTAAATTGTCAGCCAATTGTAACAGTTTGGGATTAAAATACTAGGAAGTCCATGTTTCCCTGTAGTTTCTTAAGCTAAGATCATAAATCTGAAAAGTCGTTTAAAGCTACAGCTAGGACAAAGGAAATGTTTTAAAGGAAGCTTGAAGCTTCATGCAGAGACTAAGGAAAACCCAGTGTGAGAGAGGTTAATAAAGAAGTATCTTTGTTAGATACTCTTGTCAGGGAAAGAAAACAATTCTTTCTGCTTTCATATTTGAACACTTCATTCTGGTGCTCTCAGACACAATTGGTCTTTGCAAAACCCACCAGGAAATATTAAGAAGGCTGGAAATCAGCTCAAAGAAATCTCTGAGCCCAGATACCCTAAACAACTGAGATAAGTTTTGCTGGCTTTATGTCTTTATTTTGAAGTACAAAGGAGCAGGTGGTTCCAACTGCTGAAGACCACAACCTTTGCAAGATTGAAGTGTCTACTTCAGTATAGGCAAAAGATGACCTCTATAAGACTTGTGGATGCAATGAAGATTAAAAGGTCTTTCAGACATGGATCATTAAGACTCAGATTCTTGGGAGATGACAAACTTTCGCCCACATACCTAAGAACAAGCCCTAGTGTCCATTGAATTCAATAGGACTTTCATCTGTAAATGGATTCTGATATGCAAGTGTATGCAAGTGTGTATATATATATATGGTTGTGGCTCAGGAGTTAAAACAACTGCCTAATATATAATCAGCCCAGGTTCGAATCTCAGATAAAGGGTATGACTGACTGATGAGAACATAAGAAGTTTGAAATGTCCATATCAGCCTCCCTAAATTCTTTATTAGCAATTTGAATAATTTACATTTACACATATATACATATATACTGTACATACACTTACACACATTAAAAATACATACAGTGGTACTTGGGTACTCGACTGCTTCAAAACTGTCAAATTTGGTTCTTTATGCATGTTGACATGTCCCAGTACTCGGCCTTTGTTTAGTACTCAACATACTGCTGTAGGAAGAGGGGATAGCTATGGGGAATGGACAAGAAGTCAGCCATGCTGGAAAGGTTACTGACATAGGAAAAGAGACAGATGGAAAGTTCTTCCTGGCCAAAACAAAGGGTCCTGTGGTAAGTCACATGGTTTGTTTGGGACTCATCCTTTTTAGTAACCATTGCATCTCCCAGAAACAATTAATACTGAGTACTGAGGTACCACTGTACTTTTTATTTTTATTCCTATTTTTTAATTCTTATTTATCTGGGGTCTCAAGGCAATGTATAGAACTGGTTCAATTTCAACCCAAGCGTTTCATGGCTTGAAAGTAGAGCTAGACTAGGACGTTTCTTCTCCCAGTGCACTATATTAACCACGACATCAAGAGAGAACATTACAGGTAATTTCTCCTAAATATATCTTTGCCTTCAATTTTCCCGAAATGTAGGTATGTAAATATACATACATGTACTTTTTCAGCCAATATAGTTTGAGATAGAGAATTCCTGTTCATGCTGAAATGAATTGTGTTTTGCCGTGCCACATCCCCGAAAGCAAATCTGCACCATGCCCAAAGTTCTGTCATGAAAGAAAGCATATTATTTCTGCTTATTTTGTCCTTTTGTTTTCTGACTCACTTGGTGACATTTAGGACATATGATACAGAAAACTGCTGCAGGGGCAATACTAGCATAACAGCTTTATAAGTGTATATGAAAAACCAAACGTATGTGATTATTCAGGCTCATTCTGCAGAGTCCGTGCGGGCTTAAAAGGATAATCATTTCATCATAACACTGAAAATTACAATAATCACAGTCACAGCTTTTCATTCTTATTTCTTCTCAGTCCATTATGGGGCTTCTTCCATCAAGCAAAAAAACTGGTGCTTGCTTCATTGACAGAAAAGGACAAATGCATTGACATGACACGCAATGCTTCTTGCCAAATAATTAAATCATAGCAAGATATAAATCTAAGGATGCTTGGTTGTTGATAGCATTTTTCTCAAGACACCTGAAAACCATCAATTCCATGCTTAGTATTTATGGCATTTACTTGTGGTTCAAGACTGGAGGCAGATGGGAAGAGAGGGCTCTTGTTAGGTTTAACTGACAGTTTTAACTTCTTGTGTGCTGCTTTGTAAAGATAGAATGGAACGGAATGGAACGGAATGGAATGGAACTGGAAGGGACCTTGGAACTCCTCTAGTCCAGCCCCCCACTCAAGCAGGAGAACCTAAACCATCTCAGACAAGTGACTGTCCAGTCTCTTCTTAAAAACCACCAATGATGGAGCACCCACGATTTCTGAAGGCAAGCTGTTCCACTGGTTAATTGTCTTCACTGTCAGAAACTTTCTCCTTAATTCCAGGTTGCTTGTCTCTTTGATCATTTTCCAAATATTGTTTCTTGTCCTGCCCTCTGGTGCTTTGGAGAATAACCTGACCCCCTCTTCTTTGTGGCAGCCTCTCAAATAGTGGAATACTGCTATTATGTCACCCCTATTTCTTCTTTTCTTTAGACTAGCCAAACCCAAGTCCTGCAGCCGTTCTTCATATGTTTTAGTCTCCAGGCCTTAGATCATCTTAGTTTCTCTTCTCTGAACTTTTTCCAAGGTCTCAACATCAAGATATGAAGCATCATTGTCACTGTTCAAGCCTACAAAGACATGACCAATTCTCCATAAGTAAAATCTTTTCTTTCCAAAATGTCATATTGAAAAGTTGATTTCCATGAGAATAGCAGATTGTGTTCCATGGGGAGCTTGCATGTGTACAGTAATACATTCAAAGGTCTTCCTTTACTGCCAGGTTTATGGCTTACATAGAATGTTTTCCATGTTCATATTCACATTGAAGATTTCCATTATAGATAATCATACCTCTTATGTAAATTGTTATGCTTTATAGGATAAAGGAAACTGCAACCTTCCCTTCAAATCAAGCTGGTGAATCTAGCTGGTAAATCCTATTGACTGGACTATGGTAATCACAAAGGTTACCCTTCCATCCACGATCCCTAGTGCTGTAATAAGGTCTCTGATAATGTTATTCCTGTAATGATAATCAGACACAGCTTAGAGATAACCTCTTAATACTGTGAACCAGACACTGTTAAATATATATTGGGTGAAAGGAAGCCTGAATAAATTGAATAAGAACATGCAGCACTCATGTGACATAAACAAGGAATGTAGCTATTAATGGGATATCTTTTAGCAACACAGGCAAATTTTGTGTAGTTTGCATCTTCAAGGAATTCACCCTAATTCACATTTTTCTCTGGACTGCTTACCCAGATGGAAAGAAAATCATTCTTAGGTTTGTATCCTTTTCTAAAGTTTGCAATAGAGCATAAAAATGCATTTAAAGTGCACCTGCGAGTCCCTTGGACTGCAAGGCGATCAAACCAGTCAGTCCTAGAGGAGATCAACCCTGACTGCTCTTTAGAAGGCCAGATCCTGAAGCTAAAATTCAAATCCTTTGGCCATCTAATGAGAAGGAAGGACTCACTGGAGAAGAGCCTCATGCTGGGAAAGGTGGAGGGCAAGAGAAGAAGGGGACGACAGAGAATGAGGTGGCTGGATGGAGTCACTGAAGCAGTAGGCATGAGCTTAAATGGACTCCAGAAGATGGTAGAGGACAGGAAGGCCTGGAGGAACGCTGTCCATAGGGTCGCAATGGGTCGGACACGACTTCGCAACTAACAACACTGTAACTTTAAGTGATGCTGATCTGCCATGACTGTCTTGTCTTGGTGCCTGGAGGATATGAGGATCTGAATAGGGAACAATGGGCTTCAACTGAACTCTGGCAAGACTCAGTGGTTCTGGGTTTGGGGGCTTGTCGCTTCTAGGATTATGCCATTTTGGTGTTAGATGAGGTTGTACCAAGACACCAGACAGATCCGGTGTACAATCTAGGGGTCGCCCTGTACTCATGCTTCATACCCAAAGAGTAAATGGCAGTTGTGACTAAGAGGCCTTTGTATAGCTTTGTGTAATGTGACCATTCCTAGATTGGGAGGCTCTACTCACGCTCACTAATCTAGTGAGCAGCTCTAGTCACTGTACTACTGTCATTGGACTACTGTAATTTGCCCTACATGGAGCTGCCCTTGAAGAGAATCTGGCATGGAATGCACTGGTGCAGGCAGTTTTTATTTGCCTCTAGACAGTACATGTTCTATCCATGCTCCAAAAGTTGCATTTATTGTCAGTTTACATCTGGTTGATGTATTAATCTCTTGGAAGATCCAGCTGGCTGTAATTGATATTATAATCACTAATTAACTCAGTAAAAGATCTCAGCAATGTCAACGATGGCAATGATCAGGTTTGGCCTCCTCTCCAAATTCAACTGGGTAAAACTCTGGGTTTTGCACAGAATCTTGCAAGTTGTTAGAGAAAAACTAAATATCTAAGGGTTTTTTATGCATTTTTAAGGAAATACCAAGGGACGCGGTGGCTCAGTGGGTTAGGACACTGAGCTTGTCAATCAGATGGTCGGCAGTTTGGCGGGTCGAATCCCAAGTGCCGCGTAACAGAGTGAGTGCCTGTTACTCATCTCAGCTTCTGCCAACCTAGCAGTTCGAAAGCACGTAAAAATGCAAGTAGAAAAATAGGGACCACTACGGTGGGAAGGTAACAGCGATCCGTGCGCCTTTGGCGTCTAGTCATGCCGGCCACATGACCACGGAGACGTCCTTGGACAAGCACTGGCTCTTTGGCTTTGAAACGGAGATGACCACCGGCCCCTACAGTCGGAAATGACTAGCACGCATGTGCAGGGGTACCTTTACCTTTTAAGGAAATACCTGGATGGGTTCTCTATGGACCTATGGCTGCCAACCCATCATTTAAAAAATTAGTCCTGGCTTTGTAGAGACAATGGAATAATTGGTGGAAGAAAATGCAGCTGCCTTTCTCTTAAGCTTCCTGCTGGGATTTGGATTTTTTAGGCACATAGTGGAGAGGGTTTCTTGGATTTTGAATGGCGGAACTGGCATGGCCAACTAATAGTATGTTCAGTCCAGAGTCTGGGAGGAGGTGTTAACCTGAATTTTTGAAGCAAAGTTGATGCCTTAAACTTAGGAAAATGATTTTCTTTTAAAAAATATACCTTCAAAGCTATCTCAAAACAATCTCCCAATTGGTTGATTTTAATTTGTCCCCAAAACAACCCCCCAAATTTGCACCCCCATAAATGAATGAAAATGAATGAATGAATGTTACAGCAAGTCTTTCTTACAATAAAAGATTGACTCTACCCCAAATAATAAAATACACACAGAGTAAAGATAGATCACTTTGGTATGAGTTGTTGCCCTATTGTCAGCAGGATTGCACAATAAAAGTCTAATAGTACTAATGATAAAATGGCTGGAATATGAAAGGAACAGGTTGGCATAACAATATTTCTGCCCTTCCAGGAAAATAGCATAACAAGGGCAATCAGCAGTCCTTCCAAAAAAATTGTAGTAAAACAACATGCCAGAGGGTTTTGAATCATATGAGAAGGTACAACGTTTAAAGGAAATTTGGCATGTCTGCCCTGTAAGTAACCTCAAAAGTAGAACATTAGACCTGGACCTTTTGAACAGCATGTTTAAAACATGCGTGCTAGTCATTTCCAACTCTAGGGGCCAGTGTTCATCTCCATTTCAAAGCTTGTCCGAGGATGTCTCCGTGATCATGTGGCCGGCATGACTAGACGCCAAAGGTGCATGGAACGCTGTTACCTTCCCACTGCAGAGGTCCCTATTTTTCTACTTGCATTTTTACGTGCTTTTGAACTGCTAGGTTGGCAGAAGCTGGGACGAGTAACAGGCGCTCACTCTGCTACGCGGCACTCGGGATTCGACCCGCCAAACTGCCGACCTTCTGATCGACAAGCTCAGCATCCTAACCCACTGAGCCACCGCGTCCCTTCTTTAAAACATTAGATCTAGACCAAATAATTTTTTTCCAGCTTTTTAGGAAGCAGGGACTCTGTGACTGGTTTCCTCCTATATGGGATCCAGCAGACATATTTCTCTGCTTTGGGAACTTAAAGGAAGGTGGCTTGTACATGCCATTTATTTTATAAATAACTCAAAGGCAGCAAACATATCTAAAACTCCTTCCTCCTCTGATTTTCTCCATAATAGCAACCCTGTGAGATGAGTGGGGCTGAGAGAGACTGGAGCAAGGTGACCTTCATGCCTAAGGAAGGACTAGAACTCACGGTCTCCTGGTTTCTAGGCCAGCACCTTTACAACTACACCAAACTGACTCTCCTACCATCCTGACTCTATATATCCCTTCCTGCAACCTCTGAGCCAGAGAGCCGAATCCCTCCTAAAACTAATACACTGTATTGATCATCTAGAGCTCATAGGTCTGCTAGCTCACTTTTTACTAGATTGTTTGAACCCTATAGAGTATCATTTGGTTGCCGATTTCTGGTATGTTCCAAATGACACAGCAATGGACTTCTCTGCCTCCTAGGGTTCATTGTAACTGAAAAGACATATAATACACATTCTCTAAAAATAAAGAAATCTGCCCAAGGGGTGGTTGAAATCATATGAAACCCTGTACAAGACAACATGACATAATGGCATATCCATATCTCTTTGCTATGAGCTGTGGTGATGATTAGAATACAGTATTGTAGCCTCACTCTGCTCACTGCCAGGAGATCGATCCTGACCGGTTCAAAGTTGACTCAGTCTTCCATTCTTCCAATATTGGTAAAATGAGGACCCAGTTTATTGGGGGCAATATGGTGACTCTGTTAGCTGCTTACAGAGGGCTGTTAAGTACTATAAAGTGGTATGTAAGTCTAAGTGCTATTGCTGTAAAACTTTACCATTCTGATAGATATTGCAGGTGCATAGATAGCTTTTAAGCATCCATGTGCCCTGTACTATCAATGTACTGCTGCTGCTTTGACAAAGGGTGCTGACTTATATTCAGCGTCCTTTAGCTTTATGAATTCTGTCTTTTTAGCCTGATCATATTCAGAGAATAGAGGAAAATCAACGGAAAGAATATCCCCAGTCCCAAGAAAATTGGTCATCTTTGCCCCAGGTGATAGTAAGTCAAGAATTTGAATATGTGTGCTAAATCAATGCACAAAATATTCTGGTTGGTGTCTTGCATGTTCAGAGGTAGTTCGGTACACTGTGCTTTTTCTAATTATAAGATTTCATGTTGACTTGTATGGATGAAAACTATCTGGTGAATTTGTTTTCCATGACATGTTGTGATTGAAACATCCCACATCTAATTATATTACCCACAAATTGAAATACTTGTGCTGATTTGACACAAGTTGTAATTATTCTTTGGTAAAATATCTTCCCTTTCCCCAATGCAAAACACACACAAAGTGACACATATATATTTTTGTCTCTGATAATGATTGTCAAAGCTTCATGTAAAAGTAGCTGACATGGCTGTGAATTGTTCAAAACCATTTATTTGCAGGCCTAGGGGGGAAAAGGGGTGTTTGCTTTCCTTCCCCGTTGCAATCAAGACACATAGCAAAAGGAATACAGTTTAATTAATTATAACAAGACATGTGATTAGATTGGCAAATAGGTAAATATGGGACTCCTTTCCCTAGGTTTTTGGATATTTTTCATGAAATCTTTTCACAGTCCCACTTTGAATCATACATCAATAACTTTCCCTACCACCATAAATCAAGCCAAGGTAGCTTTCAGATATTCCTAGGGCTGTCAGATCTTAATTGCAAAAATTTGCATAAGCATGGTTGGCCAAAAAAAAAAATTCTCCTTGTTTCTGTTTAGTGGTCATGCAGAGTTTCAAAGCTCAGATCTGGTAGCCCAATTCAAGCCCATCTGCATCATTTAGTATCTGTTGCACTGTAGAATGGATGGGAAATGTGACTCCCCAAGGAGAGAGGACCTCCAGGGCACCATATAATTTCATAAATGCAAAAGATCAGGACTATACATGAAGTTGTAGTTAAACTAATTTATTGCTCATGCCTATGTACAGGAATCTACTCAACGGTTCTCAGAATCTTGGTATTAGATAAGAGATTGGACTTCGTGGCTATGTGGAGACTCTAAACTGATTCCTCTTTTGGTTCTTCCCCAAGGCTCTGTCACTCCTTCTCCTACATATAATGTTCAATCAATCTTTTATTACAGTCAAAGACCTGAATTAAAAATTAAAACCAGAATTCTTGTAGCGTCCTTAGAAGTTCTCTTTGACTCTGAGGACTAAAAATCAGATGTGCAATTTTCTGCCATGTTAAATATGAAACAATGCTACAAGCTTAACCTGATTTAGAAACAGTGAGTTGGTATTTTTTTAAAAAAAACTGAAGATATAAATAAAGTGCAGAAAAGCATGGTTGGAGTATAGAGGATATAGGGAGAGGCTTCTCCAAACATTCGTTCTCACACCCTTGGAAAGTATTGTAGAAATTCATTTGGTTTTTCTATCTGATTCATTCTTCCATTCACTTCCAAAGAATTATCATCCATATTTCTTCTAAGCAAATACAAATCTTGTGCACTAATGTTTATTCAAGGTGCTATATTTCTTTATAGGCACATGGTGGCTCAGTGGGTTAGGATGCTGAGCTTGTCGATCAGAAGGTTGGCAGTTTGGCAGGTCAAATCCCGAGTGCCGCATAACAGAGTGAGTGCCTGTTACTCGTCCCAGCTTCTGCCAACCTAGCAGTTCGAAAGCACATAAAAATGCAAGTAGAAAAATAGGGACCACTATGGTGGGAAGGTAACAGCATTCCATGCACCTTTGGCATCTAGTCATGCTGACCATATGACCACGGAGATGTCCTCCGACAAACGCTGACTCTTCAGCTTAAAACGGAGATGAGCACCGGCTCCTAGAGTTGGAAACGACTAGCACGCATGTGCGGGGGAACCTTTACCTTTACCTTTATACCTGTTCCAATATTTGAGGGACTGCCAGAAAGACATTTTCCAAAGCACCAAAAGGCAAGACAAGAAACAACCAATGGAAACTAACCAAAGGAGAGAAGCAACCTAGAACTATGGAGAGCGTTCCTAATAGTGAGAGCAATCAGCCAATGGAATAACTTGCCTCCAGAAATTGTGGTGTTCCATCACTGGAGGCTTTCAAAAAGAGACTGGACAACCATTTGTCTGAAATGGTATAGGGTCTCCTGCTGCAAGGGGTTGAATGAGAAGACCTCCAAAGTCCTTTCCAACTCTATTGTTCTACGTTCTACGTTACACATGTTTCTAAACCTTCTGCAATGAAAAGGGGGCAAAGAAAAATTCACTTCTGTTATGTTCTGCCAACTAGCATTCTTTGTGCTGTTAAAGAAATAAGAACTGAACATCATGTTATCCCTATTTCTCCTCCACCCACCCACCCTTTTCTGCTATACAATCAGCAAAAATGACTTGATTTGAGGGGCAGAGGGAAGAAAGCTTTCCTTTTTTTTTTTCTTGAAGAGCCTTAGATTGGCTCTTTTCCAGTTCAGGTAATTACATTAGTTTTGTCTGTCTTAATTCTTTCATTCTTTTTTTTTAAAGAAACTCTGGTAAAATAAAAATGTATCCTAGAAAATCTTTGCTTGACATATATTTATGGGATATGACCCTCAAGATATTTGCATTGTTATTTGCAAATCTGTACCTTAATATTGGTGACTTTAGGCTTCTAGGAACACAGAAGATCCAGAAAAACAAGAAAGCTTTTGACTTCCCCTCCTTTTGGTTTTTGAAGAGGTCTCCAATTTTGTTGCTAAAATTCAGCAGTGATATTGCTGGATGAGAGAAAACAGAAGAAAATTAAATGCACACAAGATCAAGGCACTATTTGTCAGTCTAAAACTGGATGCAGAGACTGGTTTATTTAAGATGGAGTCCCACTTTTGCAAAGGACTGGGAATGCTCCTTCATCCTTAGCTAACACTAGATTTACAAGTGGTAGCTATGGTGAAAAACATATTTTATACAATTAGAACTAGTGCAAACCATGCCTATTTTTGAGCTTATTGATTTATATCCCATCTTGGCAAAGCTGCTTCCCCATGAAAAAGTATAGAGGTTATATCATACCTGGGCTCAGGGATGAGGCAATGGCAAGCCACTTCCAAAAAAATATTGCCAAGAAGGTTGCAGGGACTTGTTCAAGCAGTCATCAGGAGTCAATCTCTCTCTTTCTCCCTCCCTCCCTTTTTATCTCTCCCCTTCCCCCTCTCCTTCTTAAAAATGACTATCTGGAATTCCTGAACAAAATCCCTTATTGGTAACGTACCTGGCTCAGAACAATCACAACTGTTTCTTGTGTCAAGAGAAAATGCACAATAAATTTTTAAAAATGTATTCCCTGAAATTATTATTTCCTTAGTATGTTTTGTCTATAGAAGTTTAATAGTTTAGAACTATTTGTGATTCCCTCTCATTCTTCTGAACTGAACAATATATCAAGACTTGCTTTCTGTTTCTTTATTGTAAATTAATTTGTGATGGTATATCCATTTTGCTTATTTCTGTGGGGTAGGGGTGGAGGCGAGGAAACATAAGGATGTGTACATTCCCATTGTTATTCATTAATGTGAAATTTGCATTGAGATTTGTCTTTGTAATGAGATGATAGATAGATAGATAGATAGATAGATAGATAGATAGATAGATAGATAGATAATACATATTTTTCAAAAGAAAGCAATACACTTTTTAAACTTTTTTCTTAAAAATCCATTTATGAATATAGAATCAGAGCCTTATTTATTTAAAGCCATTTTTCCCACTAATTGACTTGAAGGTGTTCTTTGATCTATACAAAATGAATTCATTGCAATAAATTATGAATTTCGTTTCAATTAAGTTGGATTTATACGCATCTCTGGATCTTGTGGACATCTGCTTGCCATCTGCTAATTGATTAGGAATTCAATTCAATGTACAATTTTCCACAAGCAACTTAGAATCCAAAGATGAATTGAAATTGCTATTATCAAAACCTTATTTTAATCTAAACTGAGCTTTGTTTTCGAAATGAGCTTATTTCATGAGAATATGGTAGCCTTATTTTAAGTCAGCAAACATTAGTTATTGTCTACTTGGGTTTGCAAATATATTACCCAAGGATGAGCATAAGATACTTCTACTAAAAATCTATTCATAAATGTTCATTCCTAGTTTCCATGGAAATTTTGGCTGAAGGTGAACTTTTGGTCCACAAAATTGGAGATGAAAATAATTATGCTAACTACACTCCCTTTATCATTCCTATTGTTCTAATGTCAGAATTGTGGCAGTAAGAATGTTCTCAGTCACTCGCTTGCTCATAGATAGATAGATAGATAGATAGATAGATAGATAGATAGATAGATAGATAGGACAGACAGAGATTCCACATCAACTGTAGCACTTTATTAAATATTAGCAGGCATCATTTGTTTAGTGATTTTTAGGGACAAGAGAATTGTTTGGCCATAAGAGAAATTATTTGCTTTAAAAGTACATATGCATCTAATTTTTATTGCTATGAAAGTTAGCAAGATCTAAATGACACCACAAAGCAAGACAGATTCAAATTATTTTCTTTGGCTTCAGCTATTATTCTGCTGAATGCTTAGTTGACCTCCAGAATAGACAACTAATCTGTGATTGACATAACTGCTATAAACAGTTCTCTTTTTGATTTTCTGAATGCTCAGAGTGAACCACTACAATCAACAAGTAAAATACATACCAACAAACCCAGAAAAGTTGACCCCAGTTTTCCATTGTACAGCTGCCCAGAGTTTTTGGATGTTGATATTCTGAGTAGTAAAATAATTAGAAACAGGGGGGGGGGAAACCAAGGCTTTGTTACCTACAATTTTGATACACAAATTCTGGATAAAGCCTTTCCTATCTTTTTAAACTTAGGCAGCATGTTATAATAATTACAAATGATGGATTAGAAATTTGGAGTCTGCTTATTCAGCTGGGTTGGAAATCTTCCAACTAACAATGATAGAGGAGATGAAAAACTTTCTTCTTGTATCGTTTAAATGACCAATTTTAGAGCTTAGAGTCCTGGAGAGATGATAAATGAAACTTCTTAGGAATAGCTGTAGTAAGACCTTTACATCCTCACTTTACCAGATGAGTCAGGCTCTGCTTGATAATGGGTCTTATCATGCTGCACCCTATATTTATCAAAACATTGCTGTTTTAAAGAGAAGGGAATTGAAGAGATTTGTTACAGTGCTTAGCAATAGCAATAGCAATAGCATTTATATATACTGCTTCATAGTGCCTTACAGCCCTCTCTAAGGGGTTTACGCAGTCAGCATATTGCCCCACCCCAAACAATCTGGACCCTTAGTTTACCAACCTGGGAAAGATGGAAGGCTGAGTCAACCTTGAGCTGGTCAGGATTGAATTCCTGGCTGTGGGCAGAGTCATCCTGAAATACTGCATTCTAACTACTGTGTCACCATGGCTTTTTAATGCATTATTATATATATTTCAGACTGACTTCAGACCTGAATTTGAATTGGAAACAGCCTTTGTCTCCATCTACCCAAGAACAGAACATTCTATTTGATTCTGTTGAATCCCTGAAATTTATAATGCCACCATCAAAGATAACTTCTTTCCAAATTACTTGATGGACAGAGTAGACTGGAAGGTATCACACTATAGTGACTTTGTTTGGATCAGATTCTGCTAACTTTTAAATTTCAGACTTCTGAAGTTAAGGATATTGTGATGTATATGATTCATTGCCTGAGGCTGAGATGCCTTATCTTTCTATTGATTACACATCCCCTATTAACGAAATGTCAAACAAATTTCTCAATCTACTTTCTTTCTTTCTTTCTTTCTTTCTTTCTTTCTTTCTTTCTTTCTTTCTTTCTTTCTTTCTTTCTTTCTTTCTTTCTTTCTTTCTTATATTTGTTTTCTGCATATCTCCCTGCGAGACCCATTATCTCCATTATCTTTGGGGTAAAATAATGATTGTCTAATGCTACAAAATATGATAAAATCTATGTTATAGAAAAAAAGAAACATATTGAGACTTTTTTCCAGAGTTAAAATTGCTTTTCCCAAAAAATGGAAAATCTACAAATCTTTTTCCAAACACTGACAATACTCACTCTGAGCTCAAGGGAGGAGTCAAGAGTGTCATCAGTCTGCCTTAATTGTTAGTAGTTCAGTGTTAGCATGCAATAAACCTGTATTCATTTGAACCGTCTTGACTCCTGATTCCCTACACTTGACATGCTGCAACTATTATCTTGTCTATTGAGATGGCATTTCTGGATCAGTTTGTTTTGGCACTGTAACTCATTGAAATACTACATTAAAATGCAATTCCACTCCTTTTCTCATCCCTTTTACCTAATTAATTGGCATCAAGAGTCATAATCTACCATACATGGGCTATTCCCAATGAAACTTCAGAAGATGCCCTGGGTCCAAGATATAGCTGCAAGAAAGTTAGAAAACTATATGTGATATAGTTCAGGTTCCTACTGGAGTTTTCATACAATGCTAGCTTGCTTGTTCATTATTATTTTTGATCAAATCTGTACCTTGGAAAGAACTCAGAGTGATATAAATGGTTGGTCTCCATTTTTATCCCTTTCACATTGGTGAAATTTTGAGATAACGAGTGAATCATAATAATCTTTTGAGCTTCATAGCTTAGTGAAGAATTGAATCTAATTCTCCCCCGTGTTCCCACCCTACAGGAAGACCATGATGGCTCTTTTTAAAAAAAAGAAAATCTGTAATCCTTAAATCTATTTGCAAGTCCATGTTTCTGAGAAAACAATAAAGAGATTTTCCATATTGTCAAGAAACTATGAATACAAAGAAAATGGCTTATTGTCACAAACAATGTAAAATGTTGTTGACTACTCCCACCTTGCAAGAAAGATTATCCCATTTGGGCATTTTCTAATTCAACCAGTCCCCAGTCTGTCTAATAAAATAGATTTCCCCTTAGGAATCTCAAATCTTTCACATAGGCACAATCTTTTTTCCCTTTAAGTGGCAGCAATACTTGGGTCTCTTGGAGAGATACAGAGATTGGTACCATGCCATGCTAATACTGAAGAATGGAATATGTAGCATATAATTCCTTCAAATTGTTTCTTCAGAGATAAACCCTGGAGTCCTTAACAGTTACAGCTAAATGTGCTGGGGGGGGGGGAAACCACAGTCAAACATACAGCAAGGGGATTTATTGAGCTTCACAATAAAATTAATTTCTTTGCCAACACCTCATCATCATCCTATTGGAATTCATTAGTTTGCAAACCAATATATAGATTTCTTCCCATTGCTAAAACAATGCTCTAGATAGAATTTAGTCACTTTACTTATCAAGTTGATTTACCATTGCAGTCAGGTGAATATTTCATTCACAAGAGTTGTCCTTTTTGTCACTGCTGTTATGAGCTGTGACAGCCAAGCTCTCTCTGTTACACTTCTTCTGAAACCAGCTTTTTTATTCTATAGCTCCAATGCCAGTGGGTAGGTAGATGATATGGAGAAAGAGGTTGTTCAACTTAGTCCAATTTAGATAATTAACAAAGGCTGCTGGTGTCGATGCTGTAAACATTGACTTGTTTTTGCACTGACAATATAAGAGGCAGCCTTTTGCTTTAACTGTTTGGCTTTGAATCACTAAAGCACAGGAGAGATTCAATCCAGATGTTTTAAGAAGATAAGAAGTAGCACACTTCAAGGGAAATGAAACTTCATGTGTTGGACTAATTGGTGAATGTGATTCATGACATGTAATTAAGGGAGGGAGATTCTGTAGGATATGATGTGTCAAGAGGAGGAGAATTCAGATTCTGGCATCCATCCATGAGTACCGATGCTCGGTTCTGCTCATTATAGACTTTTTTAGAATAAATAATCATGCAGTGCTCTTTGATGTGTCTTTTTAATCGGAATCATGACAGCTGGATTATTCCATATCTGATGTATACATTTCCCATATATTGCAGATGGATTATATCATTATAAACTTAAGTAGATTATAATGTATCTATAAGTAGACACATCCACTTGTTCGTTTGTTTTCTTTGTTCTTGTTGTAAGAGGGCTACAGGAGCTATTGATGTTGCATCATATGCTCCCAGGCTTTCCGTGTTTTGGTTGGTCCCCTTGCCCCACACTTCCTGACTTCAACTGACAAAGGACAATTGAAGGAAAAATACATTGACAGGTGACATGGTGAAAGGTGGTGCAATAGGAGATTCAAATTAACATTATATCCTCAGCTCTTTAGAATACCTTGTCTATGTTTACTTGTCAGAGAGGTTAAATAAACACGATCCAATTTGGTGGGGATTAGAGTTCAGATTCACTAGCTCTTCCCAAGTGGAAAGGAAATGTACAAATGGGCAGGTTTAAGAGCAGAGACAAGTATGATAAAAACTGTTGTTTATCAAAGAATCTAATTTGCATTAAACATGCTACTTTCTAATCCAGTTTGAACCACTCCAGTTATAAACAAAAGTATGTTTCGGTACATTAGCATATTGGTATGCTGGTTTTTGAAAAATGGGCTCACTCTGGGAATGATCATTTACATTATTTAAAAGCAAAACTATTAAACATGGCTACTCTCCAGTCGTGTACTTAATTATTTTTCCCATCTGTCACATTAAAAATTAAGGTTTTGTATTAATTTGGAAAAAATTTTGGGCATCTCAACAGCTGTGGTGCATCATATTATGTGCTTCTGCTTTCAAGAGTCTGAGCAAGAATCCAGTCATAATCCATCATTGTCCTTTTTTTCATTCTTGCATTGATATATTGCTCTGAGCATTGTTATATATTATATTTCCAAGAAACATTTGCAAGCAAGTTCAATTCCCTGGAGGAATTCAAATTGGCTTGAAAATATCTGAGTGCAGAGAGAAAAAATTTGAGGGAACTGTTGTGGAAATCAAATGCAATCAAGTTTAATATCCAGGATATCTCTCTGCTGGGAAATTAGTTTGTGAAAGAAAGATTGAATTCTGGAACCCCTCTGTACCACTGACAACTGCATTGTAGATGAGCCTTGTTTACTGGGGGGGAATGATTGACGTATTGGTCTGACATCTCAATTCCACATATGTTCATTCATAACTTTGTTTCTTCTAGTGAGAACAACAGGAGATCAAAGAAACCTACCTCTCTCCATTTTTTAGCTTACAAATTCCCATTTAATCTAATGAAAGAAACATTATTTTAACAAAAGGAAAAAACAATTTTCTCACGAGCAAAGTACTACATAGTATTTTTGCACTTATTTAGTTGCCAGGGGATCAGAGAGTGTGTTTTGATGTCCAACAGTTTCATTATACAATCACCTGTCCAGGAGTCTACCCTATCCTGAGTTTCCCATGCTTTCCTTAAAATATTTTGGAAGGTGTTATTAGGCAACTCCTCCAGTGGGGCCTGTTGTAAAACAGTGCTAATGTTCCTACTAAGGGGAAATCCTACTGGTGTTTCAAAGGGTCCTGAAAACCTTCACTCAGTGTATAACATGAGGCTCTTTCATTGGGTCTTTATCCAGGCCTTTGGCAAGAATGATTGAAGCTCTGTTGCTGTAGGTAGAAGATGGACAGACAGAGGCTGAGGGCAAAATTAAGAGAGGAATCAGTAGTTACATTCCCACAAATAGTCTAAGTCCAGCCCATCTTGAATTCCTTTGACTCTTATCTAGTGCCAATTTGGTGCTGACTGTTAGTTGACTAGATTCTTATGTATAGGCAAGAGCAATAAATCAGCATAATAACTAAGTGCAGTCCTGATTCTTCACACCTGACAGTTGTCTTCTTTTTCTTTATGCCCATCTGGGTTTGTTATCTTTGCCACCTTTGCTCTTTTTTTTGTTTTGTCCTGTTTTCTTCTTTTAAGAAGAAAACTGTCCCAAGCCAAGCACACAGGCGTACACAAAGAGGTAGTTTGCACACCTTACTAAATGAGGTTTGCAAACACACAGACTTGCAGGTTACTTCCCCCAAAGTTCAGCAAGTTTGGCTTACAGAGTTCAGAAATCAGAGTGGTGAACAGAAGAGTGGTCAGGTAAAATCTGAAGGCCATAGCTTGTAGACGGTTCATCAGCTGACCCAGTTTCAAAGTCAAGATTGTGAGGTTCACAAGTCAAGGTGTGTGGAGTGGGAGTTAATGGCCGGTTGTCATCAATAAAGGGACTTGAGTTTGCTGCTCTGTTTTAACAGAAGCAGCTCTGGACTTTCTCATTTAGAGGAGCAAAACCCCTTCCTTTCAAGTAATCTCATAGTGTGCCTTTGCTCTACTCTCCTAGAAGCCCATTGTCAGGTCCCAACTCAGAGACAAAACAACAAGATCCAGTCTTTTATTTGCTTACACCTTAATGGACAGAATCTTGCCAGACTGAAGGTATAACCTTCTAATCTACTAGATATATCATGAGAGATTCTAAGTTGTGGTTACCCTGAACCTCTTCCCTTCTCCCACATCCATTTCAGGACTGTGCAGTTTCTTTATCCTCCATATCTAAGCCTCTTTCTAGGAAAGCTGTATGTCTCCCCCTCTGTTCCTACAGGTGCACATTCCATTACACACACCAAATTCTTGAGTTGGGAGGAGGCAATAATTCAGCACCTTCATCTTTGAAAGTGACAGCAGTTGTCTCTGTTGGTTGCTGGCCTCCTCTGTCATTACAGACAGCAGTCCTGTCCCTTAACTGTGGAACTGATCTCTTGTGGTCTGATCGCTTGTGCATCTGGCGGCTCATTGTTGGTCTTTTCTGACTCCAAATCTGACACAGAGTTGCTGGGAATCAAGTGGTATAAAAATGTAATATATCCTCATATCATCATCGTCAATGTCATCATCATCCTGTCCTTACAAAATTGTTGAAAAATGTATTCTTTCCTAGATTCACAGCAATTATCCATACAATTTCTCTGCCCACCTAAAGGTTATATTGGCCTTAGGCTAATATTATCCCATTTCTATATCAAACTGTACTTTAAAAAAAACCTGAAGATTCTTATACAATAAACTGTTTTTGCAAAAAAATATAATTTCTTCATGCACTTTCATATTTATTTGCAAAACTATATATAAAATCTTTGATACGAATAAAGGTTCTCATCTATATATTTGTCTAAGCAGTGATAATCAGTTGGTTTAATTGAATATACAGAGCACACAAACACATTATATATCAAACATTTTTACAGCAGCTATAAATTTTGCAACCAGGTGTTGACTTTTCAAGGAATAAAGGTAATCTGATTTATGTAGTGATGCTATATCTACATGCATCAAACTCTAAACCCAAACACCCTAGAATTGTTTTTTAAGGAAACCATATTTTTAAACTCACTGTCTCACTTCACTCGATATGTGCACAAAAAATTCTGTGCATTAGCTCCTAACACAGCATACAATATGTAGCTATTCACTTATTAATGTTATTATTTTATGTGGCATGACAGAATACAACATTAGCACATAAAAATTCAAACAAACAGCATATAAATTGTGTATCAAAGTATAAAACACCAGAATAGTGTATTATTTTTTAAAAACACAGTAGGAGTGATAAATAAAATTATGAATTAGACTTAAATTATTTATGAGCAGTTACTGGAGTGAGTAAATCTATGGCCAAATATCTTGATTGTTTAGCCATGGGACAGCACTACTTTCAAAATGATATGTCCCATGCAGGGATCCAGGGAACCTTCTGAGGGGGCACACACACACACACACACACACACACACACACACATATTTGCATAAATCTTTTGGGCTGCTAACAAAGAATTAAAGGGAGACTGATATAGCTTTTTCAAACTTATTTGTTCTCATCAGTCAGCCACACCCTTCTGAGATTCAAACCTGGGCTTATTGCACATTAGGCAGTTGTTTTAACCTCTAGGCCACAACCTCTTTCTCACTTTGTCAGCTGCATCGGGGAGGGAAGAGGCAGGGGAGATATATATGTCTTGAGTATTTTGAACACCTTGCCGGCCCAAATATGGGCCAAATATATATCCTCTCTGTCTGTCTCTGTCTCTCTCTCTCTCAACAAAAGAATTGAAATTAGAGCAGAAATACAATTCCAAATAAGGAAAATATTAGCAATCTATTGCTAAGATTTTTATTTTATTTTTTACGAATCTGTACAGACAGTTCCTGGAGAGTAACAGGCTTCAGTAAGGAGGATTGTTACCATATGGCAATATGCCTACATAAGTGATAGCTCACGGGCCATCCTCCCTTTGTGCAGTTCCTAAAGCAGCTATAAATCATGTCACAGCAACTCCATGCATATATGTTACAAATAAAACACAAAGATGTAAAGGACTGAGGAAGCCTTCAAGCCATGCATGTGATGGCTTGGACAAGATTCATGCATCATGAAGAGCTCTTTTGGTTAGTATTTTATGTGAACTTAGCCTTTGCACTTTATAAATCATGGTCTATGGATTAGTTTAATTCAGAAGGCTTTAGATATGGAATTGATTGTATGACTGAATTGGACTTTAGTAATCTGAAAACCAACTATTTTGGCACCCTCCGTTGAGCAATATTCAGTATCGTTCCAATGATGCACAGGCATTTGTACAGTATCTTTAATAATAATAATATTGAACCATAATACATCCTGCAACAATACCTTTATCACTTTCAAACCACAACTTCTGCCTATCCAAGGTCTTTGGGGAGGACTCAATAGGTTGATAAGTGTGCATATCAAAATAGTTTCCCCTTTGATTTCAAAGCCCCGAGCAACTTGAGAAAAATAATGTTCGAAATTCATGTTAAAATTAATTATTATTTAAATAAAACAAAAGCAAAAAACAAATGGACATTAAAATTGCAGCCCCCAATATAATTCTTGGAAATGTTTTCTTCAAAATATGTGGAAATCTTAGTACAAATTTAAAACCAACCACAACTCAAACCCTCAAGTTCAAGAAATAAAGTTTGATGAACACATGAGAATAAGGAAGCAAGAAAGAATTTACTTTCCTTGTTTTTAAGAACATTAAAAAAAATATTGCCCATTAATGCTTGTTGAGTTCAGAGTTAAACCTGGTTTCAAGCAATGCCCATCTTTGGCTCCCTTTCTCCTTTTGACATCTTATTTTATAAAAGAATGCCATTAGAGAGAGCAAACATAAGAAAATGAATCGGGACAAAGACCACAGGGAAAACTAATCTCACTCTATCGCCTCTGTAATTCTACCAGGATAGACATTGTTAGCCAGAGAAAAGCTGCCTGTCAATCAGAGAAATGAGTGTGTGCTCAGAGGAAATGGTAGAATAACCTTTTGCATCAAAAGAACAAGATTCTAGGAACATAGTAGAGGTGATGCAGTACTACGGTATATTCTCCAGAGGTTAGATAAACTGAGATGAGTTTCTTGCAATTTACTGATTATGGTGTTTGGGAGGAAAGCATACAAAAAGTTGAGATCCTTGTCAGTGCAGGCTAGATTTTATTTTTTTATGTATTTATTTTAAAATCCCTTAGCAACTGCTAGAAGAGATGTCTTCCCAATATATTGTTCTGGCTGTGGTTACCATAGCACTGAAGGATGTCAATGCATTCTTCATTTCAGAGTACTCAACACAGAAAGAGAATTGATCTTCATTCGTCTTTAAAAATAAGAATTAAGGTAGTGGAGAGTGGGGTGCAAATCATCCCTTTATATTATTTGGCCATTCAAATAGGTATTAATGGAGGGGAATCCTTTTCTTTTTCTTATGATTAATTTATCATCTGAAAGAACAACAGATAAAATATAGAGAGGAATAACTAAAACCCCATTGTGTGTCTTTTTGGAGTTATTTTTAAATCCCTGTAATGTAATTGTGCCTGATTTTACATCAGGTAAATACTCTTCTCCACCTCCCTCTGACCCTATCTTTTCACAAATGTCTCATGCATGATCTATATTTTTGCTATTAATGAAATTAATTTTATTTTAGCTACCCTTGTTGAGGAATTTTCCCCTTCTGTAAAGTGCAGGTAAAATCTTGACAAGGTATGCCATTAAACTGATGTAACTCCACCATGTTAATTACTACTCTAATTCCTCTGCTGTTGAAATAATATTGCTGATAGTACATGTGCTGATTTCCAGAGAATAAATTCTAAAATTAATCTGAGGAATATTCACAAAGGCGCATTTAAAAGATATATGTACCCGTGCAGGCATGGAATCATCTAACGTACCAAATCACTACTATTTACTGATCCCAACTACTGCTACCAAATGGGGAGAAATTACTTCAGTTCTCATTGTAATAACAACTTGCATGATCCAAATTTTCAACCCATGCAGAGTTTTCAGCATCTGTCACAATTGCCACCCTAACAAAATAAATGTCAGCTGTTCGAGGTGATTAGAAACTAAAGTTATGACTGCTAACCCTACTTTGACAATAGGGTTAAAGTAACAGATTCTTGTGTTTCCTCCTTCCCTTTATCCTGGAAAAAAAAGGGAGGACAAATCTGAGACACTTTCTCAAATTCCATTTCCGCTCTGGGTATAAATTTCTTTTTTCTGACTGTTGTCTTGGTTGCAGCCCTTCCTCTGCCCCTCAAGGTTATTTCTTTTCCATATTACATCAACCCTAAGTAGGGATGCTTGAAACTCTATTATGAGTTTACCTGAATTATACATTCTTAATTCTACTTTCTCCAGTTTTAGTGCCCCCTAAATATGTGGTCCGTATTCTAGAAATCTAAGCACACACACACACACCACTTTGGTGGAGTATTCTGGGAATTGAATATCACACAATATCCCTGGTTATTTCAAAACTCCTTTTCTCGTACTGTTTCTTCCCATTCAGAAAGACCCAGCATAGCGAGTTCACTTTACATTCCATCTTTTAATGAATACCAACTTACTTAGAGAGTGGATGGATCTTTTTTGTGACACCTGACTCTAGCTTGGTATCCTCCTGGAAATTCAAATAGCCTGCTATCCTTTAAGTAAGCCTTGAAGACTTGGGTTTTGCTTCTGTTGGGTTATGCCAATAGAGTTTTGTTTCTGTCATTTCAGTATACTTTATATGATAAATTGTGTTTGTTTGTTTTCTTTTTTTTATTTACACTGTCTGACTCCCAGAAACACCACTGAGATACACACACACACACACACACACACACATGCACACACACATATACTGCTCAAAAAAATAAAGGGAACACTTAAACAACACAATGTACTGTATTTAATAGTAGGATGTCTTATCTTGTGTTCCCTTTATTTTTTTGAGCAATATATATATATATATATATATATATATATATATATATATATATATATATATATATATATATATATATATATATATATATATATATATTGCTTGTAAGCTGCCCTGAGTCTTCGGAGAAGGGCGGAATATAAATGGAATTTAAATATGATGACGGATGTGATTTCGTCGAAACGTCGCCACAACTTTCTGAAGATGAAAGGAACACGGGAAGAAACCCGAGACTCTCTCTCTCTCTATATATATATATATATAGAACAAAGAGCAAGAGCCACATGCTTCTCCCAGAAGAAGGAAGCAGAAGCCTGATGATGACGGATGGGATTCCGTCGAAACGTTGCGCCTACACCTTTAATTCTACGCGGGGAAAAACCCGAAAAACCAAGGATCCACATACAGGCACCCGCGAAAACCTCAGAAAACAAATATCTTACCTCTACGGGGAGGAAATCTACCAGCTAACCAAGACCTACGAAAAACTCGAAGTACGAAGAGCTTCCATCCTGTGTGACCTCACATTCCTACGCAACTGCCGAGACCAAAATTTAATCCCCACATCCTTCCAATTGAAATTCCACTCCAACTCTGCAGCCATCAAACGCATCCTGATAAGAACAGAACTGGCCCTAATCAGAAACGAACTCCACACAAAAAGATTCCTCTTGGACCGAATCAACAGAGACCTCCTCACACTTCACCTCAAACTCAGCAACAAGATCCACCCCACACTTTGGGACAAATTCAAACAAATCGCTGTCTGGAGAGCTGAAACAGAGACTGCCTACAAAACAGACACACACACCAATAAACTCCGAAGACTAAAGGAACGCCAGAAACAAACCCCTCCTCTCCCACAGCAACACATGAAACAAACTGTGCACAACATCTCAGATAGGATTCTCACCATAGCCGAAACCAACGTCCTGTCTAAAGGATTTAATTTTGCAGTCACTCCCAAACACATTCCCACGGAAACCATTATATGCGGAGTCGAATCCAGCCTGACCAAAATTAACCCTGATGATGCCAACAAAATCAGACTCGAAGTTACCAACATCCTCTGCACCAGCAAACCACCCAAAAGCAACTTACCCAAAGAGGAACAGACAGCACTACTTAACCTAAAAAATGACACCAGCATAATCATTCTGCCAGCAGACAAAGGCAACGCCACGGTGGTAATGAACTCATCTGACTACCATACCAAATTATCCAACCTACTCCGAGACTCCACATACAAACTCCTCAAGACAGATCCCACCACCTACCTGGAAAAAACCACAAAATCAAAAATAAAAGCCACACCCATCAGTGAAGAGATCCAGAAAACAATCATTCCCAGAGAAAAATCATCCAGATGTCCTAAGCTCTATGGTCTGCCCAAGATACACAAAGAAGGAACCCCACTCAGACCCATAGTCAGCTCCATAGGCTCACCTCTACAAAATCTAGCCAAATTTCTTGCCAAACAACTACAGCCTTATGCAAATTCCATCACCTCACACGTACAAAACTCATTCCAATTCATAGAGATCATAAGTAAACTAAACTTACAGCCCTGGGACCTACTTGTGAGCTTCGATGTTGTATCCCTCTTCACCCAAGTACCAATCAAAGAAGCCTTGACAGCTATCCTAAATAAATACAACCCCCCAAAACACATCCTAGATCTGACCAACCACTGCCTATCTAACACATACTTCATCTACAATGGACAAAGATACAAACAAATGGAAGGAGCACCCATGGGATCACCCCTCTCACCTGTCATCGCAAACCTCTACATGGAACACTTTGAAACCCTCGCTCTGGAAAAATCCAACCACAAACCCAAACTCTGGCTCAGATACGTAGATGACACCTTCGTAATCTGGCCACACGGCAAAGAAAAACTGGATGACTTCCTCATACACCTCAATAGCCTACACCCCAAAATACAATTCACCATGGAAACAGAAGCTAACAATAAACTTCCCTTCCTTGATGTCTTAGTCTACAAGAAATCCAACGGCTCCCTAGGACACACTATCTACCATAAAAAAACACACACAAACCGCTATCTGAACGCACTCTCACACCACCACCCAGCACAGATCAACTCCGTAGCCAAGACACTCATCTCCAGAACAAAACACCTAGCTGACGAACAACACCTAAAAACCGAACTACACACTCTCACTAATGTACTAACAGCCAATGGATTCCAAAGAAACACGATTACCAACTTAATCCAAAGAGAGACACCCACAAAAACCCAAGACAGAGAACAAGAAAATGGCAAAGCCCTCCTCCCATACTTAAAAGGGACCACAGACAGAATCAGCAAGGTCCTCCAAAAACACAACATCAAAACAGCATTCTACACAGACAGAAAAATATCCACCATCCTAAGAAACCCCAAGGACATAATTGGGTTAGAAAACCAAGGAGTATACGAAATCCCATGCACCACCTGCCCCACCACATACATCGGACAGACCAACAGAAGAATAAGTGCACGCATTGAAGAGCACAAAAACTCACTCAGAAAGGGAGAACAAACTTCATCCCTGGTCCAACACTTTGAAGCCACGGGACATGAAATTGATTTTAAAAAAACCAAAACTATCGCCAAAATTGAACATTTTAACAACAGAATAATCAGAGAAGCCATTGAGATAGAAAAACGCCCCCACAGCATGAATAAACGAGATGATACCTCTCGTCTACCAGCCATTTGGAAACCCGCCTTGATTGACAGACGAAGCCCAACCACCAAGAATGATACCAGACCCAAACTCATGATAACATCACATGACATCACCACCACACAACCATTCAAAAAGCAAATCCGAACCCACAACGATAAAGACACACAACCACAAAACAGAAACCTAACTACAGCTGCAACATCAGCCACTTTAAACCCCTCCAAACCACACAATAAGCAAACTGACACCCACTATAAAAACATGGCACCACCACAAACACGAAGCCGAACAAAAGCAGCACAACTCACCAGCTCAGTTCTGGAGCTGGCAGCTGAGACCAGCCCATCCACTCAGAACACACCCCCACCCAATCAGAACACACCCACCATTCAAAACACACTCCCACCCAATCAGAACACACTTGGTCCCCTACCCAATCAGAGCACACCTCCACAGAACACACCCCCTCTGGCAGTTTAAAAAAAAGAGGAACAAAGAGCAAGAGCCACATGCTTCTCCCAGAAGAAGGAAGCAGAAGCCTGATGATGACGGATGGGATTCCGTCGAAACGTTGCGCCTACACCTTTAATTCTACGCGGGGAAAAACCCGAAAAACCAAGGATCCACATACAGGCACCCGCGAAAACCTCAGAAAACATATATATATATATATATATATATATATATATATATATATATATATATATATATATATATAAGGTAAAGGTAAAGGTTCCCCCGCACATGCGTGCTAGTCGTTTCCAACTCTAGGGGCCGGTGCTCATCTCCGTTTCATAGCCGAAGAGCCAGCACTTGTCCGAGGACGTCTCCGTGGTCATGTGGCCGGCATGACTAGACGCCAAAGGCGCACGGAACGCTGTTACCTTCCCACTGTAGTGGTCCCTATTTTTCTACTTCCATTTTTACGTGCTTTCGAACTGCTAGGTGGGCAGAAGCTGGGACGAGTAACAGGCGCTCACTCTGTTACGCAGCACTCGGGATTCGACCCGCCAAACTGCCGACCTTCCGATCGACAAGCTCAGCGTCCTAACCCACTGAGCCACCGCGTCCCTTATATATATATATATATATATATATATATATATATATATATATATATATATATATATATATATATATATATATATATATATATATATATATATATATATATATGTGTGTGTGTGTGTGTATATGTATATGTATATGTATATGTATATGTATATGTATATGTATATGTATATGTATATATGCTGCCCAAGTGATTTTGGATTTTTTGAACATAGATAGGCTGAAGCAAATGACAGACCTATATGGAATGCAATGCCCTTGGGTAACCCATCCTAGTTTTAACTGGATAAGCCAGGGATTGCTTCTGGAGCCATCTGCATGCAAAACAGATGTTCTTCTACCAACTCACAGGGTCCATCCTTTGTTGGTTCTACCTTAAGGAGGCATTCAGCTTTCCAATTATCACACAGTCTCTTAAATATATGTACTATCCCTATGGGAGAGAAGAATGCATGATTATTAAGCTTTCTTGTTTCTTTTTTTCCTTCTCTCTCATTGTCTCTTTTTAAGTGCAAAATTAATTGGAAGTGACAAGAGGAAAATGTTGCATTTGAATGCTCTGATAAGCAATCAAAGCTTAATAGATTAGAAAATATAATTAATTACCTAATTATACTGGAAGTGGTAACTTTTGGTAAATTATTCATTGAAAAGCCATTGTCTCTACTTTATCAAATAACCACCATATGAATACTTGTTGCAGACTGCTACTGCTTTGTTAAATAGATAGATTATCCCTTTATCTAGGTTGATCTTTTTTATCCTGAGACTCGGTCAAAGCAAATTGTTTTCCCAATTATCATCCTCAAATTTTGATAAAAGCTGATCACTGAAATCATCTGAATATTTTCAGAGAGTCAGTAAATATTCCCCAAATAGTTCTTATCAGGAATTAATAACCAATGGCATTTGGTAAATACAAAGCTTTCAACCATCATCTTATTATTTTTCCCTACCCTAGTATTGCCCAGACGTGTTGAGATCACAATTTGTTGAATTTCTAAACAACAGAGTTATCTAGGCTGTTGGAGAAGAAACAGTGGCAAAACTGGGGATGGATCAAAAGAGGAATTATCCCAGAATCTTTACATAGCCACAAATGGACTATATCAAACCTCTCTTGCATTCTGTTGACCTTTATTTAGCACCCAAAGGTGCTAACAGTTGAGTAGATTTCTGTGCATCAGCATGAGTACATGTAGTAATAAATCACTTTAATTAGAACTTCACTTGATCTTTTGCACCTGACCATTATCTAACTTAACCCTTGCTGTATATAGACTTGGACAACCTGTGATTTTTCCAATGGTGTTTGACTGAGACACAGAATAAAATAATAAGAAAAGAAAGTTCAAACAAGTTTTTTTCTTTTGTTTTAAATAGGGTACCCAGCTCCTTCCCAAATTAAAACAGTTAATTTATTGTCAGTGAATAAGTGATTCATGTGATTTTCCATATCGGATTGGGAATCTTTTAAACTGTACCTGGTTTACTTCTTTTGGATATTATCCTTAGCATATAGAAAACCCTCAGAATATAGAAAATCTGGCACATTGGATTTTAGTGAGATTTCCTAAGGAATTTTCTTGAGAATAGGTGTGTCTGCTTAATCCTGTTTGCGCATGTATATGTGTCTCAATACAGGAAAGTTGGTTAATGCACTTCTTTGGATGTAAGCTTTGTCCAACTCTACAATCATGTAGTGCAATTCTCAGCGGATGGAGAAAAGTTGGTGAAGGAAAAACAACTTTTCAACCAAGCGCCTTATGAATTCTCATCTAAGATCAGCTTTACATATTATTTTACCTACTAGTTTTTCTCACTTTCTTTTAACTTCCTAAGCACATTGTCCTGTGAGAGGTATTAAAAATCTAAATTCCACCCCAAGCTCCTCAAGTTTTAATTAACCGGCAGAGTGAGTGTATGAATTTCTAAAAATTGAAAACCAAAAAGGAAGCAAAATCAGCAACGAAATGACTGGGAAGCATAAGGCTCACACAATCAGCAAAACCCTGCCATTTACATATGTATGTTGATGTTGTAAAAGAAGGAAATATAGAGGGAAAGTGTGCCAATGACTGCTCTGGGAGGAAGCATTAAAGATTTGACCTGTTGGATCATCTCTGCAATAATAGAGAAGTTAATCTCAGCTATATTGATTATATTTTTTTAAGCTGCAGATACTTACATCTTTATACTCAGCAATATTGAGGATGAGCTACAACAATATTGGTCAGATAAAGTTAGAGGTAGGAGACACGGTGGCTCAGTGGGTTAGGACGTTGAGCTTGTTGATCAGAAGGTCGGCAGTTTGGCGGGTCGAATCCTGAGCGCCGCGTAACAGAGTGAGTGCCTGTTACTCGTCCCAGCTTCTGCCAACCTAGCAGTTTGAAAGCATGTAAAAATGCAAGTAGAAAAATAGGGACCACTACAGTGGGAAGGTAACAGTGTTCCGTGTGCCTTTGGCGTCTAGTCATGCCGGCCACATGACCACGGAGACGTCCTCGGACAAGCGCTGGCTCTTCGGCTTTGAAACGGAGATGAGCACCGGCCCCTAGAGTTGGAAACGACTATCACACGTGTGCGGGGGAACCTTTACCTTTACCTTAAAGCTAGAGGTATTGCATAATGCTCAATAGATGGCTGTCTGTACGGATGGAGTTCTCTGATAAATCCTTTGCCTTATCTTGTGCCAGCAGCCCTCCGTCAGGCATCACCATAGCTGTTAATTTCTTCATGTTTATTGGCTGTTGCTGTGGCTGATTTAAGTAAGGCTGCTGGCTTGGCAGTTCCTTGCATTTTATCATTCACTGTTTGCTGTCAGCTGGTGTAGTCTTTGGTTTGATTCCCCCTATGCACATGGGCAAAATTAGGGTTTAATTTGTTTTCAATATCTGGATTTGTGCATTCTGTTATTTATGTCACTGTTCACTGCCCTGAGTCCTTAGGGAGAAGGGTGGTATACAAATCAAATAAATAAATAAATAAATAAAATATGTCTCTTTCTCAGAGGTTATTCTCAGGCATCTTTTAAGCTTGTTTCAGTGTGCTGTCACTTTGGTTCTTATCTTATATGAGGGGGAAGGTATAAAAAAGGAGAAAAAGAATGACCACAGGATTAAGAATTTAGATTCATTGAGGCAGCTTATAGACTAAACAAATTATCGTTATTAATAATTCCCATAGATTCGAAATCTTTTCATTTCATAACTTGTGCTCCCTGCCTCATGTATACTTTTATGTATCATAGATGCTTTCACAAAATGATTCTCACTGGCAGACGAATATAGTGGGTGTCTTGTTTCAAAAATTCCATCTTAACCAGAAGGTGATCTGATGACCTTACTTCTAGCACCCAAGATCACGCCCTATGGCCTTTAACAGAATAACAGTGTTGGAAGACACCTTGGAAGTTTTCTAGTCCAATCTCCTTCTCAAGCTGGAAACCCTATTTCAGGCAAATGGTTGTCCAATTTCCTCTTAAAAACTTCCATTGATGGAGTACCCACAATTTTTGGAGGCAGGTTGTTCCACTGATTAATTGTTCTAACTGTCAGGAAATCTCTCCTTAGTTCTAGGTTGCTTCTCTCCTTGGTTAGTTTCCATCTATTGCTTCTTGTTCTGCCTTCTGATGCTTTCAGGTGCCTTCTAATAAATACCTTTGGGGTATTAGAGTTACTTTGGTCATGGTTTTGTTTTTTTTGTTGTTGTTTTTTTTTTGTGCCGGGTAACACTCAAACAGACTAAAATGCTAAGCTGAGGCCATTCATAATTTCTAAGAAGACTGATGAAGAAGATAGAGATAATGGTGCTTTGCTTTTCAACATGCAGTGTTCTGATTAAGTTTATTTCAATTCAAATAATTTTAAAAACCAAATTTGTGCAGAGCACAAAGCTTGGCAGGCAGCCAAAGAGGTGAATTTAAGCACATTGCCTTCCTTGCTCTAATTAGAATGCTGGTGGCATCCCTTATAAAGAAGGATTTCATCCTGGCTTCCTGTGCAGAAAATTGGTCTAAGTCTTAACATCTGAGTCCAAAACTGTCATCAACTTTTTAGTAAGAGCCAAACAAAACTTACTGACTATATCCAAAGATGGAGCTACACAAATCAGTGTAAGTCAGCTTCTAAATCTGTGTTACTTTCATTCTTAATTTGTGTAGTAATTTGCAGCTGTCCAAGATATGGAGTCTGTAGGATAAGTGCAAATGAATCTGGATATTAAGATATTAAAGGGTTAAAAATAAATCTTGAGATCCGGTTGCTTCTATTTCGGCTTTGTTCTATTTCAAGTGTTTATTTGTGTTCTTACTCAACTTAATTGACAGCTTCCAAGGTGTTGGAAGAAATCGGTGCAGGTTTTAGAGAATGAACTATGTATATCAGTGTGCCTCTCAAACTGGTTTGTTAGAATAGCTACTTTGAAAAAAAAAGAAATAGCTTTTGTACTATGATTTATAAATATGATTATGACCAGCCAAGGCATCTAATTAGCAACACTCATCTCAGATTGATTGATTGGTTTTTGTGGCTGCTCTTAACAGCTGAGCTTCTTGGGTTTTTAAGCCAAGGTCTTCTATGGATATTTCATGAAGTCCTTGATCTTTATACATTCAATCTTTTAGGATGAAAAAGAGGGAAATATTGTGCAATGCTTTGAATTCCATTCAGAAATTGTGTTTAGGAACATGTCTGTATGCCAATGCAATGCATGTCTGCTACTCTTTAAAACAACCACATCTTTATCCAGGATGAGATAAGAAAAGGATCTAACCTAGAAACAGATATGGATGTTTTGATAAATCATGAGCTACTGGTGCCATGTTCAGACACCTGCGTAGTCTGAAGCTCCCATTCTGAATTGAATCCAAAGCATCCCTCTAATAGAAAATAATCTGGAAAGCTAAAGAGATGAGAGCAGAACATAGTTTTCCTTTGGGTTTTTCTATTTTCCCCATAACAACACTCTGAGTGGGTTTGGCTGAGAGGGAGTTACTAGCAGAAAGTCACCCAATTTGGCTTCATACCTAAGGTGGAACTAGAACTCACAGTCTCCTGGTTTCTAGCTTGGTGCCTTAACCATTAAGCCAAAGTGTCTCTTTCCTTTATTTTTATTATAAGTTTAAAATAATATTGTGTGATTTTTTTTAAAAAAAAATGACTTAGGTACAGAGAAAATGAAATCCCATTTATCAATTATGTTTAATTATACCTGACTTTTAAGAGTTCCAGTACTGTTGGCAAAGCTTTGAATTTTTTAAAAAAATCCAAAGAAAGTGGTAATAAAAAACTTCTATAATATAGCCAAGGGAACTACTTGGAGGTAATTATCAGGAATGAAACTCTAATTGACAGGATCATTATCTTTTTATAGTTAAGAATCACAACTTTTTCTCTTCTTGTAATATAAACTTTCTGAACTATCTTGGGACACAAACATGTTGGCTTGATTTGTATATCACTTTATGGTCAGTTTGGTTTTAGCTCAGCACTGTATGTAGAACATAGAAGGGCAAGACAAAAAGTAATGGGTGGAAGAACAATCTACAATTAAGGAGAATTTTTCTGACAGTGTAAACAATTAATCACTGGAACAAAAAAAATTTTAATCCCATTTATATCCCGCCCCTCTCCGAAGACTCAGGGCGGCTTACAATCTAAGCACAATCAATGTGCTTAGCAATAGCCTTCATTCTATGTATATGCTTATTAAGGCTTTCGCCCCCCCCCCAAGCGGCATTATTACAAAGTCAGCTTATTGCCCCCAACAATCTGGGTCCTCATTTTACCTACCTCGGTAGGATGGAAGGCTGAGTCAACCTTGAGCCTGGTGGGACTCGAACCTGCACTAATTGCAGGCAGCTGGTGTTACTTAAGGAGGCATCAGCCCACTGCTCCACCAAGGCTCTTTTGCCTTCAGAAGTAGTGGGTGCTCCATCACTGGAGCTTTTTAAGAAGACTTTGGACAGCCATTTGTCTGAAATAGTATAGAGCAGGCATGTCAAACTTGCGACATCACGTGATGTCAGGCTCAAGGTTGACTCAGCCTTCCATCCTTCCGAGGTAGGTAAAATGAGGACCCAGATTGTTGGGGGAAATTAAGCTGACTTTGTAATAATGCCACTTGGGGGTGTGTGTGAATGCCCTAATAAGCAGGCATATACATAGAATGAAGGCTACTGCTAAGCTTGTAAGCCGCCCTGAGTCTTCGGAGAAGGGCGGGATATAAATGGAATTAAAATAAATAAATAAATAAAAATGTCAGGTGACGTATCAAAACTTTTTCCCCATTGCTGGCAATGGGGTGGGCGTGGTTTCAGTGTGACGTATCTGGCCTGCGGGCCAGCAGTTAGACATGCCTGACATAGAGTTTCCTGCTTGAGCAGAAGGTTGACTGGAAGACCTCCAAGGTACCTTACAACACTATTATTATATGTTCGTAATATTATTATATGCTATGGTATATTTGTCATGTAGTTTGTGATCCAAACAGTTGTAATTTAGTCACTTAAAAAAATAGCAAAACTTGTACCATACTGGGAAATACAATTAGTAAGCAGTATTAGAAGGACCAAAACAGAGATATCACCCTGTCAACAAAAGTGCGTATAGTCAAGGCCATGGTTTTCCCAGTTGCAATGTATGGCAGTGAAAGTTGGACCATAAAAAAGTCTGAGCGCCAAAGAATTGAGGCCTTTGAACTCTGGTGCTGGAGAAGACTCCTGCGAGTCCCTTGGACTGCAAGGCGATCAAACTGGTCAGTCCTAGAGGAGATCAACCCCGACTGCTCTTTAGAAGGCCAGATCCTGAAGCTAAAACTCAAATACTTTGGCCATCTAATGAGAAGGAAGGACTCACCGGAGAAGAGCCTAATGCTGGGAAAGGTTGAGGGCAATAGAAGAAGGGGATGACAGAGAATGAGGTGGCTGGATGGAGTCACTGAAGCAGTAGGCGTGAGCTTAAATGGACTCCAGAAGAAGGTAGAGTACAGGAAGGCCTGGAGGAACATCGTCCATGGAGTCGTGATGGGTTGGACATGACTTCGCAACTAATAACAACAACAACAATTAGAAGGACCATAATTAACAGCTTTGACAATAAGGATTGTTAATTTTGGCCATCTCATGATGATGAATCAGGTTAACAATAAAAACAAAATGAAAACTTATTTCATTCCTCTATCAGAAAATCAGTAGAAATGAATGAATGCTAAAACATTTTGGGGGAGTTGAAATGGGGAACATTCTGGCCTAACTTTAGAGGAAAAAAAGTCTATCCAACCACACTATAGAATAGACTTTTATTTCTTCTCTCCAGAAAAAAAATAAAAGCTACTCAGCAATGCTTTGTTCTGGGTAGCAATTATCCTGCCAGAGGCTTACAGCATTGAAGCTTTCAGATTCAGTCCCACCAGAATCCACAACAGGATGATGTTTAACTTTTACCATTTCAAAAGACATGCAGGTGACTAATTACCATGGTAGCTGAGCTGATGTTGGGAAGACAAAGCACTCTGTCATAGCAGAAGGTGATCCTCTCTTTGCAGTCTCCATTTTGCGTCTTTCATTCCTGCAGTATCTCAGAGTAGGAAAAAGTTATAGGTCTCCAGAGATATTCCGGACATGTCTTGGAGGGGAGAAGCATTGTTCTGCCTGTATAATTTCTCAAGAATGGCATAAAATCAGCTCACTAGTTAACAGCTTGTCCAGATTTCTGAGGTGCCCAATTTCCCCTCAGGCTGTTGCTTTCCTTCTTAGGAATAGCTCAGCACTGTCCTTCTGAAAAGTCAGAACATCTCAGTCTGCCAGGCTTGGGTGCTCTTCAAGCTGAACTGAGGGAAAAAAACAGCTTGTCTCCGGCAAGGGTGACTTAGCCCTCGGTCACACAAACAACAGAGAAAATAATGAAACTCCAGAATGCAGCACTAACATGGAAAACAGCTGTCACCAAAGCAAATTAAAATGTGTTTGTGTGGGAGGAGAATTATAGCAGAATTTGTCTCCTCCATAACCATCTTTCTGTCATGGTTCCAATAGATGAGACCAGAAAATAAAGAATTCCAAGGCAAGAGATTTCCTTAGAGAACATATTTATTTGGCTACAAAGTATCAGCACATTCAAAAGTGAAACGAAGACTGAAGTTTTCCCCAAAAGCTTACAACGTTCCAAAGTTAATTTTCCCACCCCAGCAATATGTCACGAATCACATTCTCCAATAAACTACTTTGGCGGGCTTTCTAACAAAAGCTTCACCCCGCCAAAACTCAAGCAGCAATGACCTTGGTTCCCACAGAACAATTTATTGTTTTGTCTAAATTAAGAAATGCTCATTTCCCCCCCCCCTTCCAACTCTGTGGAAACTGAAAATGAAGAAAAATGGCTTCAGCCAGGTTCGTTTGCTGCGCTGACACTTTATGCTTTTATTGCCCTGTACACCGCCCTGAGTCTTTCGGGAGAAGGGTGGTATAGAAATTCAATTAATAAATAATAATAATAATAATAATAATAATAATAATAATAATAATAATAATAATAGTAATAATAATAATAATAATAATAATAATAATAATAATAATAATAATAATAATAATAATATAGACAGGGCTCTCTTTTTCCTTCTCCTCCTTCATTTTTCCTTAGTTTTTATTCAGAGGCAGAGGCACCTAACTGATGTTTGTTACATCATCTGAGTTAGGTCAATATATTTTCCCACAGTCTCCCAAATTACTTATGCAATCATTTAAGAACATTGTTTGCATCTATGAACGAACAAGAATAATTGACTATCAGAACTACTCAACATCTGAGACTACATCCTCTTAAACCCGGTGCCTATTAAGAGGAGCAGTTCAAATGTTTTAAATCAGAGCTGGGCAAATCTTTGTGGATCATCAAGGGTAGGATTTGAAACATGGCATACATTGGGTAAGGTTGTTCCCATTCCACACTTTCTAGCTTCTTGATTTGCTTTCTACATTTAACTTAACTTTGCCTCTTTTTTTTTCACAAGGTGAACCCACCTTCAAATAAAGAAGTGAGTTGCACTTTCCAGCATGTTCATGTTTTAAGAGTGTTTATAGCCTCTGTGGTTGTCGGAGTCACACTTATAAATAAAAATCTAGATTCTAGTGGTTTGCTTAAAAGGGTGTGGATGGGCGTTATCTGGCCAGCCCTGATTTTAAATAGTTATGCTTAACAGCACTCCAGAAAAAAAATGCCAATTTCTAGCTTTTGAATACATTTTTTTAGATGATATAGAAACTTTGCATGACAAGTTTGGAATCTTAAAACCATTAGTAAACTTTTAAGTAGGCAGTGATTTTTCCTATAAAACAGTGGGATATTGTTCTGTTAATGTTCACCTAAGCACAGATTACATTCTCCTTTGATTTTCTTGTGAAAGATTCCTCAGCTAAGGTCCATAGGAGATGATCCACAATAAGTGGCATGTGCTCCTTCTATTATATACTCTGAAGGAAAAGCACAAGGATAGCCTCAATGTTGACATCTCATTGTTTACATCTCACATAACAAAATTCTTCAATAATTCCATTTCCATTACTTTAAAAAAAATCTGGTAAAGACTATACTGTTGTGAAGTTCACTGGGATATACATGTGACACATAAGAATGGGGAAGAAATTAATTTAGTTTGTATTTGAATGTGAACATATCTGATTTTACATTTTCAATACACAAACCAAAACTTACCATTTGTACTTCTTGAAATTTGGTGATGAAGATCATTAGCCAGAACAAAAACAAGAATGGCAATTCAAGGTATCTTAGTTATTTATATAATCAGAATATAAGTGAGGTAGCGCTCTCTCTCTCTCTCTCTCTCTCTCTCTCTCTCTCTGTGTGTGTGTGTGTGTGTGTGTGTGTGTGTGTACACATACTGACACACATGGCAATGGCAAACCACTTCTGAAAAGGCTTGCCTATAGAGGCAGTCTTCCAGAATCAAAGGGAGGGAGGGAGGGAGGGAGGGAGGGAGGGAAGGAAGGAAGGAAGGAAGGAAGGAAGGAAGGAAGGAAGGAAGGAAGGAAGGAAGGAAGGAAGGAAGGAAAGGTTTGAAGGTAGCTTTTCAAACCTTACAACACTGGCTGAATTTTTAAGTTTTCATGTCTGTAGGTGGTCAAATTGGTGATATTGTTGCCTTTATTGTTGATATACTGTATATCTTTTTATTTATCCATTTCCTGGTCCATGAATTTATTTTGTTAAGTGAGAAGGAAGATAGTCAGAACACATGTTCTGCTAACTCTTACTCCTATAGAATTGTTACTAAGTATTAGTAGTCTGATTTATTTCATCACTAGCTTACATTCTCATAGTTGGTGACTGATAAATACCGTAAATAAATAAAATAGGTTGTTTTGTCAATCTTTTGTAAAACTACCAGTCAATAATCAGTCAAGAAAATACTGATTACCTGATGAGTTATATCTAGAAGTAGATTAGTCTGGATATACAAAGCAATAGATTCATAAATAATTCTTAATTAGTACAATAAAAATTAATTATAAAGTGGATATGCAGTAATGTTCTCCTGTTGCAGTTTTTACCACCACAAAGGGCAAAGATGATGCATACAATGAATTTTCAGGTATTAGCTAGCTAGCATATAAATGATCAGTTTTGTACAGTTTATATTATATTAAATGTGTACTAAATTTTCATAAAGCCTCTGGTATCCTTTAAGACACTGATTCTCAACCTCAGCAACTTTAAAATCTGTGGACTTCAACTCCCAGAATTCCCCAGCCAGTGTGTTAGTTGGGAATTGAACATCTTAAAGCTGTTGAGGTTGAAAAATAGTGCTTCAAGAGTATTCACTTTCTGATTACCTTGTTAGCCCCTTTTTAGCAAGAGAAACAATAAATTCCAAGAAACAGCCACAGAGGCAGAATTTTCCAACACCGCTTTCAATAAATATGACTTAAAGTAACATTATAAAAGAAGAGGGTTGTGAAAAATTTTAGCTAGCAATTAAAGAGAAGACTCCATTCCGGGTCTCTATTGACACTAACACATTTGTAAACAAAAAGCTTCATTTTCAACACTTACAGTACACACAGTCAGGATTGGACAAAAGACATTTTGACTTAATGGCCTTGAGTCGATATAATAGGATCCTAATATAAGCCTTAGAGATTCCAATTTGAGTGCTGTATAGAAATTGTGCTGCAAACATGGCCTTGAAATCTTTTAGCATGTGGGCCACCACGTCTTCATAAATCATAAATAGTGGGTTAGGACGCTGAGCTTGTCGATCAGAAGGTCGGCAGTTTGGTGGGTCGAATCCCGAGTGCTGCGTAGCAGAGTGAGCGCCTGTTACTCGTCCCAGCTTCTGCCCACCTAGCAGTTTGAAAGCACTTAAAAATGCAAGTAGAAAAATAGGGACCACTACGGTGGGAAGGCAACAGCGTTCCATGCGCCTCTGGTGTCTAGTCATGCCAGCCACATGACCATGGAGACGTCCTCGGACAAGCGCTGGCTCTTCGGCTTTGAAACGGAGATGAGCACCGGCCCCTAGAGTCGGAAACGACTAGCACGTATGTGCGGGGGAAACTTTACCTTTACCTTTTTACACTTCTTGAGACACTTTCAGGCAAATATTTTATGTGTCCTTTCTATGTCACTGGATTGAAAAACAATACCAGCCCTGATGTAATCTTGTTTAAGAGATGAAGTTACGGTATATAGTTATCACTTATTACTTTATCATGCCTTGCAAAAAAAAATGGCTTATTGTGGGAGGTGGGATAATGAATTGCGACAGGTTTGTTTTTTGCAAGGAATTGTAATATGGTCTTAGATCATCTGAAATTAGAAAAAGAATTGCCAACTCATTTATATAACCATGCTCTCTGAGCTTATTTGTTTGTTTAGGTAACATAATCAGTGCCAATGAGTGTGGGATTTGCTTCCTGTTTCTATACTGTAGCCTTCCCTGCCAGTTTTGATAGGGGTTTGGTTTTCTCCTTGGTAGTTCCTTGATTAGGACATTATTTTCTGCCTGATGCTTGTCTGGTATTAATCCCTCCTTATCTGATTGTTGGCTGCTAGAGAGGACGTATTCTTTTTGTTTTATTCTTAGCTTTTTAATTGTCTCTTTAAAATGGTATGTAAATATGGTTTATTTCTGTGTGTCTGCCGATGGCTGATTTCTATGAATTCCAGGCTTCCAGGAATTCCCTAGCATTTCCTAGATTTAGCTTGGTCCAGGATGTTTACAGTTTCCTAATTGAAATGATGGTTGAGTTTCTCCATACGTTGTGAGATGTTGTAAGTCTGTCCATGTGTTGTGTTGTCATCTGTATGAAAAAGTGATGTACTAACAAAACTAGGTATTGGGGAATAGAAAATAACAAGCCTGTAAGAATTCCAACAAGAAAGATGATATACTCATTAAATATCACAGAAGTCAACGTATGTCCTATCTAAAACCTTCCAGTTCTGGAATGTAACTGCAAGCTGTCTTTTCTAGGTAAAACTCATAAAATTCATTGTCTTGCAATTTTTATATAATTTAAGTTAAACCTAGAAGTAAAAGTCTATCCATGGAAGATCCTGTAATTTCATGGTAATTAGTCAACAATTGAAAGAGACAAGTTCAGGTCTTCCCTTGGATATGCTTGTGTTATTTTTGAATAGGAAGCTGTAAGATCAAACAGATATCAAAAATTGCCCTTTTAGCTTCAAAGCCCACCAATTCATCCACTCTGCAGTTTTGTTGTGTCAACCAATTTGCATAAAACTGCCTAACATATAATTTGCTGACTATACTCAGCAAATTAAGCTGTTTGCAATTTTCAGGGTTTTATTAATTTTCTTGTTTTATAAGCAGGAATCACAATCACCTGCCTTCTGTAATTAATTCCTGCTAAATTAGTTACTTTCCTAAAATATTGCATTCTGACCATTTTTAAAAGGATTATTTAGGGGGTGGGGTGGTAGGGGTGGAAATCTGAAAGTACCAGTATTTAAAATCTATTTCATTCAATTGCTCTTTTAAAAGTTTTGGAAAAAACTTAATCAAATACCTGTCTGTCTTTCATAAGTTCTAGGAAGATGAACAAATAGCTAGTTCCAGTCTTTTGACTCGGTGTCCATAACTTTGACCACTTTTGCTGGACAGAGCTGGACAGAACTTTTGTGGAATGGAGCTCTTTAACGTGATGGAAGAAAACATGCTTTAGAGATCTTTTCAAAGAGAAAGTTTTCAAAGATGTAACACACTGGTGTGGGTAGAGAGCGCTTGCAATCTGAGACTATGTGTGAACATCCTACCTTTCACAAACAAATTTCTTGCCTGTCCTATGCAGCATTCTTTGTCCAAGTTCCTTCTCTACTTGGAAATATCCGAGCTTCCTGAATCCTTCAAGATTCCTGATTTTACAGGAATGAAATCACATTTTGATCAGCTCCCTTCGGACTCATTTTTAAATGGTGTGATGGGCTTGGGCATACAGGCTGTTTCTCCACCTTCAGATACTCCTCAGCTTACAACAGTTTGTTTAGTGACCATTTGAAGTTACAAAAAGTGACCATTTGTCACATTTACAACCATTGCAGCATCCCGATGGTCACATGATCAAAATTTGGACATTTAAAACTGACTCATATTTATGACGGCTGCCGTGTCCTGGGGTCACGTGATCATCTTTTGTGACCTTCTCATAAGCAAAGTCAATGGGAAAGCCAGATTCACTTAACAACTGTTTTACTAACTTAACAATTGCAGTGATTCACTTAACAGATGTGGGGCAAAAGTCATTTAACAGCTGTCATGTTTAGCAGCTGACATTTTGGGCTCCATTGTGGTTGTAAGTTGAGGGCTATTCTATATTTCAGTACTCACTTCAAAGTAAATAGATACATACATTAAAATGGATGCTTGGAACGAAAAGAGATTCCCACCATTTTTAATAGTATTAACTTACTTCTAAGGTCTTGACATCTTCAATGGCCAAAGACAGAGTGTGGGGAAATGTGGACACTTACTATGTACTACATACGGACACTTATACTTACTCAAATATTAGTTCCATGAAAACATAATCTTCCTAATTTACATTCTCAAATTTAATCAGCACTTGAAGAGTCTCCGATTTTTTTTAACTGGCATGCTTTAATCATGTTTATGGTTTGTATTTTTAAACTGTATTTTCTCAAAGAGGAGAAACATTTATAGTTGATATAATTATGAAAGTATGTTGATTTGATTATTTACAGTTAAATTACACACCCACCTTGGATTTTAGGCTGATTACATGTATCGCTGTGAATACTTCTGTTTATATTTTTATACGGCTGAACATATAGTTGCTCACACGTTCTATCTTTTATTATTGTAAATATTTGCCTCCCATTTTTTCTACATAATATTTATTCTTACCTCCTTCCTTTCTCACTTTCCCTCACCCTTTTTGTCTCTTATCAAATTGGATAGAAATTGTCATTTATTTCTGCTAAAATCTCTGTATTTCTGTATGTAAGAGAACATGTGTGTATTCATGCATATATAGTATGTGTGCATCTGTTGTGCAAATATATATTTATATGCTTTAAACATATAATATAAAGTACGAACTCTTAAAATATTGCAACTGAAAGAAAAAAAAATAATGGGCTACTTTTTGTGCTTAGTAGTATGTCATGGTTCCGATAGATGAAACTCTTCAAAAGAACTTTGAGGCATTGTTTACCTTAAAGGATCTTTTATTCAAGCAGCATAATATCGACACTTACATAATCAAAGCCAAAAACTGAATTCCCCTCCCCCGGGCACATAGTATCAAAACATAATTCCCTCCTTCAATTAACAGTCATAAATCACATTCCCCCATTAGCTTAAAGCGGGCTTCCTCTCCACCCCGCCAATTCTTTATCAGCTCTGGGCTCAATAACCTTGATTCTCACACTAAGTTTTAGTGTTGCTATGTCTAGCTGGACTCTCATTCACATCCCCGCTTCCCAGCATCATCTAACTCTAAAAGCGAAAGGGAAAAGATGGCTACATTTCCATCTGTTGTCAATGCAAAAACATCCGATGTTAGCAGCATTGACGTAATATCTGTATATTCCAGACTTTCCCAATGCAGTACTCTCCAGATGCTGTATATAAAAAAGCTCCATTTCAACATTTCTGATATCTCTACATTACTCACAGCATCTTAGCATTCAAGAGGCAATTTCAATTAAAACCATGGCATCTGTACAATAAATAGAAGCAGGTATGAAAAATCAAAACATGGATTTATCCAGCAATGTAAAAGCCAGACATAATGGGGGAAAAATATCTGGTCTCCAGAAAGTAAGTGAGGGCCAGCCAATTTTGATGGAGCAAGCTAAAGGAATTGCCAGTGAGGAAGGAATTATTAATTTATATCATAAATTCAAAGGAGCATATAAAACAGGGAACATAGGACTTATGTTTTCACCCTCAAGTTGGGATATAGCATAGGTTATGGCAGGAATGTGTTCTTTTTGAGGATTTCTTTTTGTCCGTAAATTTATGTATAATTAATATAGTCAGCTATCTTCTGAATGTCGTGGAATTCCAGCCATTTTCTGTTGCATCTCCCAATGAAGCTAGACAATAACGTCAGCCTAAACTTGTGGAGCATCATTGCAAATCAGAGATAATTTTACTCCGAAAACAGCAGTGGCCTTTTCATTCAGTACTCCAGATTTCTCCCCTCTATTCTTTCTGCCTTTCCAACAAACAACAGCATCTTAAGAAAGTCTCTCACCATTCCATGCTACTTCTACCACCTGCCATAACGATAAGGTAGGGGAAGGGAGGGTAGAGTGGGGTGGGGGAGGGGAGGGGAGGGAAGAGAAGAGATTTATTTGCCCAATAAAGTAGACACACAAGAAATTTGTCTCTAATACAGAAGTATTCAATGCAGTGGTGGGATTCAGCCAGTTCACACCACTTTGGCAGAACTGGTAGCTAATGTTTTGTTGCCCAGGCCCAGAATGGACTTCCGGAAGTGGCATCCACACAAAGAATCGGTTGTTCACATGTTTGCATCCCACCACTGATTCAATGTATACTGAACCAGTAGAAGGGGGAAATAAGAGGCAATAAAAAGGATAAATATTACAGCCACTTTCTATGGATTAATATACATACATACATACATACTGTAAAGGTAAAGTAAAGGTTCCCCCGCACATGTGTGCTAGTCGTTTCCGACTCTAGGGGCCGGTGCTCATCTCCGTTTCAAAACTGAAGAGCCAGCGCTTGTCCGAGGACGTCTCCGTGGTCATGTGGCCGGCATGACTAGACGCCAAAGGCGCACGGAACGCTGTTACCTTCCCTCCATAGTGGTCCCTATTTTTCTACTTGTGTTTTTATGTGCTTTCGAACTGCTAGGTTGACAGAAGCTGGGACAAGTAACAGGCGCTCACTCTGTTACACAGCACTCGGGATTCGACCCACCAAACTGCTGACCATCTGATCGACAAGCTCAGCGTCCTAACCCACTGAGCCACCGCGTCATACATACATACATACATACATACATATTAGACAAAACTTAGTGGTCACCGTATGTTGTCAACTGTGAGAATTAGGGGATAGCACAAGGGAAAAAAACTGTCCCTGTATCTAGTTGTCTTGGCATCCTGAGCGAAGGAGTTGAAATAGTTTGTGTCCAGGATATAAGGGGTCTGCAGATATTTTCTCATCCCTCTTTCTGACCTGCCCAATATACAGTACAGGTCTTCTACGCAAGGCAGGCTGGGTGCAATTGTTTTTTTCTGCAGTCTTAATTATCCATTGGAGTCTTTACCTGTCCTGATCGGTTTCTGTACCAAACCAGACAGTTATAGAAGTACAGATGACAGACTCAATAATTCCTCTGTAAAACTGTATCATCAACTCTTGGGACAGTTTGAACATCCTGAGCTGATGCAAGAAGATTCAGCAAGGGTATATGTGGTGCCCCAGTCAATGAATATATCACTCATGTTTTGTTTGGCTGCCAGCTATATGTTCCCCTTAGGTTTAGATATTTTACATTCCTACTTGAAAGAACAGCCCGCTGGGATTTGAATCACATATTGTCCTGTTTCCTCTTGGAGTCTAATGTGTGCATTGTGAGCAGAACTACTAAGTATAGTTAGCTACGAACCCTGTATATCAAACAGATTGGGGTAACCTGCAAAGGGGATGCATTTATCTGAACATTGGTTGATTCTTCATATTTACCACAGATGTATTTTATTAGTATAATTTCTTTTGTCTGTTTTACTCTGGAATTAGATCCTGTGTTTTATGTTTAGGGTGTTTTTTTAAAAAAAATACGGTTATAAGATTGTTGTAGAAGAATAGCATGGAATCAACTTGCACTCATTTGCACAGCCCTGGTTCCTGATTTCTTGCACCTTTTAAAGATCGGCCACCTGAATGGTTGTTTGATTCTACTGTGGAAAGGTCTGCCTCTATTTGTTAAACTGATCATTTAACAAATCAGTTGTTTTTTCCCCCACTAATCTTACTAAGGGATAGGGAGGGATAGTGGTTTTAATTTTTTTCCCCTCTTTAAATATTCTGGCCTCAGTGTTCTGAAATGATAATTCTTCCCATTCAATCAATGGCTCTCCATTCGTTGGAGGAGCTGGAGAAATGTCTCTTCATTTTATGCAAACAGATAGATCCTGCTGTGAGACTGATTGTCTTCCTAAAAGTCCAACCAAACATGCCAAAACAATGATGTGTAAATTGGAAAAATACAAAGTCTCACAGGGAAGCACCAAGGAATCTGGAAATGTCAGCCACCGGAGCAACATTAATTTGAAGTTTTATTTTAACAGATGGTTAGAATTGCATTAACACACACACACACAATGTTTTGGTACAATCAGTATGTGTGTGTGTGTGTGTGTGTGCACGCACGCTAGGATCCCAACAGTGTTTGGAGAGCCAAGCTGCGTTTCACTGCAAATTTCAGACAGAATCTGTCTGGGTTAGCATCAAGGGCAAATAAAGGGGAGAGATGTTTGCACTAACAATTTCAGAATGCAACAGGAACAGACAGCAGCCTAACAGACAAAAATCTTTCTAATCCTACAGTCACATAATCCAGTGTGTGCTGTGTTAATTAGATGAAAAAGAAAGGAAAGGAAAGGAAAACATAAATTCTTTTCTGTGCTGTGACTCTTCCATTTAGGAAAATGTTTCTCTTATTCCTATCTAGAACAGAAGGGTTGGTTCACTTCAATGAGTCTTCAGATTGCACATCTTTTTTCCCCCATATGTGCTTTGCCAACTTTGATAGCTAACCCCTCCCAGGCAGGATGAGTTCTACCTGCTTTTGGGATGAGGAGAAAACATCACCTTCCCTGCCAATGAAGTAGTTACACCATGTGCCAACAAACACAGTATTAGAATGAACAAAGATAAGAAGGTGGATATTCACCTGTTTATAGAGTGGAAATCAAGGTGTTGCAACATGCATCCTTAAGAAACAATATGTATGTAGAGACATTTAGAAAAATAGCTTGAAAGATCCTGCAACTACTTATTGTGTTGTAATCCTGTAGCATTCTGGCAAAATTTGTGGATTCTGCTAAAAAGAAGCAATTTTGAATTCATCTCTCCCCCCCCTCTCTCTCTCTCTCTCACACACACACACACATCCAAAAGTGAGAAGGAAAATGAAGTCTGGTTTCTCTGAACCATACTGTAAGTCGGATCAAACTAAATTTGACCAGGTATAGGCTAGGCCAGTTCTGAATCTCTGCAACTCTATGCAGAAAGAATAAAACATTCCCATTTCCCAATTCCCAAGATGGGATCTTATGTGAAATGAACCTAGTGGTGGGATTCAAATACAGTATGTGAACAACCAGTTAGTTCTCTGTCTGGATGCCACTTCCAGAAGTCCATTCTGGGCCTGGGCAACAAAAAATTAAAATTAATTGAAGTGGTGTAAACTGACTGAATCCCACCACTGGATGAACCTGATTGCCAATCTTCACTCCCATTTTACCACAATCTTCCCCAACTGCGACTATGAGAGAGAGAAAAAGTTATAAATAGAGAGAATGAAGGAGAGAAATCAGATGAAACCATGCTGAGATTAAGGAATAACTCACATCTGCTTGTGTAATAATATGTTTGTGTTTTTAATGAACTGGGATAGTCGACATCAACCGAACATCTTCCCTTCTCCCAATCTATCCATATGCCACTGCTGCCAACGTGACCCCAAATTGAAAGCTAAATTCAGACTAAGTTCAAGTGCATGGCATTCCAGTATTAACAACTCAAAATCAGACAGCACAAAACAAGGGTACATGTTGCCAAGAACCATTGCAGCTCTCTGACTACTTTTGAGGTCTCCTAGTGATAAATATGGGACAACAACAGTATGAACTTCCTCACCTATGCCTATGTTGGGTTGTTTCCCCCCCACACTGACTTCCCCAAGGAAATAAATTTAGTTTATTGTTTTCTTGCAGGTCCCAATCATCAACCTATTTTTGCACAGCTTATTTTTATCATATCTTAAGTAGCAAATCCCCCTTGTATTTTGCCAAGATGCCGTTTAGTTAAGGCTAGACTGGAACATGTTCTAAGGAACAGCTGGGCTTCGTGATTGCCTGCCTAATCATTTTCTCTTTCCCCTGGCACTCCAGCTTGTAATCTGGACAATTGGTTTCAGCCCAAGCTCCTGTTGATATAAGTTACATTTCAGGTTGTTATTTTATTTTATTTTATTTTATTTTTTTCATTCTGACACTTCACCAAGCCAAGGCTGATAAAAGAACCATTTCCCAAACTCAAATTTGCTGTGCCTCTCAGAGAGAGAAAATCAATATTCATTTATCAGCCGCCTTAGCTAGCGGTGGAGGAAGCTGGTAGCCTTCATGAGGTATGCAAGAATGTCAGGGCTGTGCTGATTTTCACTTTCATCCAAAGCTTAGGAAGAGCATCCTTTTGAAGCAAAATTGCAATGCAAAGGGGTTGCCCAATTCTCAACAGTGAAAGGCTGCTTCATTTGGTTGGGATTTATGCATAAGGAGGATGAGCAAAAAGGCACCATATCAAAGCAAAGTCCCTTCAAGAGGCAGATGGCTGCACCTCTGCAAATCCTTTCAATGTGTGGTGCATATCATGGCATTTCCTCAGTGTGTTGAACCAAACCAAAATAGATCCAGAACATTTGTAATGATATGTGAGGATGATTTTGAGGTTGGGGAGAAGAGCTGGTGCTTATGGAATGGGCAGGGAAAAGAGGAGGGAGGCTGCAGTTAGTTAATGATCAGAGGAAGAAATTTAAGAAAGACCTATCCTAAGGAATCAAGCAGTTTAAAATGTCACTTATCAGAAATTTTTACTTTCAGACTTTCAAGATTATGTTAATGTAGACATACAATAAAGTAGAATCGGTTCATCTAGTCATGTTTTATATGTGTTGCGTCCTTGTGGTGAACGCAGAACCGTGGTTGCACAGTGGTTAGAATGCAGTATTGTAGGCTAACTCACTGCTCACTGCCAGGAGTTTGATTCTGACCAGCTCAAGGTTGACTCAGCCATCCATCCTTCTGAGGTAGGTAAAAAGAGGACCCAGATTGTTGGAGGGCAATATGCTTACTCTGTAAACTGCTTAGAGAGGGTTATGAGGCACTGTGAAGTTGTATATAAGTCTAAGTGTTATGGCTATTGCTATGTGGGTGAGCTGAAATGGACAACTGATCCATTTATCATTAGAGAAGCTAAACTGCATTGCACGAAACATAAACATTAACCTATTATTCAAGGTGAATCGAACTATAATCTTGGGCTCTTCCAAATAAGGGCTAGGAACATTGAAGGACAGATATTTCCATCCTAATAAATTCTCATGGCATTGAATGGAAGCCTGGGAAGCCACAGATGTTGCAAATTCGGGGGAACATTATTGTGCAGGGAAATGTTGAACACCGCGATTCTCCTGTTGGCCATTTTATCCCTAATGCAATTCCCTGAAATCATCTTCTCCTTTAAAAATACTAAGAACATTTTTTTTTACTTTTCATTAACCTGAATAAAAATTAAATTACTGGAGAAATGAGGGTACTTGTAATAATTTCAGAGAGAGCAAGGAGTATGTAATGAACAGAAAACAGCAATTCCAAAGGAAGCTAAGGAGAAGCAAAAGAAAAACGACACAGGAGAAGATAAGAAACAGGATGTTTGCAGGCTTATTTGAGGCCACTGGAGTTAAAAGAAAGAAGGTCCACAAAGCAGGCTCTAATCAAACATCTTTATACCAACAATTCAATGTCTCCTGAAGTTGCTTCAGCTTGGGGAGTCGGAGTAGGGGAAGGCCATAAAGGTGCCCTCTTGATGCCCCAATCCCTTCAAAAGAACATTTGACATAGTATTATCTTTTTTCCTTATTGTTACAGTAATCAAATCTGATTACTCTTGAGACAGGCTTGTGTATAATACCTACATCTTGAGTTTCTTGGAACAGCCAACTCAAGAAGCTTCCAAGAAAAATGAAATTGTATAAAGTGCATTGAAAAAGAGCAAACAATAACAAGATAGTAAACTAACATCAACGGTGATAGGAACACATTCTAAAGCAACACAGATGGGAAGTTTTAAGTAGAAAAGATCTTGTTGAACACAACTGTCTGAAGTGCCAAAAGAATAGTGATGAGTGAAAACATATCTGACCAGGGAAGTTGTTCCAGAATCTTGAGTGTCACAAAAAGTTTCTTGTTTGTATCAGTTCACTTTTATTCATTCTCAGAATGTAATCAAGTCTTAGAAGATGACTGAATTTTCTCATCAGATCTACAGTATATGCAGGAAGGTAATTTCTGAGGTCCCAAGGTCCTAGGCATTATAAGGTTACATATATGTATATGTATATGTGCATATGTATGTGTGTGTTTGTGTGTGTGTGTGTATTCGTAGATTTTCATAGATTTTCAAGATATATATATATATATATATATATATATATATATATATATATATATATATATATATATATATATATGTATATATATGTGTGTGTGTGTGTGTGTGTGTGTGTGTATGCAATCAGCCCAGGTTCGAATCTCAGAAGGGTGTGGCTGACTGATGAGAACAAATAAGTTTGAAATGGCTATATCAGTCTCCCTTTAATTCTTTGTTAGCAATCCAAAAATTTATGCTATACATATATATATATGTATATATATGGGATGCGGTGGCTCAGTGGGTAAGGATGCTGAGCTTGTTGATCAGAAGGTCAGCAGTTTGGTGGGTCGAATCCCAAGTGCTGAATAACAGAGTGAGCGCCTGTTACTCGTCCCAGCTTCTGCCAACCTAGCAGTTCGAAAGCACGTAAAAATGCAAGTAGAAAAATAGGGACCACTATGGTGGGAAGGTAACAGCATTCCGTGTGCCTTTGGCGTCTAGTCATGCCGGCCATATTTATTTATTATTTATTTATTTATTAGATTTATATATGACCACTGAGATGTCCTCGGACAAGCGCTGGCTCTTCGGCTTTGAAATGGAGATGAGCACCGGCCCCTAGAGTCGGAAACGACAAGCACGCATGTGCGGGGGAACCTTTACCTTTACCTTTTGTGTGTGTGTGTGTGTGTATATATATATATATATATATATATATATATATATATATATATATATATATGCAAAACTCGATTGACCATGGCATGTGTTTAGTGAAGTTGACATAGAAGAGACTAATATAAGCTGGGCACACAAGAGTCTAAAATGCTCTGTTCAAATAAAATGCATTTTTGAAATTTTCTTCAAGTATTCTCATGGGTAGTTATTTCCATAATCCCTTTGAGTGCAACACCGCTTAGTCATTCCTGTTGTTATATCTTTCAACTATGAAAAAAAAAAAGTATTGTATCTTGGTCTTCAAAAGCAGTAGTGACTACAGACGCAGAAGCAACCAAAGACAGGAATTCATATCAGAGAAGTAACCTTGTTATTCCTAAGGGCTTAGAATGCTGTAATTAGTTCTTCACAGCATTTGCTGTTCCCTCCTGTGGGATTTCTGCTTGGACATTTGGATTAGCAGAAAGCATCACCCTGAATATGGACCTCGCAATTGTCATCTTGGCACGCCACTGCAGTATTTATAAAACCATTAACAGTTACCAGAGACAAATGACATCCAGAAGCACCCAAGATTAGACAGCAAGAGGAAAAGTAAAAAAAGAAGAAGCAAAAGGAAGTTACATGGTGACAAATACCAGGAGTAGGTCCAACCAATGTCTGCAGGGGCTACATTAGAATTCACACTACCAGATAGCCAACTGCTTCAGAGTGAAGGTTAATCATTTTTTGTTTGTTTTCCCACTTTGAGAAAAAACAATCCTGGATCTGAAATGTAGGAAAAAAAAAATCCCCCTTCAAGAACAGTCATTAAAAATGCATCCTCTTTTGTGCCATTTTTTAAAAATGAATTTGGAAGAAGAATTGAGGTTTTATCTACAAAGACAAGCACAGTGTTTTGCTGCGAGATCAGTTACAAACATCCTCCAGCAGCTTCCATCACTAAAGTATGGCTTCATGAGGATCAAACCATGAGAACTGAGGCTCACATTTGTGTAATCAGTAAGAACCTCTTTGATGCATTACGAGCTTACCCCAAATGGTCCTTTTCTGTTTAAATGAATCAGCTTTCATTGGTACTACCAAGTAAGTTCCTGGCTTGGCATGTGAGTTTCAATGCTCTTTTCCAATAATATAACTATATTTCTCCCGCCTCACTTTTGTGTTTCCCATGTTCTTCCCTAGATCATTTTTTTTAATGTTGTGGCAGCTTGGGAAGTAAAAACAGTGCAGCATTCGTCCCTCTTTCATTTCTTTTATAGATTGTACATACAGAATTTATTTTCCCATTGACAGAGAGGGCTTCCTCTCTCTCCAATATCTCTTCTCTATTGCATAATTGATAGGCAGCTCTTTCTTGTCAACTTTGAGAATCAGCCTTGAGGATGAATCAACTTTGCATTGCAATTCATTCTGGACCTCCAGTTAATGATTTTTTCTGATGTATTTTATTCTTCTTTTTATTTACTTTTTTCATTTTATTAGGGAGTTACATGGAGGCATTGTTATGTATGTAGATGGGTGATCATGATAACAGCGGCCACTGACAACACCAGGTGGCGCTGTACTGCAACAGGATTGGTTGGCCCCCGGCCGGTGGGAAATTCAGATAAAGGGATTGGCCTTGGGTGTACCTGGCCAGGTATATAAGGGGGTCAGTCAGCCCTATTGTCCAGTTCTGTCTGACTACAATAAAGGGTTGACATGCTGCACTCATCTGCCTGGCATTTTCCAAGCGGTCCATGAGGTCCAGAACCCGCGACACAATAGGCATGTTGTATGGATAATAAAAGCTGCAGTAATCAAGAAAAGAGAAATACAGTTGTTGGCTATTGTTAAGGCAACTAACTCCTTTGAGGCAGGATTTTGTTTTTGATTTGTTGGGTAAGGAATTAATGAGCTGAGGACAGAAGGTAATAGAATAAAAGTTTGAGAACTCAACTGTTCATTCACTCAGAACAGGATGCAAAGAAAGTTGGCTGGTGTGATGCTGCAAACTGTAGGCAAGTGTTGTGTGGTGACTTGAAGACAAAGACTCTCATAAGTAGAACTTAATTTCTGGTGCCTCATGTTGTTTTCTTGGCAATAATAGGGAAAGTCCTTATTTTTCATGATGATAATGATCTTTCCTATAATCTGGTGCCCTCTTATCCAAGTATTAGTAAGGTGTTACCTGTCTTATTGTTTTCAATCAGCTAACAAATGTATCTTGTTTATTGTTTTTTAGATTTTTATTGAATAGTGTAGAATTTAAAAAAAACAGGTAGAAAGATTAAAAGAATAAAATATGCTTAGTAAAGTACAAATGCATCTTTTATATATCCAATCCCAATCCATTTCTTCATGCCTGTGAAATGAAAAGGGTTGTCTGTGAATTTACAGTTCTTGTTGGAGTTGGGAGAAGAAGAAAAGTAAATCAAAAGAAAATAGTTACAGGAGGTGGAATTATTTAGAAGATTGGATGGTGAGGGCAGCAAAGCTCTGGAAAGCAGGGAGGTGATTCCTGGAGGTAGAGACAAAAATACTTAGGATGTTAAACATGAATAAGAAAGAATCTCATTTTAAGATAAGTGTCCTCTTCAGAATTTTTACAGTGAAAATTAAATAGTATAAAACGTGGTCTCAAATTTAATTGCACGGAGAATAATAATGTTTTGAAGCAGAGGTTTTTGGAAGATCAGTGGGAATACTGATGAAAGAAAAAAATAAGGTACAGATTAAGGACATTCAGCTAAGCCCTGATATGTAGCCAAGTTTGGATCTTGAAAAGTTAGGCCACTTAATGCTTGAATAAGAGAGTATTAGGAAATCACAGAACAGAATGTGTTTACTGAGAATTTAAAAAAAAAACACACAACCGAAATATTCCTGAAGAAAGCAATGGAAAACAATTTCTATATTTAGACAAGACTCCATGAAGTAACCTAAGCTGAGTTGACTTGAAAGAGATTCTTCCTTTCCTTAGCATCCTTGCATTGCACCAGGATAGAATGAAAATGATCCCCTGGGTTAAAGCTCTTCTAAATTTGCTTTGCTCACGTGGAATGGAATGTGAAACCAGAATAACAGAGTTGGAAGAGACCTCTAATCCAGAGTTCCCCAACCTTTCAGCATTGGCAGCCGAGAAGGGTAGGGAGAGAAGAGAAAGAAGGGATGGTTTTGTAGGAGGGGTAAATGTGTGACATTTATGTCAGTGGGGCTGTAAACTCATGGTGACCTTCACAAGAGTGGAGCTGTGTGTGCATGTGTATGCATGCACACCAACCTTGCACTCACACGACCAAGTGTCCAATAGACCATGGCCTGATAGTGGACTGTGGCCTACAGGTTGCGGACCCCTGCTGTAATCCAAACCCTGCACAAGCAGGAGACCCTATACCATTCCGGACAAATGGCTGTCCAGCCTCTTCTTAAAAACATCCAGTGATGAAGCACCCATAACTACTGAAGGCAAACTGTTCCACTGGTTAATTGTTCTCACTGTCAGGAAATTTCTCCTTAGTTCTAGGTTGCATCTTTCCTTGATTAGTTTCCATCTATTGCTTCTTGTCCTTCCTTCTGGTGCTTTGGAGAATAGGTTGACCACCTCTTCTTTGTGGAATCTCCTCAAATATTGCAACAGTGCTATCATATTATCCCTTCTTTTCACTAGACTAGACAAACCTAATTCCTGCAACTGTTCTTCATATACTTTAGCCTCCAGCCCCCTAATCATCTTTGTTGCTCTTTTCTGCACTCTTTCCAGAGTCTCTACCTATGCTTTATAATATGCTGACCAAAACTGGATGCAATATTCTAAGTGTAGTCTTACTAACACTTTATAAAGCAGTACTAATACTTCACATGATCTTAAATTTATCCCTCTGTTAATATAACAGGATTGCATAATTATCATAATGCATTACTAGCCATGGACTTAGATTTGCTAATTTTTCATAAATTCCCATCACATATCTGGTCAGATAAGTGGTAGTGAAAATAATAAACACTGAAAGGGTTTCAATTTGAAAGGGGAAACCTGCAGTTTGTATTTTCAGCCATAGATATGTTTGTTTTCTGGGGAACCCAATTCCAAGAAGGTAGAGATAGTCAAATGTTAAGTACATTTACTTAGTAATCTTGAACTGACTTTGATTTATTTCCAACATAAATAACTGCAGTAATGCAAATATAATGCAGTCTGAATTTCAAATATGTATTCAAAATTATAAAAAAAATCACTGATATATATGGGGAAAGAACTAATGGTAATAAATCAGTGCAGTGTAAATGTTACAAATGTATATTTTGTTATTGGATCTTGTTGGAATTGGTCCATTATTTTCTTTCTCACTCATTTACTTTTTTTGTGGTGTGATGCTTTCCTCAACATGATATTTGACCAGATGGTCTGTGATAAAGATACAGGAAAGCAGGCTGTTGGGTGAGTTGATTATAGAAATATTCAACCCGGAACTGGATGAGATTAGTATCTTTCTTTGGCAAACCTGAATTGTATCTGACAAAATCCTTTCTTTAAACACTGTGTAAGCTTTGCAGATTTTAGCTGCCAACTCTTATCTCTGGGTTTTCATGTGTGAAGAAAGTTTCCACTGCTACAGATGACAGATTTCTTTTTTAAGTATATTTGAATGTCTGGTTTGTATTTTGATTTATACTGATTCAAAATGAGTATGTTAAAAAGATCACCAAAACCAAGAGAGAGATGGTGGCTGGAAAGGTTTGCATAAGGGCACTATGTAGAATATCGGCATTTTTTTTCTTATGTGATCCCTTTCATAAAGATCTGTGATGGATTTCAGATTTTCAAAGCTTCAATGCATTGGATTCAGCCATTTATATAAACACATTAAAAACCTGGTCCCAATACAGATCTTTTCTCTTGGAAAAAAACTTTTCCCCAAATTTCTCAATTGAAAAATCTGTTCATTAACTTCCATTGTCTTGTCTTGTCTTGTCTTACTCTACCCTACCTTACCTTACCTTACCTTACCTTACCTTACCTTACCTTACCTTACCTTACTCTTTGTATTCAGTGACTGGTCCTAAGATCATGACATTCTTGAATTATCAATCTACCAGAGAACTATGCCATTCTCTTGTTAAAAGTGTTCAGGAATTATTAATGAAGGACTTTTCCTAAAGCATTTTCACATAGAAAGGTATTGTATGTCTTCCAATGAAATAGATTGTTGACATATCTAGACTAATATTGCCAACATTGACTGGAAGCATTTCACAAGTTTTCATGCAGAAGGTTTCTCCAATCCTGCCTAAAAATACCTGTGATTGAACCTTCTGCGTGAAAGCATGGTCTGCATTGTTGAGCTTGATCACCTCCTGTACTAATACTCTTAAATAACTTTAAGACATCCTTGAAAAATGAGACATTAAGGCTTCCTTCCAAGATGGTTGCTGCAAGATACAGATAACCTATATTATAAGGTTGCACTGAAGATGACAGCCAGATGTGAAATGATTGGAGCACTTCAATATGCTACAGAGACTTCAGATGATTATGATTATCATTTATTCTGCATTTAATCCATTAGAATGGACAAATTAAAGGAGATCACCATTAACACCTGGTAAGCTACATCCTCTCCCTGTATATGTCAATAAGGAAATTCTCAATCCTTTGCTATGAGCATAAGGAGTAATCCAGCATTGGCTAAACTCTACTTCAACAAAATCCCATGTATACAAGCTGTTGCACATCCATATCCTTTTTTTCAATTGGCTGAAGAATACCAGTGTAGTGTAATTGTATTGGTATAAAACTGCACCAAGAAAGTCCAGTTTCAGTCTACTCAGAGCTCATTGATAATTTGGGGCTAGTCATTTTCTGTCAGTCTCACCAGCTATGTCGTGTTGCCGTTGTAATGTCAGCTATAATTATAATCATAATGATAAGGACACTGCCACGTTAGCCTCACTATGCTCTGGGAGGAAAAGTAGAATTTAGGATTAGTTGATTGATTTTATAGGCTGCTCCATTTTGAAAGATTCTGAGGAGCTTACCAATGATGAATAAAATTAAATTACAAAAAAATCAGTAGCATTGTCATCAAGAGCTTGGTATGGCCCATTTGGGAAGGAAAATCTCCATTTATCCCCAGTTGTTTCTCCGAAGAGCCATGTTTTCAAATCTGTTGAAAACAGAGCTTTGAAATGGAGAGGGAATGGTCCAAATAACAATAAGGAGGGCTATTTAAAAGATAGACCCTTTTCTCAGAGGATCACAAACAAATAGATGATGTGGATGACATTTTGTCAGACTAAGATCTAGAGCAAACCCATCCTCTGCGATCTCATTGGACATACAGATTCAGGTTAGAGAAAGCATTCTTGGAAATATTGAATTCCTAAAATGTAATTTAGAGCAACAAAATTATTTCGTTCATTATTTATTATTTTTGTTTACAATACCAAAAGTTTTAAAAGCACAAGTGGAATTCAACAAGTAAGAGCCATTTAGCTTTTTAGAATTGGAGAATTTTTCAAATTTTCTAAACCTGAACACAGAAAGCATGTTTTATTCTATAACTAACTATTTTATTTTTCAGCTGTTCCAGTAGTATTCTATACAGGTTTTACAGAAAGAATTGTATTGAACTATCTTATTCCAGAATGGGTACATCTTACTCTAATGCTGTTAATTCCACGTTTTGTGTGGTTTGGCTTCATTCTGTTTTTCTCCTGATTTGTTCCTGTGAGGTCTTCCAAAGTTCCAGCCTCTGATGAGCTTTGATGAGCTTTGTGAAAAAATACCTTTTATCTTCCCTGTGAGAAAACCTTTCAGATCAGAGTCTGGTAGACTATTCCACATCAGAACTCAGAACACATGGGGTTCAGATTGAAAAGTTGTAAAAAAGAATAAGCACTAAGTTCTAATATATTTACCATACTAAATATATAAGAAGCTAAACATAAGATGGCAACACATATCTCATTGTGTTTAAAATGTTTATTATAGCCTTTCAAATCCTTTGAAGTCAAAGGGAATCAAGTCTCGATTCTTTTGAAGCTTAGATGTGGTTCATAACCAGCAAAATTGAAGAACAAACATCAACTTCGGAAAACTGCAGATTTTCTTATCCATTTAAAATTCCAAAGAACTCAAACCCCCCCCCCAAAGAATTGTAATTTGAGCAAGAACTTGTAAATATTCTAACTCATAAACACTATTTTACATTGGAATGGGGCTAAATCTATCAAATCTCAAACCGTTCCTCACAAAATTTGTATATTCATTTAAACATACATTTAAAGTAATAAATAGATTTGGTCCAAACATAGTGATTAGTCCAGCTGCACATCATACTGAATCATAAACTATAATTTATAAGCAACAGCAGCTGAGTTCTTAAAACATATTAAACCAAAATCAAATTCCATTATGGCTTAGTGTGATAGCAGCCACTCTGAGAATAGGCCCATTGAGATAAATCAGGTTTTATTTAATTGTGATAACCTGTCCCTTTCTTTACCCCTCTCTACTATAAGTATCATTGAAGTCTAGATCCATCTCAGTGACAACTTCTCTCCCTGTCTTTAGTTTACACCTATGGCAACTTATGGGGTTAAGGAAGTATTCCCTCTCTGTCATGGCCCCCATCCTCTGGAACAGCATCTCATCAGACATAAGGAAAGGGCCCGATCTCATAGGGTTCCAGAAAGCTTTGAAAACCTGGTCTTGATCCCAGACTTATGGTTCATTTATGAATGAAAAAAGTTTCGTTTGGCCATCCACCTTAAATACAATTCTGAGAGGATTTTAGTGGGTTGATGTATAATCGTTTGTCTAGAGTCTTGTTTGGTTTTTGTTTTATGTGAGATTATTTCAGTCAGGGCTGCCTACTTGGTTTAATTTATTTTTATTTATTCCATTTCTGTAGCTGCCTAAGTCAACCAATTAACTTTGGGTGGCTTACGATTTTAAAATTCTTAAACAATTTAAAAGACATTAAAACAATAAAAAAATATCCACAAGATAAATACAAACAAACAACAGCTCTGATGATTAATCATTTAATAGTAAAGCCAAGAAATGGGGCCCTTCACACATTTGTGGTACATAGCAAAGTTTTTAAAGCTTTGTAAAAAAGCCACAAGGTTGGGGCCATTCTAATCTCTGAGGGAAAAATATTCCATAAGGTGGAGGCTGCAGCATAGAAATTCCATCTTCTAATTCCTGCCAGTTGACACTCTGGCTGACAGGAACTATAGCACACCTAATCTGTTGGATCTGATTGGACAAGTAGAAACTCTTGGAAATAAACAATCCCTTCGGTAACCCAGTCTCAAGCCATGTAAGGCTTTAAAGGTGACAACTAGCACCATAAATTGCATCCAATAAATACACTGGCAGGCAATGCAGATCAGAGAGTAATGGTATTACATGCACCTTGTAACTGGCACCATTTATTCTCCATGCAGCCACATTTTGCCCCAGTTGAAGTTTCCAAATGTTCTTCAAGGGAAGCCCCATGTAGAGCACTTGACAGTAATCTAAGTGGGAGGTTACAAGGATATGGATGACAGTGAGCAGGATCTCTCAGTTCAGGAGTGTTTTGGTTTGTTTTACATGTTGTTGTTGTTTTCTATTTTGCGTTGAGCAGCATATACATTCAAATAAATACATATATAAAATGATCCTGCGTACATATTTACACAAGGTCTTCATAGCCTAACAATGGCTTGAAGCCTGTTAAGCAATCAATGAAATATTCCATTTGTCTGTCCTTCTGTAACTTTTACCATATGCATTATATAATTGAATGTCAAAGAAGTTACTGTGGCATTTAGGCTACTCAAATAGGAGTATTTTTCCACTAGAATGGAAAATTGGTTTCAAAAGCTGATCTGTCCTCTACGTGAGTTGATTCCTCAATCCTCCTTGTAGGATATATCTTCAGTTCTTTTCCAATGTTTTTAATTTGTTGTCTTGTAAACTTTCCATTTGGCTCTTTATAAATAATAATAATAATAATAATAATAATAATAATAATAATAATAATAATAATAATAACAATAATAATAATAATAATAATAATAATTTTATTTGTATACCGCCCTTCTCCTGAAGGACTCAGGGCAGTGAAGCCTGTGGAACTACAGTTATTACAAATGGACATAAATTATTGCTTTTATTGTGACTGAGAATAAAACTGTTGCTATGATGCAAACAGTTTTTAATGTTATTTTTCCAACAAAGATACTTAGGAAATCACTTACAAATGGAGAAAAAAATAAACATTAATAAAAAGTTGATAAGTTCAAAATCGTATTGGAGAATTAGCCAACAGTTCAAGTGTTTTGAAATTATTTTTACCTCTCAAAGGTAGGTTTGAAAAAGGTAAGCTAAGGACAGAATTTTGCATCATTTTATTTTGGAAAAATATTTCCATCAATTTTATATCCAAAAAGGTTACAACGTTGAATCTCAAATTTATTAAGCTTAGAATAAACACTGTGTCCCAAATATCATGCCTGAATGACAACATATGGGAAAAGGGTGGTATATAAATCTAATAAAATCTAAATCTAAAATCTAAACATACTCAGAAATGTGTCTCTTGGGGTTTTCAGTTTCCCTCTTCCTGATTTTTCTTTATTAATTTTAATTTCTAATACTAGCAAATACTCATCTGGAGCATTCTCTTAATTTTTAAAAATGCCTGAAGGCACTTGTAAAACCTAGAAGTATTCTTAAATATGTGTGTTCATTCTAGAGATTTACTTGGAAGTGTGCTGACTATCAATATTAGAGCAAAAACAAGCCAAGGAATAGAATAGAATAGAATAGAATAGAATAGAATAGAATAGAATAGAATAGAATAGAATAGAATAGAATAGAATAGAATAGAATAGAATAGAATAGAATAGAATAGAATACAGTAGAATAGATCTATCTATCTATCTATCTATCTATCTATCTATCTATCTATCTATCTATCCATCCATCCATCCATCCATCCATATGGCTGCCTCCCACAGCAACTTATCTGAGCAGCAAACTATCTTAAAATTAGGAGAAAATTTCCATCACCAATACAAAAAGTAAAATATACAACAGCTGAGGAAAATGTCATAGTGGGTGGTTGTTAACACAGCCAGGAGACAGGACCCTCCACACATTCAGGGCCCCAAGCTGAGACACAGAAGCTAGTTTTTAAAGCCCTGCAAATTCAAAATGTGTGTTCTACATTCAGAATATTGGAGCTCTCTAGAGTTAAATTAGTCTCAAATAATTAAAGTATTACTTGGTTTGCATTCCACCCATTATATCATCACATTCTATTATATCATATAACATACATTATATATACTGTAACAATAATGTATTAAAATAACAATCATATGTTGTTGTTGTAAGAACCTACATTTAAGATGCATTCTCTACTGTTGGTTCTTTAAATATAATTGAAGATGCTGGGAGAGACTACCAGGTCTCATTTTGTAACAAAGTCTTTCTAAAGTAGAGTCCCCAACCTTTTGGACACCAGGGACCAGTTACGTGGAGAGAGGTTTTTCCACGGACCAGAGGGGGCGTGGTTTTGTGTGCTGCCTGCATCCCACGGATGGGGCTTTGCTGGTTTGTGCGGACCGGTTGCTGGCATGCTGAGGCCTGGTACCGTGGGTTTGGGACCCCTGTTCTAAAGACCTAAAGGGTTTTCCTTATTTTTTCTCTTTTTGTTATTCTGATTTATGTTATTTTGAAATTGATTTTATTACAATTTTTTTCTACATCATTCCAAAATGGGAGTAAATTCAATTTCCATTTTCATCTATGCTTCCCCCCTTGTTTTCTTTGCACTGATGAAAATGTTCCTAAAATGTTTTCAGCCATATGATTATAAATATAGGTCAAGATATGAATACATGGGTAAATTAGATTCATGTGTATTTTACTAGATAAACTTGGAAGGTAAAAGTGAACAATTATTAAGGGAATTAATTTACAGCTTGAGTTCATATTTTCCACTTAAACTACGATTTGTTAAATAAACCACAACTAGGTGGGTTCATCTTTAATCTTTATTCATAAGCCACAATTTGCAAATTACAAGGACTACATTCTCTTCATAAGTTTGGTTGAAGGAAACAAGTAAACAAAATCACATTGCAGCTTTCCTTGGTGTATGGACCTAATTACAGTATCCTCTAGTTGTTTGACCTAATAATACAACAATTCAAATGAGTCTGCCTGGAGAGAGAAATATCAATCATTTCACTTTTGCCATAAATTCTATGTTAGCAGGTACGTAGAAATGACTTCCCAGAGTATTTTAAACTAAAAATAGTTCATATCCCTTTCATGGGTCTAGGTGAAGCTGGGCACTTTCAGACTGTTGATAAGTTTGCTGTTTCAAACTATATAGCCATTTCTTCTAAGTAAGCTGGAAGATTGATGAAAAACACAATGCTTCTAAATCCAGAACAGCCTCACTTTCAGAAAATTCATATACTGTAGATCACTGAAGAGATTTATTTGGAAATAAATTTATTTGACCTACTCTCCAAAGCATCTGAGGGCAATTCAAGGAGTAATGGATGGAAGCTTATCAAGAACAGAAGCAACATAGAATTAAGGAGAAATTTCCTGTCAGTGAGAACAATTGATCAGTGAACAACTTGCCTCAAGAAGTAGTGGGTGTTCCATTACTGGTGGTTTTTAAGAAGAGATTGGACAACAATTTCTCTGGAATGGTACAGGATCTCCTTCTCGATCAGGGATTGAACTTAAAGTCCTCCAAGGTCCCTTCCAATGTTGTTATTCTGTATTCTGCATTATAAGTAGACCTTAAAAACTTCATTAAATTGTATTTCTTGACCACACATTAGTCTTCATTTATGTTGATAGAATTAGATTATGTGTGTGTGTGGGCGGGAGGACCCTGAAAGTATAGCTCCTCCAGATCGGCTATACTAAACAAAAGTTGTGGACTATGGAAAAAGAAGCAATAGAATTAACACACCACAGCTAAAGCAACCCTTCCCTCCAAATGTTTGGTTGGTTCATTACAGAAAGGGGGTTTTAATTATTAAATTGGGGGGAGGGGTTGTTAAGTTTTACAGAGATAAATAAAGTAGAAAATAAAAAAAAGAAAAGTATGAAAAAAGTGTTGTCATCCAACTTCGCAGAATCAAAAACTTTGTAGAAAGGTACATTTTAAGATAGTGTTACTAATTAAAAAACCCCTCAAGTGCAGTCAGAAATCAGGCACAGCAAGAGTTTGAGTGGTACTTTATTGCTGTAAGAAATCTTAACAGAATCTTAAAAGCCATCCCAAACCTTCATTTCAAGGAGAAGATCAAGGTAGGATTATCCTAATCATCATTTCCTGCTTTCCCAGGGCTGAGAAACTCTTTTACTTCTCACATTTTAAGGCCAAAGCTAAATTCCTTTCCATCCAATGAACGTCAAAATAGTTCAGGACAAATAAGTTCTGCAGCTTCCTTAAACAGCACAGGTTTGAGGCTTGGATGAAAAAGTGGCTATATCGAACAATTTCTTCAGGAAAGTGTTAAGAGATCCTATGATCCTATAAGGATGAGGACACTATTTCCCTTAATATCTAGGAAACATTTGCTGATTGATTTCCAAGGTATAGTATTTTAATTTGATTGAGTTGCAGTGCTTTTACAATGGATTTATTTTACACTTTGTATTTTTTTTAAAAAAAAAAAGTTTCCCCTATAAGATTGTAAAGGGAGAAATTGTCAGCTCAGATTCCTTAAAATATAAAAATACTAAATTGTCTAATTGCTTTTCTTTGGCAGCAGCTAGAGCTCATTTTTATAGCTTTTCAAATTCTGCCCTTTTTCGCTGTACCATACATCTGCATATTGTCACATCTGTACTGCTTGACCTTCAGTTTATTGACAACTCTGTCTTCACCTGAAGCATAAAAGCATTTTATATATTATGATGGGATGGTGCCATCATTATCACTTTTTGTAATGTTCCATCACTGTATACAAAACTCCGTATAAAAATTGGATGGAAAAGAAATTAATGAACTGGAAAATAAAATCTTCGATATGTCAGATCAACTAGAGAAGGAAAAGATAGTTTAGAACTCAAAACATTTGTGGAAAATTTGGGGTGAGATCTTTGGACACATTCATAATCCCTCAGTAAGCTGGCTGAGAAATCAGAAGCTTAAAAGATGAACCAGAAAGATCCTTTGATAATATTGGCATTTGGATCTAGATTTTTGCTCTGCAGGTGTTCTCATCACACTAACTCTTACTTGCAATTTGGAATGGACAACCCACTATTAAACACATTTCTGTACTGATTCATAACACTTTCCCCCTGTTTTATTCTGAGGATTGTAAATGTGTCACGTTTCATGCAAGCAGAACAATAATAATAAGTTAGGAATAATCTCTTATAAATACATACGCTTGTACGGTGGAATAGTTAAAGCCAGGTTAGAATAAATGAGCTTTTCCATCAAAAGTTTACCAAAGCAAAAGGGGACTGAGCCAGAGGGCAGTGTTTCTTAAATAATAAAACATAGGTAAAGGTAAAGGTTCCCCCGCACATGTGTGCTAGTCGTTTCCAACTCTAGGGGCCGGTGCTCATCTCCATTTCAAAGCCGAAGAGCCAGCGCTTGTCCGAGGACGTCTCCGTGGTCATGTGGCCGGCATGACTAGACGCCAAAGGCGCACGGAACGCTGTTACCTTCCCACCGTAGTGGTCCCTATTTTTCCACTTGCATTTTTACATGCTTCCGAACTGCTAGGTTGGCAGAAGCTGGGACGAGTAACAGGCGCTCACTCTGCTACGCGGCACTCGGGATTCAACTCGCCAAACTGCCAACCTTCTGATCGACAAGCTCAGCGTCCTAACCCACTGAGCCACCGCATCCCTTAATAACTTCCTAAAAATAGAAGTAATATCAGAACCAAGCAAACGTATAGCAAAGCAAAAGAGAAAGAGAGGTCCAGCTACTTCAGAAATCCTGGTCCCTTCTGAACGAAACAGTTTTTTTTTAAAAAAAAATGTTGAGTGGCAATAACTATGCAATACAGGTAATCCTCAGCTTATGACCACCTGCTAAGCGAGATGGTTATTAAGTGAATTTTGTTCCATTTTACAACCTTTCTTGCCAAAGTTTGTTAAGTGAATCACTGAAGTTGATAAAGACAGAAGACGGCAAAAGGGGATCACGTGACCCCAGGAAACTGCAGCTATCAGAAATATGAGTGAGTTGCCAAGCATCTGAATTTTGATTACATGACTGTGGGGGATGCTGCAACAGTCATAAGTGTAAAAAAAAGGTCATAAGTCACTTTTTTCAGTGCCGTTGTAACTTTGAACAGTCACTAAATGAACTTTTGTAAGTCAAAGGCTACCTGTACAGAGAGCTCTCTTCACCAGGGGGCGCTTTCAAAAATTGGCCAACCATCTCCATAACTTCTCAATCAGAATTACTAATGAATTGAACCCTGGTGACACAGTGGTTAGAATGCAGTATTGCAGACTGACTCTGCTCACTGCCAGGAGTTCGATCCTGACTGGATCAAGCTTGAGTCAGCCTTCCAGCCTTCCAAGGTTGGTAAAATGAGGACCCAGATTGGGGGGGGGCAAGATGCTCAGAACACAGAGCAGTTCTATTCAGCACTGCTCTTAACCTATAATGTGTCAAGTTTCTGATGTATGGGCTTTTCAAGTGACTCTGAGGCATTGTTTACCTTAAAAGTCCTTTATTAGCCTAATACACCGGCAAATGCTTGCTCGAAGGAAGCTGGAATCTGAAATCTCCGCCTCTTGCACAATGTATTAAAACACAATTCTCCACCTTTCTAAATTTGTCATTAATCATATTCTCCAATTAATTTAAAGAATCAGTTTCCCTTCTGTTAGAAGACCCACCAAGGCCTTATCTTCTTCAGTTAGAGAGATGGCCTTAAAAGTGCATTCCTACTCATCCCTCCTCCCAACCTTAAACTAATCTTTTAAAGCAATACACAAGTTTAACATATGAAACGGCTACTTCTTCATCTCTTGTCAAGCAATAACATTCAATGTTAGCAGCATTGACATAATGGGTTAATCTAAACCATTGTTGTAAACTTTATTTCTTTGGAGAACAATGATGTAAAAAATATATCAAAAATAGTTTAACTTCTATTTAAACAACTCATGGATCAGGCTGATGCATTGGAATAAAAGGTCATTTATACAAAGAGGTTCCCCCCTTGCCGAATAAAGGCAAGGAAGAGGCAACAAAATGGCATTTTAAGAAGGTTCAACACACTTATTCAGGCCAGAAAATATTAAAAGAATAGTATGTTCAACAGTGCCATCAAGTGGTACCTGAAATAACGATTTCACTGTGTACATAAACTTGCAAAGTTAAGAATATGCTGTTTTGATCTGAAGGGAAAATCTCAAAATTGCCTTTCCTCCTGTGAGATATTTCCGTAAATAACATAGTAGAGAGTTTGAATGCTTTCAGACCTAGTATTGTATTTGTCAGAGATATCACTGCAAGAACAGGTAGCTAGCCAAAGAGACGAAATAGCAATAACAACCTTGTTTATGACAATTGTGCCACTATTGAATTATCAGTGTTGTAGCTTGGACATGGATTATCACACATTTTCTTAAACCACAGTATGGATTCCTTAGTTTTGATTTAGCTTGTGTGATCCCAGCATATATGGTTGCAAAGCACAGAAGTTAAACTAAGTTAAAATTTCCTGCAAACTTGTTCTGATCCCAGTTTGACTACAATAGTGATTTTAACACTTCAGTCTATTAAAAATAGACAGGGATTTCCAGCTTTCAAGATCCTGAACTTGGCCATTGGAGGGGGTGGGGTTCTCATGAAACATCTGCAAGCAAACAACCAAGCTCAGAAGCATCAAGAATTCAACAGTTCATCCCTGAGCCACAGAAATTCTTGGAATAGCTACAAAGCTCTAATGTAATATCAAGTCTCTTGATTTGGAATTGGGCAGGACAAATGACAAAAGCAGAGTTGCACCATTACAGTGCAACATCTGTCTCTTCTCTACATGGTTTGTATACATTCAGACAAAAGGGGAGGGGCTTGCATTATAATGGGATGGTATTGCTTTTCTCGTGCTGCTTTCTGGGATAAAAGTGGGGTAGGGGTGGAATTTGTTCAACTGACCTCTTGATAAGAAGTTAGCAAATGTGTAATTCCTGAACTTATTACTGTGATTCACAATAAAATGTCAAAAGAAAGTTATATAGGTAAATTGACTGAGATGGAAAGCTGGCAAGCTTGAGTTCTCAAAATACTAACGCAAGACTCAGCTACCGGTATTTGAAATGTTCTACCAATAGATAGGGACGTGGTGGCTCAGTGGGTTAGGATGCTGAGCTTGTCGATCAGAAGGTTGGCAGTTTAGCGGGTCAAATCCCGAGTGCTGCATAGCAGAGTGAGCGCCTGTTACTCATCCCAGCTTCTGCCAACCTAGCAGTTCAAAAGCACGTAAAAATGCAAGTAGAAAAATAGGGACCACTACGGTGGGAAGGTAACAGCATTCCGTGCGCCTCTGGCGTCTAGTCATGCCAGCCACATGACCACGGAGACGTCCTCGGACAAGAGCTGGCTCTTTGGCTTTGAAACGGAGATGAGCACCAGCCTCTAGAGTTGGAGACGACTAGCACGCATGTGCAGGGGAAACTTTACCTTTACCAATAAATTAAAATCTTATGTATGAGACATGTAACTCTTCATTAGGAGTTGAATTTATTAAGTGATATTTTTTATTTAGCCATAACATGAAGTTCTTCCCTATGTCATCTTCCATGGAGAAACTGCCATGGAGAAACATCTCTGCATCTATGAATGCATCTGAGGAAGTTCCATTTAGCAAAATTAGAACATCTCTTCCTCCTTAGTAACTGTAGATAATTTTACACTTCAGAGGTCTGTAGAACATCATCCAAAGGGAGTTCTCATTTGAAGACAACAAGAGTTTCTGGATCGATATGTTAATTGGAACAAATCCTTTGACAATTGCACTTTTCAGAATTTTCCAGTGCAGTGACTGGAATGCAAACATGCTTGCCAAAGTGGCATAGCTTAGAAAATAAGTTGGGAAAAGTATCTTCAATTACATATTTTGTGACTTTATTCAAAACCCATCAAAGTTGAAAACTCATACCGAAATTGAGTAGGAGAAATTGAGTCAATAGAGCAAAGTTGGAAATTAGATTTCCCCATCTTTAATGTGAAATGCAGCTATTTATCTGGAGAAAGTGAAAACAACATTTAGCCATCATTCAGCTATTTTTGAGGATTTTTAGCTTCCTTTTGAATAACATCCCATAATTATGTTATTCTCAAAGCACATTAAATATATGGGGGAATCTCTCTTCCATACTTTTGAGGGAGTAAAATAACTATTATCAGATACTATCATCTTTCCCTTAAAGGAAGAGCCTTTTTGGCATCATTATCTACACTTGATAATTTGAAGCACTATTGATACTTTTAGAGAGATGAAGGATGTGATTTTATGTTCTTCAATCCCAGGCTTTAAGCTTTCAGCCAGGACTGAAAAGAATTCATCACAGTTTTGAAAAAAAGACTATTACTTTTAGAATGTTAGGCAGAGAACTCTTCCATCTTGATAGTCAGAACCTGCACTTGGTGGAAAGCAGGAATGGGATGAGATCTAGTCAGATGGTGAAGCTGGACGTTCTGAAGAGGTGTGAAAAATTGTTTGAAAATCAAAGGAAATCTCACCTCGATTGTGGTTGACTGGAGGGGGAGGGAGAACACTTCATCTGTCCTTGCATTGCCACAAGAGACCCAAGGCCAGACTCCCTTGAATTCTGTTGACCCTTATTAATTTTGTGTTGAATGTTACTCAGCCTCATCAATGTCAGGTGTAAAGAAGCAGGACCTATTGTAAGAGTTATTCAAGAAGAGTTATTCAAGCCTATACACAAGAATCTAGTCAACTAAAGTTCAAGATTAAATTGGAGCTATATAAGGATCAGTAGAATTCAGGGTGGGGGGTGGACTTGGTCCTCTTGAGGACTCTAAACTGATAACACATTTAACTCTGCCTGCTAGCTCTGTCTTCTCTTCTCCTATAGGCTACCAAGTTAGGAGCTCAATTTCTGGGGTCTCAGAGCCAGAAAAAAAAATGGGTTCCAGAGGACAGATGTGACCTGCAAGAACTTCACGGCTTCAGTAAAGCCCTCAGGTTTTGTGAAGATTGGTGACAAAACATCACTCAGTCCCTGCTTGGAAATTGAATGAGATAAACTATCCTTACTGATTGATTGACCGTTTTGTCTCTTTCCAGCCTATGACAATTTTAGATTATGTTCATATTTAAAATTAGTGTCAATTTTCCTTGGGAGGAATACTAAGGTTTCATCAGATTGTTGACTCTGCTGCTCAATTTTACACTCTTCACATCATACAAATCCTTTGCCTTTTACAAAATGTGTTCAATTTTCCCCCTTCATATTTGTTTCCCATCCAGTGTGTTAGAAGGCTGAAAGAACCAGAAAGAACAGGATTTTGATTTTCCTAGGTACTTTAAAAGGAGGAATTGAAACACTGGGTGAGTTAATAGATCTAGTGATGAGTTCATGAAAACTAATAGCAAATGTGAGGGCATCAAATTATCTTAATGATTTGTACAAAGTGCAGTGCAGGGGGCCACAGGTTATTTCTCCATATCCTTGTACATTATATAAACTAGGTCATTCCAATTAGTGGTTAAATTGTTTCACAGGATTATCATGCATTTCAGCATTGAAATCAAGCAAAACTCTGTATGAGGATGGTTTTATGAACATTTGTGCTGATTTTGAAAAGCACAAATAATTCCGACTGACACTGTTCACTAGTTTATTGTGCATAGAACAAAATCTCTCTCTCTCTCTCTCTCTCTCTCCCTCCCCCTCCCTCCCTCCCTCCCTCTCTTTTGCACTTACACTAAATTATTGGAAAAGGAGATTATAGGCATCCAGTGCAATGAATGTTCAGTGAAATTATCATTAAAGCAGGTTTATGCTTCTCACCGATCATACAGATGGCCAATGCACAGAATTCTTATTTATATGGAGATGAGGCACAGTGTAGCCAACTCCAACTCCGACATGCATATCACAGAAAATAAGAATAGGTTGATGAAGATGCTCATTTAAAGGAAGACTTGACCTCTGAATGAAAGCAAGCAGCAGAATGCATGGTGATAGGGCAGGATTCATGTTTGTGAGATGGACAGCTATATTGAATGAATGAATGAATGAATGAATGAATGAATGAATGAATGAATGAATGAATGAATGAATTCCTGTAGAGAAAGTTCTCAAAAATTATAAAGACATACAGTGTCTGGTTTGGATATTATGCTAAACCATGGCATGATTAGGCCTGATCTGATGTATAAACCAGAATTAGCTGGGGTTCAAAACATATCCAGTCAATCATATAGCTGCATGGTAGATTTCTATCGCACATATGAACCATTGTTTATCACATACATAGGTGCAAAATCTATAGCCAAGATTGACTATAGACATTAATTTCTCCAAATACCTGCTGGCCATCAACAACAATCCCACGCATCCCCTTTGCCCCATCTTGAGACCTCTGCCATATATGATACTTAAGTGTGCAATGTGTGTGAAAGTTTAAATGAAAAGATAAGCATATGAGATACTTATTTCAGGTTCAGAATTTACCAATTGCCATCCTCAGCAGGAAACCAGTGACAACGTTCTCTTTTTGGGATTGATGTAGCACAAAATGTAAAATAAACCTCAGTTGTGGTAGTATTTTAATGTTTCATTAAGCTCCAAGCATAGATGGGTAGTATCTCTTAAGTAAGTAAATAATGAGGGGATAGTGATGGTGATGGTGATGATATCCATTCAGTTGTGTCCAATTCTTGGCCATTCTATGAGCCGTACTATGAGACTATGTATAGCTATGAAAAAGCAACACAAAATGCTATTTTCACATCTTCTGATATCGCATATTTCTTTGGGTTATCCTATGCTCTAGCTGATGCCAGCTTTGATGGTGAAGTGAGTACTAGAGGTGACTTAAATGTAAATGGAACCCAAAGAAAGGCAAAAATTGCCCTTTGGGTCACACAAGAACCCTACATTTAATGTGGATGGATGGAGAGATGGATGGAAAGGGAGGGAGGGAGGGAGGGAGAGAAGAAGGAAGGAAGGAAGGAAGGAAGGAAGGAAGGAAGGAAGGAAGGAAGGAAGGAAGGAAGGAAGGAAGGAAGGAAGGAAGGAATTTTTGTTTGGTACTCAGAACTTCTTTTTTTCCCTTCTTCTCCACACGTTTGTAGAATATTAGACTAGCCTGAGACTGCTCAGATCATGGCTGACTGGTTTAGGATTCGGTCAAGCATGCTGTCTCTTATTGACATGAGCTACAGATATTTTTCCCACAAGAGTTCTTTGTGCTTTTCACATGCAACAAGGCAAGTTAGCTTTCCCTGTAGAATTTCTTTTCTTTCTTTTTTTTACTTATACTTGGAATTCATCACAAGCAAAGGCTAACAGCAACACCAGGAAATTGTTTTGCATTTAGAATCATTGCAGCCAGTCTGATCAAAGATGAGATTAAAATGTATTTGCCTTCTTGTTAATTCTCTCTCCCCCTCCCCACCTCATTTTCCAAAATGCAGCATAATCATATTCTGCTTCATCACTAGGCAGTTTTCAGAGGGACAAAGTATCATGTCCTTCTAATACCTTTCAACCTAGCTTCCTCTTCCTCTGCTCACCAGAAATGTTTGTGGAGGTGATTTTTTTGCAGCCTGAAAGTTTGAGGAAATTGGTTTGCACAAGGAACTAGAAAAGGCATGTGCAAGATAAATAAATACGGCCATAGATTAGGAAGAGACTAAATTTAGCCATGAAAAAAGCAACACAACACGCTATTTTCCTTGCATAGAATGCTGTGGCATTCCTTCATTATGGTAACTGAAGCTTGATCATATTTATGATTCCTTCGAAGTGGATCTTACTTTTCTTAGTGAATTTTTACTTATTTCTTATCCAACCAGTAACTTTCCTATTTCATTCACTTGCATATATCATCCTAATTAAAACTTAAAATTAATGGCAATTTCCTTTCTTAACATATGGGTAGCACCATACTGGCAGAAAGAATGAATTAAAAATAGGCTATTTCCAGTGCTTGACAAGCTTTGAAATATGCGTTTAGATACGTTTTTAAAATCTGTGTTAACCATACATTTAGAGACGTAAAAAGAAAAGCCAGAGAACTAGAGCCAGATGGAATTGTGAGATCAAAAATCAATGGATGCCATTAAAAGAAAGTTCCTATTTATTAGAAAGTTGCTTAGGATGTCAGCCTGTTAATTCCAGGGGACGTACAACTGGGTTTCAATTTCTGTGCTGTCAGCATAGATATTTGAAGAGCACTTTGCATGTTCTCACTTACATTTATTTATTTATTTTAATTTTCCTCCTGCTATATGGGCTCGGGTCTTTCCGTAGTCCCTCAGAGATGGTTTGTCCAGCTATATTCTTCTCCTTTAGGACTATTTTGCTTTAGGACTATTAATTCTAAGCAAGGTTAAGGCAACATGATGATCCTGGAAGCTTTATATCGATAAATACCTCTGTTGGCATGCTGCAAATTCAACTTTGGGCAAGAACTTGATTTTCAAAAATGTTTCTTGGTCCCATGTGGTTCTGAAAGGCCATATTAGAAAGTGAAAAAAAATAGAAGCTGTAGTCCAGAATTTTGTTTTGAAGTGTGCCTTTCTGCCTAGGAAAATAATAAACAAATGGAGGAATGAATGAATGAATGAATGAATGAATGAATGAATGAATGAATGAATGAGCAAAGATAAAATGGATTGATAGAAAGTAGAACTGCATGAAACTATCATTTGGAGATTTAACATATCAAGGGATAGTTTTAACAATGAATCCTGATGTTAATTTTAGGAATATCTGCTTCTATAGATAGACTGTGTTTAAAAGAAGCTCTGGAAGAGGAAGAAGATTGAGACTGATTTGAAAGTGCATTTAACAATGACAGGCTAATAAGAGTAACATGGACATAATAAACCGCCTGATGCCTTATTAATTAAATAATATTTCATACTCAGAGCAGAATATTACATGATTAAAACTTTTTTTATTATCTCACCTTAATGTGAAAAATAAATAAGTTTTCTTGGGAGAACAGTGGTTCCTTAATCTTAATGGGAAATTGTTTCATAATTTCCCTTCTTTCTCTAATATAAGAATCAAACCAAAAGATAATTAAAAACCAATTCTATGTTCCTAGGTATGTAAAATAGGAAAGTCAAGATGGCTGCAATGAATACATTATTGAAGTCCCACCTCTATTTTATGTGTGTTGTGTGTGAATAGGGTTTTGACGGCACAGTTACAGCCTACACCATGACTTTTCACACACACACATACATACATATACCACCCACCCTGTAAATGGCTCTAAATTCTTGACAGGTAGTTACCAGGAGTTAAGCTTAATTCAAAGGAGATTTTGTTGAAATGGAAATTAATTTGCAAATAGCTCTCTTGCTATGTTTTACTTTAATTTCCTCCTGGAGCTTGTGCATGCCTTTCTTGATAAATAGGACAGGAGAGACATGCCCAATGGAATAAAAAAACCCATTTGTTTTATAGAGATTATTAACAAGAAAAATAAAAATAAATAAATATAATGGTTTAAAAATATTCTTTGCCTGAAAGTCTGGGGAAACTTCATTAATTTTCTGCTTGCCTGATCTCTGATAGACAAAACACCTATGGAATATGATTAAGGCAAGAGAAAAATGTATCATTTATTTTCTAACATTGGTTGAGTCCCTCCTTTTAATTTTTACATAAGCCATTTAATAGAACCATTTAAAAGCTGTTTAGATGAATTATAAAAGCAAAACAAGGGATTCTAGACACTGTCAACAATTTTTCAGATGTTGTGACTTATTCTTGTAAACCAATGCATCACTTTTCATTGTTAAGAATTGATTGATGTTTGTGAAATAGGTTTACTGTTCATGACACTTTAAATGATACCTTAATACTTCATTCACCTATAGCTGCTAAAACTGGCTAAGGAATTCTGAGAGCTGAAGTCCACACAGCGTATGTTAAGAAACGCTGCCTTAACTGCACTACCCAAAGAGAAGAGTGAGGAGGTGCTCCTACTTGTGAAATTAGATCACACACACACACACACATTTCTGAAGGAATGCACATTTCTGAAGTTTCTGAAGGAATGCAACTTCTCTTCTTTGTCTGTGAGTCATTGTTTGACTGGCCGAAACAGTTGAGTTACTGTCTCAGCATGAGAGTCTAATTCTCTCAAGAGTTAATGAGACCAATATCCACCCAGGATAAAAAGAGAGTCTCTTCAGCAGGATAAATTTTTGAATGCTTTTGCCCAATCATGCATATTTTTGTTCTTTTCCTTTTTAAAAAACTACAAGGAGCTAGCTGGACATTGCTACTTCTGTGAGTCTTTCTGAACAGTGACAGACTAAAGTATTTCAGTTAAGAGAAGCGCTTCTCTGTGCTTACTATCTTTTTATGTTCAACAAGCCTAGTGGTCCCTATTCAACAGTGGGTACTGCACAGAGGAAAAGGCTGAAAGGAAAGGAAGGTGGAAATTATATATTTCTGGGAATTGAAGTCCCCAAGTCATAAAAGGGACAAGTTTGAAGACCCCTGATGTAGGCAATAAGAGCCAGTGTGATCCAGCGGTTAAGACACCAGGCTAGAAAGCAGAAGACCATGAGTTCAAGTCTCACCTTGGCCATGAAAGCCAGCCGGATGACCTTGGGCCAGTCACTCTCTTTCAGCCCACTCCACCTCACAGGGTTGTGGTGAGGAAAACAGGAAGAGGAAAGTGTGTATGATATGTTCATTGCCTTGACTTATTTGTAGCAATAGCACAAATAGCACTGCACTTAGACTTATATACCATTTCACAGTGCTTTACAGCCCTCTCTAAGGGGCTTACAGAGTCAACATAGTGCCCTTGAACAATCTGGGTCCTCCTTTTACCAACCTTGGAAGGATGGCAGGCTGAGTCAACCTTGAGGCAGTGAGACTTGAACTACTAAACTGCTGTCAGCCAGCAGTCAGCAGAAGTAGCCTGCACTACTGCACTCTAACCACTGCACCACCAGGGCTCAGGATATAAAAGACAGGATATAAATAAATAAATACCAACATTTTGTCCACCTTATTTTTATTGCATTTTTAATCAGCCCATGTGAGTAAAGAGTTTTGGTCATGGTGACAACATTCGGAAAGAAACATCAAAAGAACTTTATACCGCAACTGAAATCAGAAGCTGGATTTGAGGAGCCGTCCAACCTGCTGCACGTAACTGATCCTACTTTTCCTTCTGCTGCTGCTGATTAGCTGTTTTTTGGTACATATTATCTAGGCCAGGAGTCTTCGAACTTGGCCCTTTTATGACTTGTGGACTTGTGGACTTGTGGACTTCAACTCCCAGAATTCCTCAGCCAGGCACACACAAGTCATAAAAGGGCCAAGTTTGAAGACCTCTGATCTATGCAGTTCTTGTTGTCATCGTCATAATCAGTTGCCACTTTTGTCCTCCTTTGGGGTGAAACATTTTCTGTTAGGGAAGAATTCGCTTGTAACCCTTCTGGTCTTTATAGCTGCTGGTAGGAAGGACGTTTTCAGATTTTCAGATGTTGATAGTTCTTCTATTCAAACATTTCAAAGAGATGTTTGATTAAGAAATGATCTTTGTTTGAAAGGAAGTCTTGGGGGCTGTTCTGTTTTAATTCCACGCAGAAAAATTCACCTGCATTCTTTTTTTGTCAATTCACATTCAGTTTGATGAAAGAGACCTGCCTTTCCAAATATTTTTCAAAGGAAAGAGAATATTGATGAAATTTTCATGGATGAGATGTGGCGTTCTTGCAATTCTTTAATTAGGTGATGGTCCCTAGGAATATTTGAATATCCTGCCTTTCAATTTTTGACATATTTGCAGCAATCTACAACATCTCCAGATTAATATGTTTCAGTTCTGTTATCAGAAGATGGCTCTTCCCATGATGCTTTTTCAGAAAATATGGATAGTTAGCAAAACATCAGGATGATGGAAAGACATGGAACAGTAAAAGCAATCCATCTGCAGTTATAAAGTCATCTCAGAATCATGATCAGTGGTGGGATTCAAATATCTGAACATCCGGTTCTTTGCGTGGATGCAGGGCCTAGAATGGACTTCCGAAAGTGACATCCGTGCACTTCTGGTGGGCCGTTCTAGGCCTGGGAGGCCTCCAGAACTCTGAGGCCTAGAACGGACTTCCAGAAGCAGTGTGGGTTCAGCCACTTCTCCGAACTCAACAAAATTTAGCTACCGGTTCTACCGAACCGGTGCAAACTGGCTGAATCCCATCACTGATCATGATCAAGAGAAATGCAAAAGAAATCTCCAAGTAGTCACAACATTCGGTGTAAACCTGAAGGGTTTTTGTTTTTTTTTAAACAAAGGTAGTTGAGAAAGTGCAAGGTATACTTTGACACAGCACTCAACAATCTTCCTGACAAACAGGTGCCCTATTGTGATGATAATATTTGTGGAACATGAGATAGAAGTTAAGATTACTCTATTATCTGGAAAAGACAAGAAGACATTATCTTTGATCAATCCCATCTTTGTATAATGTCTAAAAAAACAGGCAGTTCTTTTTTTCTTTTTCTTTTTTGTCACTCTCTCTTTTAGAGAAATAGTGCATAGGTAAAGAAGAAGAAAAATGTCAAACTCTCAATGTCACGTGACACGTCGTGATGTATCACAACTTTTTTTGCCATTGCCGGCAATGGGGTGGGTGCGGTTTTGCTATGATGCATCCAGCCCATGGGCCGGCAGTTTGACACTCCTGATCTATAGGAACATCCATTCAATTTTTTGAAGAACGTTACAAACTTTTGAAATAATCCATTTTTTTCTACAAAAATGTATACATGTCACAGCTTTTTTAGAAGATTTAAGGAAAATGGGATCTTTAACAACAAAGAATTATTTTAATTATTTTCCAGTGCTTTTGTTCTTGAACATTTAGTAGTGCTGATGCCACATGTTTACAGTGCACAGGTTGCCACAGAATAGGTTGCCAACTTTACCAAATAAATTTACCTTTTCCCCCATTTGAATCATTCCCTCTTGTAACATACAGAATCAAAATTGTAATGTTTCTACCATTTAGTAGCAAGCTCTACAAAAGTAGGTTGCTCAGATCAACAGGACCTACTCCTTTGTAAATATGCATGTGACTGCAGTATTTTTCGATGATTTACAATGTTTCATCCTCAAAATTGACATTAAACAGGAATTTAAAAAGAAGACTTAGCTCTCTATTATAGTTTGTTGAAATGCTAGCTTTGTATGTTTGGATAAGTGTGTAAATTCTTTCTTTCTTTCTTTCTTTCTTTCTTTCTTTCTTTCTTTCTTTCTTTCTTTCTTTCTTTCTGTTTTTGCTTTTCTCTACCAGTGACATGAGAAAACATTTTCAAATTGTCTTATATTTGTTCCACCACATTAAATAAATGAACCATATATTTAACTGGATATTATTAGATGTGATACAAGTGGTGGGTATATAATTTGTTTAGAAGAAGCTAAATGCAGATAATATGAATAAGAATACAGTTTGGTGATAAATACATGTCATCTCACTTATTTCAACAGAGATTTATTTTTGCAATAGGCAAACAGAATGCCAGATCAAATAAAAACCCATACACATGCATACACACACAAAGACAATAACCTTTCACTAAGAAAGGAAAACTTAAATATACGATAGGGTTTTCAGCTTTGGCGTCCTTCCCTGAAATATATAATTTGAGTTCTTTAGTAAGCAATCCAAGTCTTCTCCCTCTATCCCACCTCAGCAGAAACACTGATATTTTCACAACATGCATGTAAATAGTGATAAACAGGTACCAGTTCCAAAACAACAGGAAAAATTACTTTAGTTAAAAGGCTGGACTAGAATTAGAAAGATCCAATAACCATCCAAATAGGCTTTACTCTTAGTTCAGCATTCTCCTTATTAACAGCATATCCATCTTGTCTTGATTTAATTTAATGTTCTTCCTCATTTTTCTTCATAATTCACTTTTAAGCAATATTCAAGACTTCTTGGGATCTGATAATAAAGCACTAGAGCTGGTGTACTGATGAGATCCCATTCCAAGCTTAAAATGACCATAGAAGTTTCATGTAGATGTTAAATTGCATTAAGGCAGATGGAACCCTGAGTGATATCATCTAGGTTATAAATACTAATCCCTCAAGCACCTTCTGAGGTACATCCTGACTGGATGGATCAGAACCACTGCAAAACAGTGCTTCATGTGCCAATTTGTGGTCTCCCATTTAGCTTCTGGCATAGATCAGTCATCATGCTGGAAGGCCACCATCTTCTAAATCACCTTATTGAAGAATGGAGGGTTAGAGGTTAACTTCTAATGATCTTCTGGATTCTGCTGGACAGAAAATGTTTTCAATAAAAGTCATACAACTGCCTCCTTTAAGCAAAGGGGAGCATATTCCTCACTCAAAAAAGCAATCTTCATCTCCCGTAACCAGGTCCTGAGTATCAAGGGTATAACAAAGAAATGATGACTGTTGACTTTCCATATATATGTCATCCATCTCTTCAAGATTCAGAACCTTAAAAGCATCTGTAAGAACAGGACAAGTTATATTGAAGGTCACTTTTCTATGTCCTGTCCCTATACTGGAGTCCAAATCAAGTCAATTGCAATTAGCTGTTTGCAAAGAATGATGAAAATTGATCATGGTGAGCCACACTTCTCTATGAAGAAGCAGTACAGTCTTATTCTGTACAAACACACTGAAAGCGGAAAAGTAACACATCCTGTGTTGTGCACTAGATTGCACATTGCACAAGTGCCCTACTGCTAGCTAGAACTGTTCTAAGAGTATCTCCATAGGATACCAACCATCTACAAGTCCACAATATTATTTGGCTCTTAAGATTCTACTTGAGTTACCATATGTTTGGCAGAAAAGGGTGATTAGTACCAATAAAGAATTTAAAATTCTCATTGAAGAAGTTTTTATGGAACTAAGTTTAGGAACACTGAAGTCCTGCCATCCAAGGGTTAATCCATAAAGATGCACCAATTAATGTTTCAGTGAATGATCAGTTTGCTACCAAACGTGATTTGTTTCTTTCCAAAGAATAAAAATATATAGAGTGGTGATGATGATATCTTTATGATTAAGAGCATCCTTCAAGAGCATCATTCTTGATACAACTACTGCATTTAACAAGTTCCCTGAAGGCTGCAGTAATTATATCTCTTCATTCCACACTAATGGACTTATTGATTGTTACTTCTCTAAGTAATAGTCTGTAAGGTTAAGAGCTTCACCTGAAATTAGATTTAATATCTGTCTGGGAAAACAGAACAATGACCACCTATGAAGAATTGTTCTCATGAAAAAATGTGACACCCATTTGGTGGAGAAACCCAAGATTTCTAATGGTCAGAGGGTAAATTAAAATAAAAAGATAGAAAAATATATCATACCATGTTTCTAGAAGAAAAGGGGGTTATAAGCCATTAATATTTACTTATATAATCATTTCATTAGCTCCTTTAATTGAGGAAGCATCTATAAGTATTTTGTAGCAAACTACAAGATTTCTTTCTTAGAAAATCTTGCTCTTACAAATCAAGTAGATCCAATCCTTCACTTTATATCTTGTCATATTTTATATTTAACTTGTGCTTTTCCCATGCCACATAAATTTAGATATATCCTTCTGCCATTGTTTAAATGGTGCATCACTTGTCAAAACCGGTATTGTCTGAAATAAAAATAACATTCTAGGTAAAACATTCATCTTAATCATAGCAAGTCTCCCCAACAATGACAGTTATAATTTCTCCCATTCTTAATATTTCATTTTTAACTTCATTCCATGTGTTAACATAATTGTTTTTAAATAACATATAGTTCATATAGTAATACCTAAATATTTAACCACCTTCTCAGTCATGGAACCCATTTTATTCCTCAATTCCCTTTGGTCTTGTATTGTTAACATCTTTATCTTCTGGTTATTAATCTTAAAACCTGCCAATGCACCATTTTTTAAATTTATCATTGATAACCCAGTTCTCTTTAAATGTTCCAAAACTAGCACCAAGACATCTACAAAAGCTCTTAACTTTTATATTTCTTTTTAATATTTATGCCCACAGTCTTCTCATGTTGCCTTATGCCTCTATTCAATATTTCAAGAACTAAAAGAAAGAGAAAGGGGACAATGAACACCCTTCTCTTGTTTGTTAGATCTCCATTAATAGTTATTTCTGCTTTCTTGAAGTTTAAATCAATCCTACTCATTTTCTAAAGTTCTCCTCAAAATTCGTATCTTCCAAAACTCAAACCAAAAAAAAAAAATCTAATTCAAATTAGCAAAAGCCTTCTCTGCATCTAAAAAAGATCATTGTGGCTTGTTTTTCATTATGTAATTCCAAATATTCCAAAATATCCAACACAGTTCTAACAGTATCCTTTATCTTTTACCGAAAAACCAACATTGATCTTCATGAATAAATTCTTGCAAACTTATTTTTAGTCTTTCAACTAAAATCATAAACAACTTGTGATTACTGAATAATGATATTGACCTGGCTGTTTATCCTGGTATTTGGGTCAGTGTGCAGTTACTAAGGAGGATTAATAGTTTACTTAAGGAGTTTTGTTGGAAGAGTTGTTTGTTTTTTTATCTTGTGTCATGGATTTGCCCCACCTACCAACCCACCCTCTCCAGATGTGAGTTCAGAGGAGGAACTTGGAGGTCATCTAGTCCAACCCACTGAGCTGGCAGGATACTGTTTGGAGCCTGAGGTTCATTTCCCTGACAGCATTCCTCTTTCTTTCTTAAAACCAGCTTCACCTGTTTTGGAAGTCTTCACTTTGTTTTCATTGAAAAACATATGATTTGAAGGAATATAAAAAAAAGGTTTGGAGGAGAAGTTGAAAAAAAAATACTGGAAATGCAATTTAATGGGGCAATTAGATTTAATGGTATGATTCAGAAGCTTTTATCTCCAATTTGGAGGAAAAAACAAAACCACAATTTTCTGTGCCTTACCTTGTTAATTTCTGCTACATTATTGAGTTTTATTTCAGGGTGGGAGGAACTAAACACAACATCCACTGGCTTGCAATATTAGTTAGAGCAGGGACATCCACAGGGCACATCAAAAAAGTCAACATGTTAGCCACAACTATGCAATCAAAGCTGTGCTACTTTCTTTAAAACAATGAGGCTTCAGTCGTATTGTTTTGGCTGCCATCTTGAAATTTAACCAGTTTACTAATTCTTGCAATCTGCAAATGGCATTTTGGTGAAAGGCATTATCACTTAGGGGAGTTTGGAACTAAAAAGAGTTTCCTTTCATGATCATTCTCTCTTCCTCTCTGAAAATGATTGACTGCTATAGCCATGTGTTTCAACTGCAAAATAAAATTTAAAAATGGTGAACTAAAGGCCAAGTGCACAGGAAGCCTTATCATTTTTTTCATCAATCCAGGAGATAAAGACAAAAGATGGGAGATAAATGAATGTATAGATGGATAGCTAAAATAGAAATCCGACATAGTTTGTAGCATTTAATAATCTCTAAACCCTTGAAAATTAAATAAAATAGTTTCATGCCAAACGTTTTCGTTTCATCTCAGTCCTATATTCCCAATATCTCTGAGGGACACAATTTTGTTACTATTTTTATCTTGTGTGGATTAAACAGTTTCGGTTCCTAGGTTTATATGAGTAGCAATGTGCTTGTAGTATCCATATGATTCTTCAGAGTAAAACCAATGTTCACATTCCCAGGTGCAGGTGTAGACGAGCAAACCATAAGCTAAATATCTAATTCAACCAATGTTTGACTTTAACAGCTATAAAAACAATTGCTAAGGGAAATATTACCTAGGTAAATAAAGGATTTTCCCTTAGTAATTCAAAGCACTCTTTGAAACACTTCTCTTGTCTCAACCTACACTGTCTTTTTGGTGCTAAGCTTTAACATGCACATTCTTCTAAAATTATGTTAATCTGTCTCTTCCCAGGTCCCTCATCATATGAAGACTTTGCCCTATTACAGCTATGACCAACCAGTGATTGGATACTGCCAAGCTCATAAGCCTCTCCATGTAAATAAGGGATATGACACTATCTCCCGAGACCAGGCTGAAGGCACCAACTTGGAGCTGAGTCGAGATCACAGCTTCATCGCTACCATCGCACGTTCTGCTGCACCAGCTATTTACATTGAGAGAATACCAAACTGATGGAATGCCTTCTGGATGAAAATGAAGAAGAATGTGTGAGAGGGTTCTTATTTTCCCCTCTGTAGGGAAAATGACCCTTTGATTCAAGAGGTGAAAGGCGCAAGAAGACATTTAGAACTGTTCCAGGGGAAAAAAAATGTTCTCAATCCAAAACCACAGAAAGAGAACAAAATGGTGGATGTCTCATAGAACACTGGAAATTCAATCTGGTGACCTGGCAGTATAGCTTGGTGAATTCCAAAATGTCCATTGGTTTTAAATTGTTGAACAAACTTCTTGGTGTAAATATAAAACGAACAAAAAGATTGTTGAGTTCTTATATGGAAAAAAAGAAGAAGTTAGATTTCACTCTAGCAACATAAAGGGATGGATTAAAAGTTGTGTTTGTATATTTGATTTTTCTACATTGCACGGTTCTGATGGAAGAGAACCACAGATGCCACTTTGGGGTATACGGGGACTGGGAAGGGGGGGGTCTACCAAATACAGAGTGAAGTATTATTTGTTTATAATTGTTTATTAGTCTTAGAGGTTTCCTTTAACATTTGCCCCCTTTTCAGGTTGGAACATACCAAATCAATTTTTCTCACTTCTTTATTTCTTTAGAATGCAAAATCTGTCTTATAAATTCCAATTCCAAATATGGTGTCAAAGGCATTTATTGAACCAAACGGACACTGACAATTCTGTAAAAGAACCAAGATGCATAACTGACAAAACTTGGGGTGCATGTACATTTAAAACACATGCTGTACATTTTTGAGGCGGGGTGACATTTGACTTTTTTTTTTCTTATCTTCATTGTGATTCATTGTTGACACTTCTGTTATGTTTGGGGCTCTTTAAAAAGGGGGGATGATTAATGATGCAATATGAGCTCACACCTGAACGTGGAACTTCTAAATGTAAGGGAAAGGGAAGACTTTGGGTATAGAGAAATGCATTGCATACCCTACCTGTTCAAAATTATTAAGATGGGGTGACAAGAAAAAAGGATGTTTCGGTGAAATGTGAAGTAAGACGTGATTTAAAAGAGAAAAATAAGGAAATCACAGAAGGATGTGTAACATTGTTCAATTTATTTTTAATTAATTATTCTGATCAGTTAGCTTTTGTGTAGTTTTTATCAATAAAAGAACAAAAATGATGGGGGAAAATAAACATATTATTTTGTGGTTGAGATGCCACACCTAAACTAATGATTGAATGTTTTCTTTAGCTGTTTCATATGGTAATACCTATAATAATTTAATCTACAAGAAAGATGAATATATATATATATATATATATATATATATATATATATATATATATATATATATATATATATATACATATACATATACATATATATATATATATATATATATATATATATATATATATATATATATATATATTTATATATTTATATATATATATATATATAAAATAAAGGGAACACAAGATAACACATCCTACTATTAAATACAGTACATTGTGTTATTTAAGTGTTCCCTTTATTTTTTTGAGCAGTGTGTGTATGTATGTGTGTACAGAGCCTTGGTGGAGCAGTGGGCTAATGACTTCTTAAGTAACACCAGCTGCCTGCAATTAGTGCAGGTTCGAGTCCCGCCAGGCTCAAGGTTGACTCAGCCTTCCATCCTTCCGAGGTAGGTAAAATGAGGACCCAGATTGTTGGGGGCAATAAGCTGACTTTGTAATAATGCCGCTTGGGGGGGCAAAAACCCTAATAAGCAGGCATATACATAGAATGAAGGCTATTGCTAAGCACATTGATTTGTGCTTCTTAGATTGTAAGCCGCCCTGAGTCTTCGGAGAATGGCGGGATATAAATTGGATTATATATATATATATACACTCACACACACACATACATACATACATTACAATACACTGGAAAACAATGACACTTAAGCCATTCCAATTCAGAAAAAAAAAACCTCTGAGCATCTTGCAAACTAGAATACAATATAAAACCATAAAAAGTGAGTAATCTAAAAGTCAAAACAAGAAGATCCATATGTGTCTCATTTGGACAACAAAATTCTCAGCTATCTCCATCCCAGGCATAAGAGCTTCAAGTAATACTGTATAATAGAAATGGAAGTGCTTAAATATTTGGTGGAAGGCAATTTCAGAAGCAGGAATCCATCTAAGAAGGCTTCATCATGAAATCCCTGAAGTTGGCATTTCCTGATATTTGGGACACTCAGCAAGCCCCTTTGATTAGATATCACTGGGCAAGCAGAGAAAAAGCAACCTGAGACATTAAGGGCCAAAGCTGATTGGCGGTTCTGTAATAATATTACATGGGAAAATGAGGCACTTATATTGGTTCTCAAGCTGCTAGACACTAAATCAGTCAAAGATCCAAAGGATCTTCGAGGGCAATCCCATGTAGTACAAACTGCAATCGTCTAATTGAAAAGTGACAAGAGCATGAGTGACCAAGAAGTTCCTCTTCCAAAAATGGCTGCAGCTGGTTCACAAGATCTAATTGTAGGATACCCTCCTCTACTTGCCATTCAAGTAGGAGCTCTGAGTGCAAAAGAACTATAGATTTGAAGGCTGCTCAATCTCAGAAAGCACAAGCTCATCAACACTGGACTGTATCTGGAAAGGACTTATGAATCCACAGCTACTCTGTTTGTTTCCTTCTCCCTTTTCAATCCTTAATAGCTTTGAGGATTTGAGTCAGGTCCTCCACTGCATTTGGAAATATTCTGAATATCACCGGCATGTTGGCAGATGATGTGTCTCCAGACTTCCATGTTAAACGGCAAGGGCAAGAATACTATAACACTCTGCTACGAAGCTCCCAAGGGCCCAAGCCTCTCACCTCCCACCATCACTGACTGAATCCAATTGCTAAGAAAGGGTAAAACAATATTTTTTCACTCCCAAACACTGCAACTATCCCAGAGGGATACCAGGGCTCATGGTACTGAAACTGCCAATAAATCAAACAAGATTGCCTAACCCTTTATCCAGGTCCTACAGAGATCATCAAGATGGTCAATGCAGTTTTGATCTCATACCCTGAATCCTAACTGGAAAAGATCCAGAAAATCTGTTGCATCCAGGACTCCGGAGCTATAGTCCATCCATCTTCTCAACAACCATCCCTTTTTTTAAAAAGGGGGGGGGGAGTTGGAGATGAGATAAAAAGTGCATTAAGTTTAAGTATATATTGACTCTGCTGGAATGACTGATTACTGCCTACATTTATAGCACGTCACCTTTCTATTTTTGTTTAAATTGAATATGTATGTATGTGTGCACATTTGTGGGCTTGTGTGTGTGCTGATGTTGCTATTTATTACTATTATTATATACATTTTTTTAAAAAATGACTTCATCATGCAAACAATGACATAACTTATCTGAGTAACTTAGTTGTGCATCTTATATATATATTATTCTAGAGGAATGACTCACTTAGCCAGAATAAGTTTCTAAACCCAATAGTTACTCAGTTCATTTAATCCATAAAATTAAAATTGTACTGGGTTGGGTTTGGGTTAAGAATACATTTCATGAGGGTGAAGGTTTGTTCATCCTCATCCTACACCCGAGTGACAGATATTCGCCACTATTGCAATACATTTCATTTTACACTAGCCTGCTTTCACACATTTTCTTATACTCCCACACAAATAAGAATGGTATATAGCGAGGGGGATGTAACCTAGAGATGACAATGCAAATTCCTATTCTCCAATTTTTAATGGTTTTATCCAAGTTGCACCTTCAAAACGTATCCATAAACTGAGGTGCATTTCCTCAGCATTTTTTTTTCCTTTTCAAAGTTATGGAATGCATTTTTTATTATTTAAAAAGCAAACCCAACCATATTATTATGCACAAATATCTTCATAATAGCACAAAGTTCTCACAAAATTCAAACAAGGTGTGCAGATATTGGATATTTTAGAAGGGACCATATATGTTTGTGTGTGTGTGTGTGTGTGTGTGTATTTAATTGCATGTTGGCTATTGAAGTGGAATCAGGAAAATGTGGTTTACAAAAGATTGGAATGCTAAAATAGCAGAAACTAATTTAAAATTGTCCCTGTAGTTGACCTAAAGTTCTATTCACAACTTAAACTTCTTTTCATTCTAGCAAGGCACTCAAGTGAAAAAATTTCTGTCTATAGCACTTATCTTCTAAAAGGGATGTAATTATCTTTGGACCTATATTTCTAAGCAATCTCTACCTATATCTGTCCATGACAACTCTGAAATAAGTGCAAAACTAGATATAGGGCTAAGTACATTACGTGAAGTATCATTTTTTTTAAAAAATAAGGAAGGTTATACAGAGGGGGAAATGTAACTTAGAGATGATAAGATAATTCTTTAGTTTTTAATAAATGTATCCAATTTGAGCCTTCAGAACTTCCCATTGTACCATGGAAATGACCTTCCTCACCAAAATTCTTATATTTTAAAATTTTGTAATGCATTTTGCATTATTCACAAATTAACCCCAACCATATTATGAATAAAAATATTCATAATGGTAGAAAGTTTTTTACAAAATGCATTATTGTAAGAAAAAGTGTGCATACCCCCCCAAAAGGGTAAAAGATCAAATTTTTTAATTGATCCCAAAACTGGCTAAAATGAATTTATGATTAGGCAAAGGACAATTAGATGAAACCAGAATTAACAGGTGCACTTGTCCCTAGTCAAGTCTTTTACACCTAACTGAAATATCACCGGAAAACATTCCTTCCATAACAGCAGTTACCAAGAAAGACAACAGTGCAGCTAGAAATGTGCTTTTCAGTTGAAAACATTTTTTTAAAAAAATTATACACAAGCCAAAGTATCGCAACCTGAAATAATGGGGGGAGGGGGAAAAACCCAGCAGTGATAAGTAACCCATTAGTTGCCCCAGCTACTCAATGAAAATAGAAAATTGGGCACAAAATGGGCAGAAAAAGTAAATTAAGAAAGTAATGTGAATGAAACCATTCAAGGGTGTGTTAATGAAGCAGAATAACAAAAGACATCCACACACACACACAAAGAAGTTTTCAGTTAGTAAATGGGGTTTTTACAGAGTTCAGTTTGTCAAAGGATATGTTAAAGATTTCATTGAAAGAGGCAGTGCCACATGGTATTCTGTTTCCCCCCCCCCTCTTATTTTATTTAAAAGACAGCGAAAAGCACTTTCAGTTCTCCAGATTCCAGCTATATAAGATCAACCCCTTAATAGCTTCACATTATTCAGGGAACTGTTTTCTATCCACCATTCCAGCACAGCAGGTTGTTATAAAGGTATAGAAGATCAGCATGTTCATCCTACATTATAACTTTTATCCTAAAGCTTCTAAAAGTGAACACCTTAGTATACATGAGGGGCAAGGATGTATGCGTTTCTCCATGTTGGGAAATACTAAAACTATTCCTATCTGGAGTTAGGAAAAGAGTTTGCAGGATTCACTAATGTTTTACCTTGTCTCTTAGTTGAATGAACTGGAAGTTGATCTGGATTGAATGGGTGACCTACTGACAATTAAATATTCGATCTTTCACCTAACTTGTGATACATAACCCATGACATTGCATGGGTATGTTTAGTCATTTGTTTAATGGTAATTTTCTTCTTTGGTGAGTTTCCCCCAGATCCAGCATTTGCAAATTTATTTATTTAATTGAATTTAATTTAAATTCTGGGTGGACTTCTAAATACTCAAGAACTAATGAACCTTCAGCAGAACAAAAACTCTCCTATACATTTTAGAATCGCTAGTCACTTTTCCATAGCCACTAGTCAGGGTTTTTTTTCCCCAACAGTTGGGGGAAATCCATGTTGTCATTTTAGCTGCAAATAATTACTTCCATTTTCAAGCTGTTTCTTTGTATCAACTTCCTTATTCCATTAAGAATTTCTTCTTTGCAAACTTGATATTTGGAGCATCTAAAAGATTGCCTCTCCCCAAATGTACCTACATGTCTCTGGATACCATCAGATTTGGTAGAAGAGACAAGTTATGGGTTCCATCTATTAAAGAGTGCTCTCTGGTGGGACCCAGGAAGAGAAACTTTTCTGCTGTGGCACCTGGTCTTTGAAACATCATCAGATTAGCCCTAATCCTGTTGGCCTTTATAAAGGCTTCTATCATCAGACATGAAGATTCAGTTGTAATATTGTATTTTTAACTGCCCAGAGTTTAGATAATGAGAAATGCAATCTATTCAATGAAATAAATTAATATTTGCCAATCCTCCTTCTCACATGAACACTATATCCTAGGAGACCCGAAACTAACTTCTGTTCTCAGCTCTTTATTAGCACAATTAAGCACAGAGTTAATGTACATTTTTCATTTTATTGTCACATGGAGACAGGGATACATGAAGAACCAGCAGGATGCTTTGGCAAAAGAATTCTCATGAGACCTTTCCTACATATATTATTTCTGTTCTCCTATAAAAAATTCCATCCTCTTTACAAGTGAGATCAGATGTTATAAACGTTGAAATGTTAACATCCTCTTGCTTTTCAAAATATCAGACTTCCAACTTTCAAGTGCGAAAGAGGTCAATCTCCTGAGGGAGAATCGCTTGGATGTTCTGCTTCTCTGTGAAGCAGAGTGAATAAGTGGATAAGAAAATTTACATGCCACATTTATTCAGAAGACTGAGGAAAGATGAGACCATTGAATTATTTATTTCAAGGTTTCAAGTTGTGGGATCTACTACAACCATGGAATTGGCAAATGAAACATTCGTGTTCCACAAAATTTCTCATTCCTTTCCATGCCCACCATCCACCATTTCAGCTATAAAAGATGAGTGGAAAACCTACCATTTGTTGTTAGAAGACTGGGCTAGTTTGGACCATGGATGGTAGTTGATAGCCCCCAAGTCTTGTCACAGGAGCAAAAAACCAGTTTGCCAATTCTGTTTGTAATAAAACCATCCTCCTCCATGTTTTAATTGAGAATGAGGATAGAACTGACATGCATGACTGAAACTTGGATGGATGAGAAGTGGGGAGGTCATAGAGATCAGTCCAGACAGATTTCATATTTTCTATCAGGTCGTCAGCCCTTCAAAGTAGATCAGTCTAGGAAACCTAGGACAATGTAGATTTATTGTAAAGCTACAGTAACTGAATCTTGCAAGTCTGAATGTGCGTTCCCCACCATTGTGAGAATTTATCTGAGATGTTTCTTTGCATTCTTGGTATCTTTTGGTATCTCAGGTATCTTTTATCTAACCATTGGTAGTGTTGTGTGTGTGTGTGTGTGTGTGTGTGTCCTAAAAGTCATTTCCACTTCCTTTTATACAAGCCCAATCCATGGGGAGAGAAGTTGTTGTGGTTGTGATATACCAAGCCACCCTAGCTATTGAAAGGACCCAGATCTAAATGCTTACTTTCGATGTTAAGCCAAAGACAAGCTGGAGACTTTGTTATTAGACCATTTACAAAGAGCCTTGGTGGAGCAGTGGGCTAATGCCTCCTTAAGTAACACCAGCTGCCTGCAATTAGTGCAGGTTCGCATCCCACCAGGCTCAAGGTTGACTCAGCTTTCCATCCTTCCGAGGTAGGTAAAATGAGGACCCAGATTGTTGGGGGCAATTAAGCTGACTTTGTAATAATGCCGCTTGGGGTGTGTGTGAAAGCCCTAATAAGCAGGCATATACATAGAATGAAGGCTACTGCTAAGCTTGTAAGCCGCCCTGAGTCTTCGGAGAAGGGCGGGATATAAATGGAATTAAAATAAAATAAATAAATAAATAAATTCTTCATGCTGCATGGCAAACATTATTTATTGACTGTGACTGTGGACTCAGCCATTCTGTAGTACTGGAGGTATTCCTCCCCTTCCTGGGATTGAATAAAAGGCAATCGTTCTTGTTATTCAAGATGATCCTGACTCATGAGGCTGTGCGTTCGATCTGTGTCTACCTTGCAATAGATACCTTGTGATTTAGGGACCTGGTTCAGGAAAAGTTTTCGATCAGTCTGTGGCCATGGGCAGGTTTCCTCAGGACAATGGGATTAATTGCAGAACTAACTTTGCACAGAGGAGGAGCCTCTGAAAATGACCTAAGACACTTTTAAGGGTCTAGCAGGTTTCTGGTTGGGGAGCTATCCAGCCTTCTGAAGAGCAAACCTTTTGGATACTTGGTTGATCTTTGGAAGACAAAAGCAACAAAGGTATTAACAAGATCACCCCTGCTTGGCCTCTCCCTGGCTGTCCCTACACGTAGTCCTCGACATACAACCACAATTGAGCCCAACATTTATGTTGCTAAGTGAGACAAATTTCTGTCGCTTAACAGCATAATTTTTGGGATTCAATTGTGGTGAATTTTGTCCCATTTTATGACTTTCTTGCCATAGTTGTTAAGTGAATCACTGCAGTTGTTAAGTTAGTAACATGGTTGTTAAGCGAAACTGGCTTCTCCCATTGACTTCACTGGTCAGAAGGTCGCAAAAGGGGAATGCAACCGTCATAAATATGAATCAGTTGCCAAATGTCTGACTTTTGGTCATATGACCACATATGACCACATATGCAACAGTCATAAGTATGAAAAGCAGTCATAAGTCAGTTCTTTCAGTACTGTGATAACTTTGACCGGTCACTAAACTTACTGTTGTAGGTGTGGATTACCCACACTGTACAGTTGTTTTGTATACATAGTTCCCCTGGAAAATAAAGTGGGTAAAGTGATATCTGATATCAGCAGAAAATAAATGAATAGGTCCAGATAGAAATAGAAATCCAAATTCAAGTCTTCTTTGTGTCAATAAAGGTACATTTCTGCTTTTATTATATCTTTGGATAAAGTTCAGAGAAGAGCAACTAAGATGATCAAAGGCTTGGAGACTAAAACATATGAAGAACGGCTGCAGGAATTGGTTATGCCTAGTCTAAGGAAAAGAAGGACTAGAATGACATGATAGCATTATTCCAGTATTTGAGGGGCTGCCACAAAGAAGAGGGGGTCAAATTATTCTCCAAAGCACCAGAGGGCAGGACAAGAAGCAATGGTTGCAAATTAACCGAGGAGAGAAGCAACCTGGAACTAAGGAGAAACTTCTTAACATTGAGGACAATTAACCAGTGGAATAGCTTGCCTTCAGAAATCATGGGTGCTCCATCACTGGAGGTTTTTAAGAAAAGACTAGACAGTCACTTATCTGAAATGGTATCGGTTCTCCTGCTTGATCAGGGGGCTGGACTACAAGACCTCCAAGGTCCCTTCCAGTTCTATTCTATTCTATAGCTACAGAATTATCAGACAACTGCAGTGTTTTAAATCTTCCAGGCCCTTTTGTGAAAGCAGGAAAAAGGCAATCAGTGTTCATTGTGATCACCTGGTCAAGAATTTCACAGCTGAAACTGCTCAAGTTGGAAGCCAATAGGGCAAGAGCTTTGCAGATAACAAAGGCAATAGTGTGCTGTTACAGGCAGGTTTTAAGCTTGCAGATTTGAGGAAATGAACAGAGTTGTCTATAATTTTAGTCCAGCTACTTGTGCATTGAATACCAGCTGGGTTGATAAAAAGAACTACTCCATGTTGTAATCAACACTCATTTGAAGGATGGAGAGATGCCAGAGGCTCTTAAAGGAATACTCACACTTCAAAAAGCCAGGCCTGGATCTAACAAAATTGGACAATCTCCCACTGGTCTCAAGTTTTTCTTTCTTTCTGAGGAAAGGTTACTGACAAAGTTGTGGAGTTACAGCTGTGGAGGGCCCTGGAAGGTATGGATTTTCTTATTAAATTTGGAAATTAATTATGGATTTTATTTGACTTTAATATTGATTTGTACTGTTTTATATTGTATTTTTATGTCATGTAGAATCCACGGGTTTTCAGGCAGTAAATAAGCCACATCAATACACCTGTCAATAAAAAAAAAAGTATTCTCCAAGTTATCTGCAAAAGCCTTTAACTTTTAAGTTTTTTTAAATCGTTACTCCCATAATTCTCTCTGCTTGTCTTATATCTCTATTCAGTATTTCAAGAACCAGAATAAACAAGCCAGGACAATAGTCATCTCTGTCAGTTCCATTTGCAAAATAACAAAGAATGGTGACTATCATGAATATCTCCTGTAAATATGAAGCAAAATGCCTTTATTAAGCTCTAGCTTCATACAAGCATTTAATAATCTTTATTCTGGGTTCATGCAATACGTTGTACCTAAAGTCACAAATCAATCTCAATACACATATCACATTAAGAGACACATATGTAGAAAACCAAGTTTAATTGTAATCAAATTTAATCTGTTGAACAATTGAGTTGACTGAATGCATCTGCTAAAACTTTGTCTTGCCCAGGCATGTTACGTGATTTACTGTGTTACTGGATATATGCCGCTTAAATGTCCCTGTATATGTGTGTTGATATCTCTTACATATATCCATCCTGTGTTTATAGCACTATTTGGGACAGAAACTGCCAGTACGGTTTTATGAAGCATTTACGTGTCATGCAAACGTTAGTTAAATGATTTAGAAGGTACACATGCTTGGTTGTAAAATGATGGCAGCTTTTCATATCCCTGGGTAAATATTTGCTGTATATCAATATTGTTTATATTAGTTAATGTAAACTGTATCTATAAGTGCGCATTGGATGATTTATAAGTCCCTATCATAAGGATCTGAAATATGATGCAAATCAATGCATATTTCTCATTAGTATTTCTAATACTTATTTTGTGCTATAGTTAGACTTTCTGAAAACAAACATGCCAAACTCTGAACCTAAAGAGGTGCAAGTTTTATCTTTATGTCTAGTTTAATGAAAAGAAGGAGTAGGAGTGACATGATAGCAGTGTTCCAATATCTCAGGGGCTGCCATGAAGAAGAGTGGGGGGTGGGTGACAACCTATTCTCCAAAACGCCTGAAGGCAGGACAAGAAGCAATGGATGGAAACTAGTCAAGAAGAGAAGCAACCTAGAACTAAGCAGAAATTTCATGATAGAACAATTAATCAGTGGAACGACTTGCCTCCAGAAGTTGTAAATACTCGAACACTGGAGGTGTTTAAGAAGAAATTGGACAACCATTTGTCTGAAATGGTATAGGGTTTCCTGCCTGAGCAGTGGGTTGGACTAGAAGACCTCCAAGGTCCCTTCCAACTCTGCTTTTCTGTTCTATTTATGCCACACTCTATATTTGATAGACTGATCATCTTTGACTGTCTGGATTGTCTGGACAATATTACCTGGTACCACACTTCATATGCTATAGTTAGGACACCAAAACTATAATGGCTGAAAAATTAGAATCCAAGGAGGGCCATCTCTACCATTAGACTAAGGCAGTGTATCTTAAGAGGTAATTTTGTATCTTGTTACCTTCAAGTCATCATGTCCAAAAGGCAAATCTTGAAGATTGATTACTCTGCCACAAAATTGTTCATGAAATGGGAGGGTGGGAAGTGTCATCCTACTTCTCTCAGAGAGCAGAATCTTGGCTCTCTCCTTACACTTTCAGCTTAAATTTAACTATTTCCACCATTTTAAACCCTTGATTGGCCTTATGTTCAATTCCATCTGAAATTAATTCCAGAACTGATAAAGACAGAGTTGGACACAATTTTTGAAGACTCCAATTAATTCACAATCCTCTTATCAGCTCTGTATCATATTCATTTAGTTAATACCTTGTTAGACCTATAAACCAATTTTCCTCAAAGAGTTTAAGACATGCATCCCATTGTTGTTGTTTTTACCTCACGTGGTAAAGTGAAGCATACCTTAGCATACTAAGCTTCCCTTCAAAATGAACTTGAATATAAGTCAAAATTCACACACTCCAAAATGGTCTGCCTCCAACATAATCTTGATATCCAAGAATGTCTCTTGACACCAGCTACATGCCAAAGGATGGGTGTATGTGTGTGCAAAAGATGTATTAGTTGGTGCAGCTCACTGCCCTTTGCTGTGAATGATACAAAATCAAGTCAGCATTTAAGAAAATGTGAAGTTGTTCAGTACTTGCAGAGTAATTAAGAATTTTCCCTCAAGCTTCAGCCGGGATCAAAAGCAGGAAAGGAACAGTTCCATAAATGTGTTGTTTCCAGACAATAAAAGTCCTTGGTGTCTATAGAGGAAGGGAAACCCACCAACAAGGTTTGTGCTTCAGAAGGTCCATGTAGTCAGGCTAACGTATCTTCAAGAAGCAAGTTGGTTGTTATTGAGTTATTGAGAAAGATAAGCAGATCATATATCTTATGAGGCCCTTGTCAACAGTCTTGACTGGTTGCTCAGGACAGGAGTGTTTTGCCTAAATCTATGCTGCTTTTCTTCATTTAGTTTTTGTACTTTTACTGGCAGGTATGGCTCAGTGGGTTAGGATGCTGAGCTTGTCAATCAGAAGGTCGGCAGTTTGGCGGGTTGAATCCCGAGTGCCGCGTAACAGAGTGAGTGCCTGTTACTCGTCCCAGCTTCTGCCAACCTAGCAGTTCGAAAGCACATAAAAATGCAAGTAGAAAAATAGGGACCACTACGGTGGGAAGGTAACAGCGTTTGGCGTCTAGTCATGCCGGCCACATGACCACGGAGACGTCCTCGGACAAGCGCTGGTTCTTCGGCTTTGAAACGAAGATGAGCATCGGCCCCTAGAGTCGGAAACGACTAGCACACATGTGCGGGGAGACCTTTACCTTTACCTTTATGGCTGAAATGCAGCTGATAGAGTTTGCCTTCTTCGTTATTTGTTAAAACACATTCAGTTGGTCTTTTATTCTCCACCTCCTAATAAAGTTGCAGACTAAAAAAATGTTTTGCCTTTTTGTGTGGCAAGAATTCAAGGGCCGAGTAAATATGGGTTTCTCATATTCCTAACTCAATTTGTAGGTGCTTATAATCCACCAAAATTTGCCACTTGAGTATGATTAGAGGATAGATTTCTGAGCAGAACATATCTGAAAGGTTTCAAAAGATGGAGATGGGCATTATATGCTGTAAGATATGTTCCCTGAGATAGCAAAGAGAGAAATATTAAGTGACAAGGTATAATTGGAACAAGTGGTCTAGCGGATAGTACACGGAAACTACATCCTGGGAGCTACAGAGGTTAATAAGCTTTGTTTGGTTAAATTATTTTTTCATACAGAGAATTCAACCTTGGTTATCCTTACTGGCTTCTTTCAAGAGGCAATGGTGCAGAATTGAGATCGATCATGAAAATATGAATGAGATCTTTGATCCTGCTAGCAAAATCCATTAATAATGTGGCTTCTAGAAGCCTAGGATGATACCTTCAAAGCCATTCCAACCCTCAGAAATTATCCTGAAAGTTGGAAATATTAAACAGGACATTGACATTTTCTACTGGCTTTCTACTTATTTATAACATCCTATTAGCTGCCCCAAATACAAGAGAAATGAGACTGACACTAACGTTTTGATGGATAGCTCAAAGTAGCAGTGCATTTTAATGATGCAGGAAAAATGTGCTCAATGTTGCCATTATTGATAAGCTCACTGTACATCCTTTGATTAGCTGCTTTTCGCACAGTGAAGACATCCTTACTTCTCTACTTCCTCATCAAGAGGAAATAATGAACACTGGATATTATTCCACAGTTCTCTTAGCTACATGTTCATGGATGATCGTGCCATCAAGGTGTCAGTTGTATAGCAGTCATGGCAATTAAATTGCTAAAGCCATTACAGGGTTGTCCTTGACTTACAACCACAAGCAGCACCAGAATTGACATTGCTAAGCAAGATGGTTGTTAAATTTTTGCCTTGGTGGTTAAGCGGATCACTGCAAGTCAATTGTACAGTTGTTAAGCAGACCTGGCTTCCAACCATTGACTTTGCTTATTGGAAGTCAGATGGTGTCATAGGAGCCCAGGAGGCTGAAATCCTCACAAATACATGCTGGCTGCCAAGTGTTTGAATTCTGATCACATGAATTCAGGGATGGTCGTAAGTGTAAGGCCTGGTTGTAAATTGCTTTTTTCAATGCCATTGTGACAGCAAATGGTTGCTTAAATGAATGGTTTTTTATGGACTACATATTGCACTAATGTAATGCCTGTATTTGAGACTTTGAGCCTAAACACCTTATTCTGAATATATTCAGTCAGGTAGACTAATGGCTAACTGAATATTAGATAGGTTTGTATGTTTGGTTATCAATAAACCTGGGCGTGGAAATATTGCATGACAGCTATATTATTTTCAGTTATTCAACAAAACTTTCAAGATGATATACATGATCAGACTAGAATGAGTTGGTTTTCTTTTCCCTAGAAAGGTTGTGATTTTCTTTTGGTAGCTATAGAGCAATTCAATCTCTCTGTATTAAAACAAACCCAAAAAGCTTATTTTCTCGTTCTTGTTGTTTAAAGACTAATTTTTTATGGTTCCCAAGCAGGCAATTTCCTTATATTGTGAAACTTCAGAATATTACAGTTAATCAGCAGCTCACATGAAAATGTTTAAAAATAAAATAAAAAAAATCCAAAGATCTGGCAAAGATAGTAGGAAAAGGAAGAAAATGAATGTTTGATAAAGATATTTTATGCTTCAGAGGTACATTATTACTGCTACCAGAACATTATCTTCAGGAATGTTATAACCATTATCCTTCCATTTTATGGATAACAAAACATTCCCTTTCAGAGGATAAAGGGGGGGAATTATCAAAGAAGAATAATACAATTATATTTACTTTGAGGTTGAGGGACGGATGAGTGAGTGATCAGTCACTGAACAGTAATTTGTTCACTAATTGCAGTTTTTCAGCCCAATCATGCTTCAACTAAATACAAAATGAAACTAACATGCAGTAATTCCTCCCGTGCTGTTTTTTAGAACATGAAATACAGGCATTTGGGAAAGGCTGCTTATTGCTAGAAAAAGTGCTATTAGTACTGTAGCAAAATCTCTTCTAGCAGATTCCCCTTTCACAAAATGGCTTCATAAATTTGCTGAAATATTTACTGCCATTTCATCTAGCACTCTGTATTCCTTTTTCCCCTTTTCCTGGTCTGATGGATGCCCTTTTCATATTTGGTAAGAAAAGTGAAGGGGGAGCCTTCTGTTCTGTTCTGTTCTGTTCTGGGAAAGACAGATGACAATGTAAATTGTTTCGCTACATGCTATCATCATTGGTAGATAACCTGGTAGACACTAATCTAGGACAGTCTTTGGCCCTCAACCTATTGTGCTCAGGACATTCAATGTATCATAACTGCAATGGGCTATACCAGGGGTAGGCACCCTTGGCTCTTTTATGACTCATGGACTTCAACTCCCAGAATTCCTGAGCAGGAATTCTGGGAGTTGAAGTCCACGAGTCATAAAAGAGCCAAGGTTGCCTACCCCTGGGCTATACCAAAGGTAAGCAGAAATTTTATTTAATGCTCAGTGATAAATTATATATATTTTTTACTTCTGCTAGGAATTCAGCATAAATAGAGGGAGTTGCTTGTTTAAATGAACAGTTTTGTGCAGAACTACCCTTAGAGTCTATGGAGAAAGGACATGTGATGTGGTCAAAAGAAGGGGACATGTAAAACTCATCTCAGAGTGCCTTCCTTCCTATGTTGTTTTCTAAAAATACATCCACAACTTAAAATCTCCTGAAAAATGAGTTTTTAGAATACTTAGTTGCATTAAATAATGATAGGATGTGTGGGAGGAATCATAAATCAGAATTGCCAGCTGTCTTCTATATGATGCCACAGATAATGTCACAGACTTAAAGTTTTATTCCAGTTCAAAGATTCATGCTCATACTCAACTGCTCAGCATTAAGGTTATCACCTGTTTTAGGGGACTGGAAGCTAAAACATATGAGGAACGGTTGCTGGAATTGGGTATGCCTAGTTAAGGGGTGTCAAACTCGCAACATCACGTGAAGTGTTGCGATGTATCATGACTTTTTTTCCTTTGCCAGCAAAGGGGTGGGCATGGTTTCGGCATGGTGCATCTGGCCTGCAGGCTGGCAGTTTGACACCCCTGGTCTAGTTTAATGAAGAGAAAGACTAGGGGTGACATGATAGCAATGTTCCAACATATCAGGGCTTGCCACAAAGAAGAGGGAGTCAAGCTATTCTCCAAAGCATTTGAAGGCAGGACAAGAAGCAATAGAGGGAAATTAATCAAGGAGAGAACCATCCTAGAACTAAGGAGAAATTTCCTGACAGTTAGGACAATTAATCAGTGGAACAACCTGCCTCCAGAAGTTGTGAATGCTCCAACATGGGAAGTTTTTAAGAAGAGACTAGACAACCATATGTCTGAAATGGTATAGGGTTTCCTGCCTGAGCAGGGGGTTGGACTAGAAGACCTCCACGGTCCCTTCCAACAATACTACTACTACTACTGCTGCTGCTGCTGCTGCTACTGTTGTTGTTGTTATTATTATTATTATTATTATTATTATTATTATTATTATTATTATTATTATTATTATTATTATTAATCATCGCACAGTCAGCCAGATGTTCAGACTGGATTTGGCATTTTTGTCTTCTATCGAGTCCTTACCAAGGACCTGGGATAGACAGATGTGTATGTTTGAATTGATGGCATTACAGATATCATCGCAGGATGGAAGCTGTTCCTCGTAAGGCCACCTTTTGCAATTGAATCATCATCATCATCCCTGTTTCTACAGTCTTCTGCAACAAGGAGACACAATGAAATCTTCAGTGTTGGTCAATAATATTCTGTCCTCAGGGTTCATATTTATTAGAATGCATATAAACATGCCTTTCTATAAAAAACTGATAAAAGCATATCATAGAGTTGGTAACAGGTCAAATCTTCAACTATCTAGATTACTGGTAGACAACATGTTGGTCCACAAGATCCAGTGTGGCTATACCAGCAATCACAAAGTGATATGTGTCCATAATCAATGGCAAATATACGGGATCGTGTTGCAGAATCCAATCTTGGCTGGTCACTGGAACCAAAGGTTTGCTCTTCCAAGCCTTTGGACTTGTGCTGGAGCCCATCTTCCAAGGAACCTCTCTCTACTGGAATATGTGCTTTGGGCTATTCCATGCATTGTATTTATGTGGTGCCTTCCTATTTGTTGATTAGTGTGCTGATGGCCGGTGATTGGCTGTTGTTTCCTTGTGCTGCTGTGTTGTTTCTTTGTTTCCTTGTTTGATTTGGCAGCCCAAGGAAACAACAGCCTCTGGATCCTCATTTTATTGACTTCTGAAGGATGGAAGGCTGAGTCAACTTGAGCTGGTCAAGATCGAACTCCTGGCAGTGAGCAGAGTCAGCCTGCAAGAGTGCATTATAACAACTCCACCAAGGAAGTGGTTAGAATGCAGTATTTCTTTTTCTCCTTTCTCCTCTTTACAAGTCTTTAAGATGCATACAGTTGGCCACAAAATGGAGTTGGATGGGTAGGATTTGCCTAGCCTAGTTAGCTGGTTATTCCTCTGTGAAATCCCCATTACAATTTCTATATTTTACTATTGAGCAAAATCTCCTGGTTTGTCAGTTCGGAACTTTGTAAGAGAAAGAATTAATACTTAAGTGGAAATTATCTTTAGAGCCCAGCTAATGTGAATTTAAAACTTGAGATTTTCCTTTATTGTAGTGTATGACAGAGAGTCAGCAATATTAATAACACCCAAGAAAGCCTCATGTCACTGAAGATAATAAGGTAGTCAAGAAAGAGAGAGCATATTCATTTCCATATGTGATGGAGACTACCCTGTAAATCATAGGTGGAAGGGAGCATTGTTCTTCGACTAAACTTTTTATAATTACAATGAGTCCATTGTTTCATTTACCATTTCATTATTGTTCTGCTATTCTTGCATTATCTTGGCCTCTGAGCTATTTCAAGACCATGTGAAAGTGAATAAGGATTTCTGTACGTGTGTAATATCTTCTGTGCTAGAAGGAAGTGTAGTTTGTTCCCTGGCTTGCCTTGTCAGAGTTGGTGGGAATGTTGTTTTCTTCTTGGTAGTTGCTTGATTAGGCTGTTGTTTACTATGGGATTGTTTGTCTGAGTTGGTAGTTCCAAAGCAGTATTGTTTACTGCTCTGATTATTGGTCTGGTATTAATCCTGATGTGAATCCCTGCTTATCTTGATCAGGGGGCTGGACTAGAAGACCTCCAAGTTCCCTTCCAGCTTCTATTCTATTCTATTCTATTCTATTCTATTCTATTCTATTCTATTCTATTCTATTCTATTCTATTCTATTCTATTCTATTCTATTCTATTCTATTCTATTCTATTCTATTCTATTCTTATCTGGGTGTTGATTACTGGAAGGATCTATTTGGCCTTTGGTTTCTTTTTTATTTTTTGATTGTCTCTTTTGAAAGGTATGTAAATGTTGTTTATCTCTATGTGTCTATTGATGGTCAATTTGTCAGAGTGCCAGACTTCCAGGATTTCCCTGGCATTTTTTGGACTTAAATTGGTCCAGGACGATCACAGTTTTTTTTCCTAGTTGAAACTATGTTTAAGTCCTTACATGTGTTGTCCAATTAAGAATTTTCATCATGAGTTCTGACTGCTAATTCATATTTTCAAAGAGCATCCACTCTAAAGGATGTAAGTTATTTTTTTACATTCCCTTCAAGCTGTTTTTGCTTATATTTGTCTTTTTAAACTATATTTATGATTGGGGAGAAGCATAGTGAAGACACAAATAACTGAAATGCCTTGGAACAAACATGCTTACACACATCACATCAAGAACATAATTGCATTTCCTGAACCTCTTTCCTCTCCCTTTTATATTATTGTCTATTTAGAGTCATGTTTGGTGAGATGTGGTTATATAAATTTGATTAATAAATGAACATGGCTTATTTCAACACCCAGCATTCCTAACATTCTGAACCATCATTCTGATAATAGCAAGCACTATAAAACATAAGTACAACCAAACCTTGTAATCTCAAGTTATATGTTCAAATAGAACGTAATAAAGAAACTAATAAAAAAAGCTCACGCCTGGCCCTGGGGGAAAAACAGAGAAAACCTAATGGTTTGAAAAGGGGGTTGAACAATTATTTATCAGCCACTAATGAACATTCTCAGCAGCTTTACAAGAGAAGCAATATTTATTAGTATGCATTGATGCAGATGTTTTATAAATGAAGGCAAAAGACAAGGTATAAAGACATCAAAAACAATATTATTACAACTTAAACTATCCCAGCCAAGCCACAACCAAATTTATAGGGAGCGGAAGCTAAATTCAACTGTTTACTCCTACAATATGCTTTAGATGCGGATCAAGCTATCTTTCCCTCTAGCTAGCAACAAAGTTGAAAAACCCATTTGTGCTCTAGAGCAATGAAGAAAAACATTTGTGATGTTGTCGTGGGCAAACAATTTGTCCCTTTCTAAGCAAAGTGTTTGGTCTTATTATTAATGTAACACGCTTGATCTCCAAAGTGTATGAAAAATGCAAAACATTTATTAATAGGGCACGGAATAATGGCACGCAGTGCTTCCCAACAAAAGTGTTTATCTCAAAACACCACGTTCCATTAACGCTGACTCTTCTATAACAATGAACAAAGTCTGCTATTTCAATATGTTAATGTTTGTACTTCTTTTCACATCTGAGAAAGTTGTTCAAAAATCAGCCTACATTTGGAATGTTCATTGTTACTTCCTAGGCAAATAAAAAGACTCATTTTCCCAAAGTTCGTAATCCATATCTTTAGAAAGAAAGGTTAGGTTTCTGTGGGCATAAAGTTTCAGAAATTTATTTATGCAATGCAACTAAGGTGAATAAACATTTATGGGGCATAGTGAGGGAAGTGGTTGTGTGCAATTAGTCCTATCCCCAGTGCTTTTTTTGTAAAAAAAAAAAAAAAAAAGTGCTGGAACTCACACATGTCATACAACCCGCCTTGCTTACCCTACAAGGTTCCACCCAAAAAAGGCGCCAGAACTCCGTTCTGGGCGTTCTATGAGAAAAAAAGCCCTGCCCTAATAGTTTACTTTCAACTGCCTTGCCCATGAATGATGAACTGAACATTGTAAATTTTTGAAGAAGTTTAACTGCTATTCTAATCCCTGGGTTCATACATTAACTAAGCCATAGTAAAGGTTGCCGTTTAATTCCAACCAAGCCGGGAATAAACAAAAGGGAGACTGCTTTAGAAAGAAGGTTGTAGTTTATTGAAGAGCAGAGCCAGGCAGAAATGAGGCTCTGGGAAAGCTGACCACATGGAGCAGGAAGTGGTGGGCTTTTATACCTCCTTTGGGCTTTGTATTTGGAGTTCTTCCTGTTTGAGGCTTTGTATTTCCTATGTCATGTATTTTGACCTGAGCTTCTGAGTGTGTCCTTTTTGGTATTGGTGGGTTAATCCTATTATATCCTAAAGGTCATGTTTCCTGTCCTTAGTGTGGGTAGAGGATGTAGATTTTAGGGGTCTTTGTCTTTCTAATATCATCAGCTTCTAGCTTCCTTTCTGAATAGGATTATCAAATCTGCACTTCTAAAAGCTGGCTCTGCCTAGTTTTTGCTTGGGACTATGAAGAAAAATTGGGCTTGCTTTTCTGCCTTTAAGATTCTTTGGGGAAATATAATATTATGCCTTTTTAATATCCCACAAAGTATTTCTTTCTGGAGGGAGTTGCTATCCTCCCACATAACTATAACTGGATAAACTGCATTGGTTGCCAGTCTACTTCTAGGTGCAAGTCAAGGTGTTGGTAATCGCCCTTAAAGTCCTCCATGGCATGGGGCAGGCTACCTGAGGGACCGTCTCTTCCCACTGGGATTGGCCTGTCCCACTTGTGCTGGCAGAGGAAGCAGGCTGACTTGAAAAGAAATATAAAAATAAGCTGAAGTGGGATAAACTGAAGGCTGATAGAATACAGTTTCCAGTTTTCCTTATAGTAGGCATATCGTATCTGGGCTGTAAAACTCCAAAGGACTCATTGCTGTCATCTACAGATGGTCTGGATGTTTGCAGCTAAGTTTAGTAGGTCTACCTTAAGACAGAGATCCTTTTTGTGAATAGGAAAACAATTTTTTCCATGCCTCTAGCATTCTCTAAGTCAGCCTTTCTCAAATCTTTTACCTAAGAGGAACTCTTGAAATAGAGTTCAACAGCTACAAAATATTCATATGTAATTCACTTTAAATGCAATCCATGTTTTATTGGGTTTACCACCACAACCTGTGCTGGAGGCTGGGAGCGAGTTGCAGCACATGAAAATTCCTGCTCTTGTGAGCTCCAGCATTGCATGGCCTGTGAAATTCCTAATACACCTAGTGACCTCTTGTAAATTCTCTCTCTCTTTTTTAATGAATTGATATATTTTTGGGAAGGCAGAGAGAGAGAGACAGTGAGAGAGAGAGAGGTATGTGCAGGTTCATTCACCAAGCTTGTGAGTTAGTTTCCAAATGTTTCATTACCAGGCTAGGTAACATCTTCAGTGGCATTTAAGGGATGTTTCTGTCACTGCTCTTCTGTTTATTAGAGCTTCAGGTGTGGTTGTGTTAAGTGAGATAGATAGGAGAGGGAGGGGGGAGAGAGGGAGAGAGGGAGAGAGGGAGAGGGAGAGAGGGAGAGTATGACAATGGTGATGCTAGCATATTTGTGGAAGCAAACTCCACATGTACTTCACTATCCTACCAAAAATAGTTAGACCTACAGTTTACTGAATTTTACCCTGATTTCTCAGTAAGACACACATTTTTTTCTACCATTTACTACACCCCCCCATCCCCACATTTAATCTTGGTGGAAATGTTTGGAAAGAGCTTTGAACAAAATGAAATGACACCTGCTGCAGAAATACTAGGCTAATTGAGTTAATAGGGCCTCCAAGAATGCCTAGCAGGGGACAATGAAGTTGAAGTTTATGGCGTGAGTGTTTTCCAATTGTGTAATAAGTGGGATTGTTAAAGCTGTCAATTAGCTCATTCCACAAGGTGAGTGGATTTCATTGTATTCAAAAGAATGACTGCAGTGGAAGGGAAAAGCAGGAGGGAAAAACTTCTAAAGGAAACTGCTATATAACTAAGAAGTTTGTAAGGAAAGTAGGGCAAAGCTAAACTGCCTAACTAGATACAAGTAGTTTTCTCCTTGAATTTGGGGAGTGGGAAAGCTTTATAGATTCACTTGTGTCTCCATCATAAAAGTGGTGAAGAAGGAATTCCTATAGTGGCAACACTAATGGTCTTATGGTTCACTCTGGAAGACAAAGTCACATATACTTTTGTGGATTATAGAATCATAGGGCTACCCCACCACCACCTTGGGGGCATCTTCTAGTCTAACTTCCTGTCCAAGACGAGAGTCCTTACACCATTCCAGACAAATGGTTTTCCAATGTTTCTTGTAAACCTTCAGCATGGAGCACCCACAATTCTGGGAAGCAAGCTGTCTATTATTCTCACGTTAGGTCCAGGTTGCGTGGTCCCTCTGATGAGCCTCTATCTATTGCTTCTTGTCCTGCCCTTGTCCTGCCAGGCTGTTTCTGGACTATTCAAATTTCATTAATTTAATAGTATCTCTATTCCATCATCTATAACCCAGATGATTCACTGTTTCTATTTTGCTCCCATGTTTAAAGCATTGGAGATGGCTTCTGGAGATGAACTTGCCTCCAGAAGTTGTGGGTGCTCCAACGTTGGAGGTTTCTAAGAGGAGATTGGACAACCATTGGTCTGAAATGGTATAGGGTTTCCTGCCTGAACAGGGGGTTGGGCTAGAAGACCTCCAAGATCCCTTCCAGCTCTGTTATTCTCCTTCCTCAGGATTTTACAACATAACCTAGAATTTTTATATATTTTTTCCATCCTGTGTGAAATAGCTCATACTATTGAACTCCTCACCTTTCCTTTTTTGAGGATCCCATTATCTCCATCCAATTTAGTCTTTTCACCCAAATCATTTGCTCTTAAACTTGTTTTACAATTTAGTCCTCATCCATTCTCTCTGTAGCAAATCATCTGAACCTATTTATTTCCTTCTGATCACCCACTTATGCATTTTTTTTTCCATATTCAAACAGCACCCATTCACTCCTGGCCCTCTTCTTGTTTTATGATGACACTTCAGCAAGCCATTTCTATAGCAGTCAACTTATTTTTATATGACTTCTTTGAGCACTTCATCTCTCATCTCCATATAACAAATTGGGTAAGAGCAATTTGGATGTTATTCTTTTTGCTTCTTTATATATATATATTTGCTTCTTTCAATATTTATTCCTGACAACACACTACACCCTGCAGTAAAGATTAACATTTCTTCAGGTATTTCCTATTTTTTTAAAAAAACACTTTCTCCTATGATATGCAAATTCAGCCATTTCTTGTTTTCTTTCTTGTTAAAAAATTGTCATTGCTTTTTCCACTTTCCCTGCCAAATACAAATTTGTGGGTTTTTTAAACATTAATTTCAGAACTCTACTCCTCACAGTATCTTACAATCTATCTAATGTTTGCTGCAAATTCATTTGAGTTCTCAATCAAACAAGTGGGGGAAGCAAAGATGTTTTTCCAAGACAGAATATGGTACAGCACAGTGATTATTGTTGGCATAACTAGTTGTAATTCTATTTCTTTATTGCTGGTGGGCAAAACATTTCAAATCTGAATAGGATTGAACTCAATTAAATTCCAGATCAGATAAGCCTGCTTTGGCACTCCACTGTGTCAACCATTTTAAGCTCAAAACACAGTTTCTTTTGTACTTGGAGAACATTTAAACATTTTGCATCTAAACATTTAGCACAATCTTATTCCTGCCTTTAATATATACTTCCTGCCTTTTTTTTGCTGTTTGCATTAAATTGCTTAGTATGATAAAGAATAATGTGATGAGTATATATATAGGACTGCATAAGTGCCAATTCTCAAGCTTCAACCCTTTCCTACCCTCAAATTTAAATAAAATAGCAGTGAAGGTGGTAGTCAATTATTACTGATAGAATATGTGCATATCAATGAAGCACAGAGCTTGCTATTCTACACATTTCAGCTGCGGAACATCTGTTGATAATGTTCTGAAAAACACCAGATTGGGGGGGGGGGGAGATGCAAGACTTGTTTGTTGGTGAATTGAGGCCACAGTTGTAATTGTTTTTACACAGGCAAAATCAGAAGAGAGTCGATACCCCAAAGGTGCTTCTTCAAAAGGCAGTTGGACTTCATATTTCCTTGAAGACATTTCGCTTCTCATCCAAGAGTAGAAATCAGAACTGAAGAAGCTTCTTGGATGAGAAGCAAAATGTCTTCAAGAAAAAGCAAAATCGAGTTGCCTTTTGAAAAAGCACCTTTGGGACAACCATGATCTGGGTGACTGAGAATCTCCCTAGTCATTATTGTATAAATAAGAATGAGGCTTATCCATCACTGCTTCACTACTTGCAAATAAGGGGTAAGATAGCCCCCATTTAAACTGAAAAGATAGCCCCCATTTAAACTGCACTGGACAGACAGGTTCAAATGAGGTATCAGACAACTGGTTTCCTTCCTGCTCCAATGTAGAAATATCCTCTGCAGGAGTAAGTCCTTTTACACAGTCTCTCTCTGGCTTCTCATCAATATGGTCACACTGCCACAGAATGAACAAAACAATGGGAAGTGAATGGGTAGGTTGAATTTTCTCTACATACACATAGGACTCCATCTGGTGTATTTGCCTTGGTGTGACCATCCGTAATTGGTCTTGGCAGAAAATCAACAAGGTCTGTTCCCTTGTGAGTCACGTTGCGCTAATCCTGCCAGAAAACTAAACCTTCTATACTCTGTAAGCTGTTAGTAGGATCCTGTAGCATCCCTCTGGAAGGAAACCATCATGCATTCACTGGCCAGAAACTTTGGATCATATGTCAGTGATGTTCAGAATGAGATGGATATGATTGCATATGTATAAAAATGCTATAGAGTTTTGTTTCTCTTGTTCCAGGTCTATCTTGCCAGGAATCCAATGCATATGTTGGCATTTCCAAGCACTGGTACTATTGCTAAGTAAGCTTACTTAGCATGCTGAGAATTTAGCTATTCAGCTTTCGTTTCCAAGAATTTAATATACAGTATGCGCATATAAAAAAAGAAAAAGGATTCCCTGTCCAGTTGTGTCTGATTCTAGGGCATGGTGCTGATCTCCATTTCTTAGCTGAGGGAGCCAGGGTTGTCTGAAGATATCTTCCATGGTCCATGTGGACAGCAAGGCTAAACTCCAAAGGCACACAGAATGCTGTTACCTTCCCACTCAAGTGGTACCTATTTAACTTTTTACCTACTCACATTTGCATACTTTCAAACTGCTAGTTGGGCAGGAGCTGGGGCAGGAAAGGGCATTCACCCCCATTGCACAGCACTTGGGTCTCGAACTTAGGCTGTCAACTCTATCTGACAAGTTCAGGGTCTTTAACTGCTGAGTCATCACACACACCCCATGCCAATATAGGCAACACTGTTTCCTAAGGAAAGAAGTACATTTTGTTTCCCTCTGCAACATCTGCATTGTCACTGACCTGGTTCTAGTTGGAATATGTTTGCTATAGACCAGTCACAAAATTAGAACTGAGATTAATCTATCCAAGAACAGTAAATAAACCTACCAATTTTGAATTGTGCACATTGTATAATTCTTTCAGAGGTTCACCCAAATTACATGCTATTTTCAAGACGCAGCTCTTATTTCCACCTTTCTCTACATCAGGACTGGACAAATCATAGTTCAACGGCTGCACAGGAATCCTGAACCATTTTTCATGGCCTTTGATAACTCCCACACTCAAATCCAGCAACAAAACATTGAAGAACAGTGGCATTTTTCCAATGAAAATGTTGAATGCGTGCATTAAAATCCTGTTAGGTTCCATACATCAAACAACTCTGTTTCACTCAAAGTTAACCCATATCATTGACAGCACTGGGTGACCATCACACCCATTCTGGGTGCAATCTACTTTCCCACAAATTAAATAATAATAAAAGATTATAGCATAAACTAGCAGTGATAGTCTCAGTGCTTATTGGCCCACTGGGTACCACACCAAAAAATCTTGGACACCACTTAGAAAATCTATGCATTGATGAAATTTCTATTTGTCAATTACAAAAGGCTACACTGTTTGAATTCACACATATACCACCACAATACATTATGAGCCTTGGTGGAGCAGTGGGCTAATGCCTCCTTAAGTAACACCAGCTGCCTGCAATTAGTGCAGGTTCGCATCCCACCAGGCTCAAGGTTGACTCAGCCTTCCATCCTTCCGAGGTAGGTAAAATGAGGACCCAGATTGTTGGGGGCAATAAGCTGACTTTGTAATAATGCCACTTGGGGGGGCCCAAAAGCCCTAATAAGCAGGCATATACATAGAATGAAGGCTACTGCTAAGCTTGTAAGCCGCCCTGAGTCTTCGGAGAAGGGCGGGATATAAATGGGATTAAAATTTTTAAAAAATGACATCATAGGTTCTTGGGAAGAACTCAGTGCATATGAAGATCAACAGCAGCTAAAGAACTGATAGCTGTGATTTCACATTGCTGTGTATGTAATAAATAATCTGCAAGAAATATCACTAGCCTGCAAGCAAGAACCGGTGGGACCATAAAATAGAGAAAGTCATAGAAAATGAAGAACCTAACTTGCTCTGAGACTTTAGAATTCAAACAGACAAGCACCTGTCACCTAATACCTCAGACTTAACAATTGTCAATAAGAAAGACAAAAAGTCTGGATAGTGGCAGTACCTGGAGACAGCAGAAGAGAAGAAAAAGAACTGGAGAAAATAAAAAAAAATACAAAGACCTAAAATAGAAAGAGAATGGCAAAAGAAAGCAAAGGTAGTATCAATACTAATAGGCATCTTGGGTGCAGTCCCAAAACAACTGGGACACCACTTGAACATCATTAACATTGACACAATCACCACCAGTCAATTGCAAAAGGCAGCTTCAGTTGGAACTGCTTATTTCCTGCAATGATACCTTTGCCACCATCAAACATCAACTGCTGCTTATCTCAGGTCCTTGGGAAGGACTTGATAGGTGCACAAAAAAGGCCAAATACTATCTAAACATCTGGGTGATTGTGCAAGAAACCATAATACTTAAAGCACCTTACTTCCTGGAAAGATACCTTTAACACAGTCAAACGTCAACATCTACCTACCAGGTCCTTGATTGAATGACTTGATTTTTTTTTTCTTTTTATGACCCTGTAATCCCTTTTTAAGGGATGTGGTGACTCAGTGGGTTGGGACGCTGAGCTTGTCGATCAGAAGGTCAGCAGTTTGGCGGGTCGAATCCCGAGTGCCGCGTAACTGAGTGAGCACCTGTTACTCGTCCCAGCTTCTGCCAACCTAGCAGTTCGAAAGCACGTGAAAATGCAAGTAGAAAAATAGGGACCACTACGGTGGGAAGGTAACAGTGTTCCATGTACCTTTGGCGTCTAGTCATGCCGGCCACATGACCACGGAGACGTCCTCGGACAAGCGCTGGCTCTTCGGCTTTGAAACGGAGATAAGTACCGGCCTGTAGAGTCAGAAATGACTAGCACGCATGTGCGGGGGAACCTTTACCTTTTTAATCCCTTTTTATCAGGGTGGAGTTGGGGGCAACTGAGTGGAGCTGAGCATTTACTGGCTAGATGCCCTTCCTGATGCTTAAGCAAAATTTGCAGCATATATTTACTCTTTGGGCCCTGATAGCGAGGCATCTCCCTGGGATTGAACTCTCAACTTTCCGAGTGGGAGGTGAGTATCTTCACCTCTCGGCTACCATGCTGCTCTTTGAGAATAACTTGATATGTTGGGCAAAATGCCAAACTGGCTGAGTATATAACCAACCATAATTTAGCATACTCTTTTGCTTCTGTTCTAAATTACGCCTGGAGGAAAGCTGATTCAGACTTTAGCCTCTACAGTGCTAAGTCTTTAAAATTTAAACTTTAACCATCAGCTGTTTCTATGGGCTCAGTTCAACTGACATGGGCATCTGCAGGATGGAGGAAGAAATGTGTCATATTGTAAGGCAAAGTATGTAACTTATTTCTGATGTTATGGTTTTTACTAGATGATCTTTTTAACCCGATCTTCTTATGTTTGTCATATGAACTTATCAACCACATGAAATAAGGAATTTTCCTAAGACATTCTAATATGTTCCTGCTTTCTTTACTATCATCCCCTGACTTCTTTCCCTGTAATTTATTTTATTCTAGACTCTCCTGTCTGCTTTTGTCAGAGGTTTTGAATATTTACTTATCTATTTATTAAATTTATTTGCTGTCTATTCTGGGCCACTCTAGGCAGCTTGCAACAATAAAAACAAAGAAAAGCAAGGTATAAAGGAAACAGAAGTAAAACTATAGCACAATAAAATAAGCAATGAAAATTAAAATGAGACTATATCAATGCTTATAGATCAGGGGTGTCAAACTGCCGGCCTGCGAGCCAAATGCATCATAGCGAAACCGCGCCCACCCCATTGCCGGCAATGGCAAAAAAGTCATGATACGTCATGACACATCACGTGACATTGCGAGTTTGACACTCCTGCTATAAAAGGATGGTAGGAGAGCAGAGGGCAAAGGAGGAATCAGTCAGCAATCTAGCCGCTACCTCCAGTGTGAATCTAATACACAGTTTTGGACTCATGGAAGACATCTAATACTCAGATGCCATTTAAGTGGTTAAGGCACCAGGCTAGAGACCAAGAGACTAGTCCCACCCTAGGTGTGAAAGCTGATTGGATGATTTTGGCCAATCACTTCCCCACAACCTGCAGGGCTATTGTTGTGTGGAAAATAGGAGGAGAAAGGAACATTGGCTATCTTCATCATTGTCGGTTGTTTATAAAAATAAAGACTGGTCTATTTTAGATTTTTAAAAAAAAAAAAAAAAAACAACCGATCTATCACTTGGGTGGTTTGGCTGAACAGCTAATTTAGAGATCCACTGTAGTCAACAAATGAAAACATAATAGATTTATCCCGTTGATAAATATTTAGAAGTCAACGATGGGTAGCGTGAAGGAGTCAGATTTGCTAATTGTTTCACGTGATGTAGGATATTTTTCGGGGAAGAGAAGCATTTGCATTTTGAGCACGCTTCCACTGGTGCCATGGCGAGAATCCCTTGAAACCCAAATAACAGCTTAACCGTTATGGAAAAGACAGAAGTATGCTTTATAATCCCATGCAGTTCCAGTTGCTATATACGTAACAAGCATGGATATGAAATGCTTCACAACTTTAATATCTGATTTAGTCTGGCAGGCAGGCACCACATCATGCTCAGCTGGAATGAATTATTGTCTTCCAGTATGTTATCCATGTCTTCTAATTCTCATACTTCTTTAAAACTTCTGTTATTATTGCAAAGGGGTAGAAGCTGCTGATACAAATTTTCCTTCAAAAAAGCCCTCGGTGCAGAGTTCTCACAAGATTTTTGAGATATATATGTAAACTGCCCAAAGCAGTTTTATTTATTAATAACTAAATAAAAACATTTCTCTTGGATTTGCAGTAGTATGGCAAGTCAAGGAGGCTGTAGGCCAAATGAACATACAATCACATCATTAGATACTGTCTATATCTTTGGCTATATTGAAATTAAGGTGGAGAAGAACACCATTTAATTATATATTGATTTTCACTCTTCAAAGCAATTCCATACACACCCATGGAAATTTTCACCATATTTTATTTTTTTATTTGAGGAAAAATAAAATACACTTTCATATGTATGATGGTAGCAATTAGAAAAGGAATTATTGAGAAAAATGCATTGTGTCCGGTTTAATATACAGTATGTCTCCTTTGCCTGGATCTACTATTGTGGATTTCAGAGCGTAAATGCAACTGCTTCTGTCTTATGCTGTTATTGTGGCACCTATGTTTTGTTTCGTTGTTTCATTGCTACAATTCAAGTCAAGAGCTTCTTCTGAAATAATGTATGTAAGCTTCGATTGGGACCCTTGCATCTTCTTCTAAGAGAGCGCTCAGCATGATGTGTCTCAGGCAAGTAATTTAGGAACGCTATATCCTATTTCACTTCCAGTTTTCTTACATTGCCTGCAACTCTCTTCATTTATTAGTTCCATGCTTTTACTGCCAAGCCCCCATAGTGCATCTCTGACCCGCTTCTTAGCCATTAGCAAATGCACTCATAACAGAATCATTGATCACCTTCCCAGGCGTCTACTATGTGATTAATGAAATATGCAAAAGGAACAAAATTGTACCCAGAATTGATTTCTGGAGTTTCTTAATGATGTGTTGTTTCAATAGGAACAATTCATTTATTAGCTTGTCTCCAAAGTTTCCCCCCCCAACTATTTTTCAGCAATCTGTAAGATCTTGCATTCAACAGCATTGGGTATTTGCCTTAGAGTCTCAAAGTACTTTGAGCATCATGAGGTTTCATTTATTTTGCAACCTGCTGATTATCTTTTTTTTCCCCTAGGTGAGGAAAAAAAATGAGGAGATTTTAAATGAAGTGTGTTCATTGTCTATAGACTGCATCTGAGATTCGCTGGAGTGGGTTAATTTGTGCACTGGAAAGAGGTAAGTTATACCACTGTAAATAGTCCTTAGTTTCTAGTGCAGACAAATTAACACGCAGCCAGAATGTAAATCTGAAACAAACAAGATTTTCACAAAATGCATATCCACTCCATAGAATATGAGCTGGAGTAGCTCTGAATTAAATAGAGAAGAGATTAGCTTTGCCAGGCATCCTCCACAGGGCTAGCATAAAGTCAGAATAAGAAAACAGCGGCAAGAATCATATCCGCACAATATTGGGGAAAAAATGAAGAAATGCCACCAGAGGAAGAAATAATTAACAAAATACTGGCTTGTGCGGAAAGGGACAGACTTACTCTGAGGCTGAAAGAAAAAGAAGAAACAGAATACCATCAAACTGGGGACTTATTTTATTAATGGCTGGACAATGTCGGCTGGCGACCCCCAGGGGAAGAGCCTTCTCTGTGGGAGCGCCAGCCCTGTGGAACCAGCTCCCCGCTGAGCTTCGGATGGCCCCAGATCTCCAGTCCTTTCGCCGCGGCCTCAAAACACTCCTTTTCCACCTGGCTGAACTGGACTGACAGGGATTTTAATTATGTCTACAATTTTTAACTCTAATCTTTAATTTATTTTAATTTTAATTTATTGTACAGAGACCTTTAATTTTATTTTTATCTTAATTTCTGTACTTATTGTATGTTGTTGTTGTTAGCCGCCCTGAGTCCTTCGGGAGATAGGGCGGGATATAAGTCCCATTAATAAATAAATAAATTTAAATCTATATTAGTGAATGAAAAAATCAGGCAACACATTTGTTGAACTAGTACTACTGAATTGTATGAAAAAGACCGATTAAAAACTTTAAAATAAAATAAAATAGAATAGAATAAGAAAATATCGCAAGCAGAGAAAATGGCTGGTTTAAATCATCCAGTAAGAACCTGACTTGGTGTAGTGGTTAAAGCATCAGGCTAAAATCCAGGAGTCTGTGAATTCTATTCCTGCCTTAGGCACAAAGCTGGGTGACTTTGGGCTTGTCACTGTCTCTCAGCCCCAGGAAGAAGACAATGGCAAACCACTTGGGAAATCTTTTCAAGAAAACTGCAGGGACTTGTCCAGATTACCATTTGGGATCAAACACTGGCAGAAATATCATCTAGTAAGATGTAGTAAGATGACACCATTGAAACTTTCATGGAAATTTATTATTGTTCACTTTTTCCAAAGAGGCAGTAGAATAAAACAATGATAACAGAACTACTCCTAAAATGAAGAGAATGATGTGTTTTTTTACTGATTAATTTATCTATTAAACACACATGTATTTTCAGGGAAAGAAAGGTTTCAATAGTTTACAAATGAAGCAGTTTCAAAATGATCTCATTTGTAAACATCTTTTCCAAGAAAACGGGTTTTAAATAGCATTACTAAAATAAGCAATCCCAAATTTAGAGAGCACCAGCCTTATAGGTATATATTCAATAAACAAAGCATGAAGTTATCTTCATCGAGAACCTAAAGCAAATATATGGGAATGGAAAAATCTTAAAATTGTAAAATATGACAAAGAGGGGCAAAAAAATACCTAGCATTTTTACAGTGCTGGATCTAAATCCTGTATCCCAGGCCTGTATCACCCTAGAGTCATCAGATTCAAATTCATAGGTTGAGTTGACATATCACACTAAACCATGCTTTATTTCAACCACACTTTGTTTCTCTGTGTGCGTAAAAGCTTCATGTGGCACAAAGAGCCATGGAAAAATACATGCTCGGCATCACAAGACAAGATAGAAAGACCTGCACATGGATTGGAGAACAAAAAAAAAGTATACAATGCTATCAAGAGAATAAAAGAATGGAAATGGAAATGGGCTGGTCACATGGCAGGTGGACCAAGGCAGTCATAGAAGGGATCCCCCTTGATAAAAAGCATCCACGAAAGCGTCCTAAAAACAAGACGGATTTACGACATCAGCTAGTATTGCAGGCCCAACTGACAAAATAAAGCTCAGGATCAGTTCTTGGTTGGAAACATGCAGAAGAGGCCTCCATCCTCCAGTGGATAGACAAAGGCTAGAATGATGATGATGTGTGTATGTATATGCCTATGCATATGCATGCTGCTAAGAACCAAAACATGTTTCAGAAATGCAATGGCCAGGTTTGGAAAGCACACCTAGCCACAACCAAGCAACCCATCTTATCACTTAGGAAGATGCAGAAACCCACCCAGGGAAATGTGAGATTGAAGAAAAATATGGGGAAATGGGAAGAAGGTTTGTTCCAAATGTTGGATCCTAGCAAATTAATATCGCAACTTCTTCATCATCCAGTTGTTTTTTTTAAAGCACATGATTTTCTCCCCCAACTTTAACATTCATTGACAAGATAATCATAATCGTCAGGTATAGCTTCACATGATGGCTTAGTGGGATAGACGGCCAGTTTGGTCTCGTAGTTGAGACAGGCATAGGTCTTGGCTGCTCCAGGAATGGCGCTCCAGTCCACAGCAAACTATCCAAGGACAATGGAAGATAAACCAGAGCAGTAGTATATCTCATCTTCTTTGTGAAATCCCCCTTACTCTAATTTTACCTTTCCCAACTCATCAATTTTGAAGGTATCACTTTCTCCACCTTTACTAATAGAAAAAGACAGGATTTACGTGAAGCCAACTTTCCAAGACAGCACCAGCTGCAAACCAATTTTCTTTTCAAGTGGAACTAGCAAAAAAGGGGTCATTGCTTTTCCAGAAGATATTGATAGTATTAGTTTCAAGTCTTGCGGTTTTCCACTTAAATAGAATCCTTGTTTGAAGACCTGTACAGATTTTTTTTCTTTTTGTCAAGAAGAAGGGAAGTGAAGAAAAAAAAAAACACTCAGAGAACAGGAGGAGAAATAGATTTAAATTAAGAAAAAGTTGATTTAAGACAAAGGTTTGGAAAACAACTAGGCAGACTTAACTTATACTTTATTTAGGTAAACTATTCTTACAAAGCCTCAAGTAATAAATATCTTTCTAGTTCCCATTAGGAGGTTGGAAATGAAGTCAGAAAGATTGTTGCAATTAGTTTGCCCTACTTCAGATCTGAGTATGGATGTTTCACTATTTGTCCTAATGGTATTTTCAATATGAGGACTAATATTCAGAGCATCCTAGATCTAAATTACTCCAATTCAATTTCTTGAATTTGAGATTTCCTGTATTTGGAAAAATCCTGCTTCAAAAGTTGAAGAAGAAGGAGATCTGAAGCCAGAACCTTCCTCTAAGCTTCAGCTCCCATATTGGAACAGAAAATGTTGGAAGAGAAGATGTTTTTGTCACATTATCCCATTGACCCACTCTTAACAAGTCAGGAAAGATAGTTTGCCATTTCCTCTTTTTTCTTTTTTTTCCACTTTGGCAATGTTCATCTTGATCCTTCTCGTTATTCTGTCCTTTATGCCTGGAACTGCCCTCAATCCAACGGTTTACAAATGTCTTAAAAATATGAAAAAGCATTTGTCCATGATGGACTAGCATTTCTTACACTGCCTTGAGCCCATCCTTCTCAGTTATTCAGCATAACATGGGACTTTGATCAAATCTTATAATTTCCCCCATTTTGTTCCTGCAGAGTCCATTCTTTTGCTTCTGGGCAATTGCTGTTCATCCCAGGAAGCTTGCAGAATTGCTATTTATGATCAGCTTTAAGCATCAGTACAGAAAGGTTCATTTTAGCTTTATCATGTGGTTGGCAGGGTCCATTTCTAAAAATCTATCAATTACTACCCATGGAAAGTAAATGGTCCTAAATGCATTTAACTGGCTATTGGACATTTCTTAAATGTTCTGAAATAATAAGGCAGCTCCTTTTACATTTGATTCTGAGACTGAGGAACTGGCTTTTTGAGAAATCTCCCAAGTAGGATCTTTCCAGTTCCTATCAAGATTGCTTTAATGTATCTTCTACCAAGTCTCCAACTGACAGGGGAGGTCTCTAAGGAATGATTTCCCCCTCTGTCCTGGGACAGACTATAAGAAAAAAAATAGCTCTGAACAGAGAAGAACAACTTGTTTTTCTAATGCAAATAATGAAGTTAACAAGTACTAGAATTATGTTAGAGAACAATAAATATGCTTTCAAATTGTGGTGTTGGAGAAGACTGGTGAGTATCTCTTGCACTGCAAAGAGATCAAATCAGTCAATTAATACTGACTGTCCTTTGGATGCACAGATACTGAAGCTGAAGTTCAAACACCATGACCACCAAATGAGAAAAGAGGACTCAATGGAAAAGACCCCAGTGTTGGGAAAGATGGAAGGCAGAAGGGGGTGAGAGGATGAGATGGTCAAATACTATCATTGACACAACGAGTGTGAATTGGGCAAACTCTGAGAGACAGGGGGGACAGGGGAGCTTGGTGTGCCCATGGGGTCGTGAAGAGTTGGACATGACTTAGCAACTGAGTCACAACAACAACAAATTATGGAATTAAGAGATATGAATCTTTTCCACTGTAGCAGAAAGACTTTCTCAGGACCACCAGTTCATACAAAAGAGACTCTGCAGAACATTTGAAAAGCACAATACATATTTTAACTCCCATCTCATATTGGGATATTTACTTGAATAACCATCTCTTTGTAGATGATTTTAATTTTTTGCACTCTTTCTTGCTCCTTGATTCACATTCCTGGATTGAGTCTCCAGTTGCTTCTCCTCCCCTTCTTCAACCACTGGATAACATCCAAATGGACAATTTGTTCACAAATGAAACTTCCCAGCATATCTCATACCTTCACATACATCTCTCTCTCTCTCTCTCTCTCTCTCTCTCTCTCTCTCTCTCCCTCTCTCTCTTTCTCGTCTCTGTCTCTGTCTCTCCCCCCCCCAAATTGGTTCTCAACCAATGGTCCTGCATCCTTTTTAACTCCAAGCTGCCCCTATCCTCTTGTTAGCTGCAAGGAGTACCATCCTATGTGGACAAAGTGCTGGAAAGAGACATGAACCCATCTAGCTGAAACTCCCCAAAAGGGGAGAGAATTCCCAGAGAGCAGCATCATACAGATATCTATTTAAGGTTCTCTCTCAACAGTCAAGCTCATCCTTGATCAAGAGAGCTTCCCGTATGCACTGCTTCAGGCTTCCTTTCAATACTGATTCCATCTGTTCTTTTTCTTAAAATATTAAGGCCCAGCTGCTGACAAAGCATCAGAATATCAGAAAACCTATCCATGGCCGTTCAGCCTGAGAACTCATCTTGATTAAACCCTTCTGTCTACAACTTTATGTTTATTCCACAACTAAGGGAGTTTTACCAGCTTCCTGCTGTGCTATCTGAAGAATATGAGGGTTATATAGCACTCAGCTAAGCAAGATTAGCTGCTCTGCATGATTCCTGTCTCTCCACTGACTACTTCAACCCATCACCATGCCACCCTGTAAAAGAGTTAGCATTATTTCCTCTAAATTTAACAGCATTGCTAAGTGAATTTGAGCTATGTGCTCTAACTCTTGGGAGGCACCTGTCTGTATTTTTTGAATTCATTCTGGATGAGTGTAAATGTAAGAAAAAGAGCTCTTGTCTGCCTCCTCCCCTCCCATTTCTACATAGACAACTGCCTTACATCAGAACATGCTCTTTGTTCAACTAGCCTAGTATTGAGTACTTAAGTTGACAGAAACTGTCTGGATTTCCCATAGCATCTGTTTTGATCTGAGGTGGCTTCTGAAATCTGGCCAAGGATGCATCTTGTTGTGGGTGGGTGGATTCAGACACCTCCTTCTCTAAATAGTATTAAGATCCCTTGTGCTCTGTCAAGGTAATTATTTAAAAGCTAACCAGCTGATGTAATGTGAGATACTGTATATGATGTAATGATGGGAATGACTCAGCAGGGTCTATGTCCCTTTAAAAGCCAGCTGGGTCTGTGTCCCTTTAAGAACTTTGTATCAAAGGGAAGGCTCCGTAGACGTGTGCTCTCTCTCTCTCTTCTGTTTCCTGCTGTAACTGCTGTGTGTTGGAGACTGCTGTATTAACACATGTATTTATATTGTTCCTGGTGTATGATATTGTAGATAGTGTAAGATAATCCACCATTTAATATAGACCACTGTTTATTGTGTTTACTCCTGGGTTATCTCAGTGCAATAAGACTGCATGCTCTGACATGCTGCTTCTTATTGATGTCTTACTAGAGTCATAGGCAATTCTCTTTCTCTAATGATATCCTTGGAGATTGGCTTTAAAAGTCATCTTGTCCAACGGCTTTCCATCCTCAAGGAGTTCTATTTTGGACTAGGGAAGAGAACAGGAACTGCCAGAATGGATGAACCATCACGACGCCTAAATATTTTATCTTTCCCTTTCCTGGGTATTAAACATGCAGCCCCCTAATTACAAATAAAATAAAATACAAGTTCCAAAGTACAGGTAATCCTCGACGTACAACAGTTTGTTTTGTGACTGCTCAAACTTACAGTGGCACTGAAAAAAAGTCACTTATGACCATTTTTCACACTTTCAGCCATTGCAGCATCCCTGTGATCAAAATTCAATTGGCGACGGACTCATATTTATGACAATTGCAGTGTCCTGGGATCATGTGATCCCCTTTTGTGACCTTCTGACAAGCAAAATCAAATTGGGAAGTGAGATTCACTTAACAGCCATGTTATTAACAACTGCAGTGATTCACTTAACAACTCTGGCAAGAAAGGTCATAAAATATACCATTGAAATGACTGTCCAATGTCTTCTTAAAAATATACATAATTTCAATTAGACTACTTAAAATTCCATTTAGTGGGTTTTTTCTTCCCCTTTTGACTGTGAGATACCTTAATACAGGTAAGGTATCCTCTTACCCAGTGCTTTTTTTGTAAAAGAAAAAGGTGCCGGAACTCACACATGTCATACAACCCGCCTTGCCTACCCTACAAGGTTCCATCCAAAAAAGGTCCCGGAACTCCGTTCTGAGCGTTCTATGAGAAAAAAAGCCCTGCTCTTACCCAACCCATAGCATGCTTCTCAAAAGTCAGAACTGTGCCCCCCAATTCTACCTACAATCTCCACCACAGTATATGGATAGAAATCAAGAAATAAATGCAATTCAAGAGTTAATGAACAAAGATGAGTCATCCAATTATGGAAATCTGTTTGAGCAAATATTCTCACCCTTTTTCATAATGTGGCATATTTATCTAATTTTCACAGGTATACCACTTACTAAGCCTAGAGTTAGACTGGAGGAAACCTTTAGGACCTCTGTGGATCTTAAGAGCACAATGCCCGTTAAGATTAGCTCCATTAGTGTAATGTGATGGGCTACAGAGTAGGGAGAAAGGATGGACACTAGCAGTTAGTATGGGAGAATAATGTTTGAGTAATACACAGGATCAGCTAGGATCTTTCTGCCTTGCTCCTGCATTGAAGTAGTCATTATGAGGGCTGCAGAAAACAGAGCATTCGTGGCTCTAGTTAACCTAGCTACAAGAAGAAAATTGGACTGCTGACTATGATCTTGTTGCTGAATTGGGAAATCATAGCTTCTGTAGCAGACATGCAGTGCTTTTTGCTGTGGTTGAATACGAAGCTGGCATTACTTTGAAATCGTAGCTACTCTTTCTTGCTAGCCTTCTCTCAGCTGGCATTAGGCTATAATTTCTGTCTTCCTGTACCAGCAGGCTCAAGGATGATAGCCAGAAGGTAGTAGATTGTGAAACAGGAAATTATTCATGGTACTCCTTACTGACTTATTTATTACCTTTCAAACCAGCCCAGCAATCAGTTACAAAGGTTCTGAACAAATCAGTTAAAAAGAACAGAAAACAGAACAGAATTAAAGAATTTACAAAACTGGCAGTATAGAAGAGCTTAAAAAGAGCAGCAATGATGACAGTAGCGGACACAGCATGTAAATCATTGTACAGATTATTTTCTGTTCCATATATTCCCATCATTCTGAAGTCTCCCTGCCCGCCCTTGCTTCCCAATCTGGAAAAAGCAGAAAATATTCTCATATTACATATTTCCTGAATGTTTGCATAGTTATGTTTATAATTTTACTTGTTAGAATTATAGCTCACCAAGTTGGCATATAGCGCACTCCTATTTTCCCCCGAATAGTAACAACAATTCCCATCTTGTATCATCTCCACAACGACAGCCCTTTGAATAGTAAACTATGTTGGATTGAAAGTTATAACCAACTTGGTGAATTTATAACTATAAGTGGACTTGAACCCAGTGTCAGATCCTAGTCCCGTGGTGATGAACCTATGGCACACAGAGCCCTTTCTGTGGGCATGTGCACCATTGTCCCAGTCCTAGGCCTTCAGCTGGGTTTTATAAAACCTTTTCGCTTTAGGCTTCCGCCGCCATGTGCAAAAAAAAAATCAATCAATCAATTTTAACTTCTCGCAGGAAAAAAAAGATCTCGCAAAGTTGGAATTGATTGATTGAACTTTTTAGTCCCAACCAGTCTGCCATTACCACTGCACCCATGCCCACCCAATGGGCCACGCTCACCCAATGGGCCATGCCCACCCAATGGGCCACGCCCACCCAGCACCCGATGATACATAAGTGGGTTTTGGGTTGTAGTTTGGGCACTTGGCCTCTAAAAGGTTCACCATCACTGTCCTAGTCCTAACCACTGCACAGGTTTGGCTCTCTTGTACCCAAACAAATCTACCATATTCCACCTAGAATTTCCTTGAATTTATCTCCTTTTTTGAAAGTACATTCTCTGAATGTAAATTTCTGGAAAATAATAGAGGATAATTTATCTGCTCAGTGTTGTGTCTTAAGCTACAGAGCTTCTGCCCTTCGTGGGATTGTTTGGGACCTCCTCTCAGTGGGAGATTAGAACTTTGATCATTCATAAATAATGATGAATATTTAAAGAACTTGGTGGTAGTTCTGGCATTAGTGCTTCTGAGTGTATAGTTATCTAGAAGCAAAGACTTGTAGCTCTGATTCCCTTCCTAGATTGCAGTCCAATTCAGCCTCTTCCTAATTACCCTGCATTAATAGGAAATCTGTTTTATCTACTTCAATCAGAAGTTGCAAAGCGTTCCCATGTTTTATTTGTTTTGATGTCCTTGATGCACTTCCAACAAGGCCAATCTGACCTTTAGACTACATTTTCAATTCATTTTTACTGGAGATTGTCATATTATGGTCCTAACATAGCTAGCACAAAGAATTGCTGTTTCAAAAAGAGACTGAATGAGACTCTGTATAACTGCTGGAACAGGGAACATGGAGACATGGACTTGCTGACTATTTTTTTTACAAAGATTGCTATTTATGAGTTCCCTTTGCTGGTCATTTGTGATTGATTGATTGATTGATTGATTGATTGATTGATTGATTTCTGAGCTTTGCGACTTCTGCCCCACCGCCCTAGATCTCACATCATCAGTAAGTTATACATAACCTTTGGATTGTCATTTTTAAGGACTATAGGCCATTGCTTTAAAAATGAAGTCTGAATCATATTGATCAAAATATCTGAATCACATCAGATACTGTGATAAAGACAGATTAGATTACGGCTGCAACCTGTCAATATTGCATGCCTTTTAAATGAATTAGCAACACAAGAATAGCCAAATTGACATCCTGAATACACTTCCAAGTATGCATGATATTTATAGTCCATGCCAATTTTGCATGTGCTCATTTATAAATTGATTCATTTCCATTTCCACACACATCTTCATCTTTTTTTAAAAAAATGTGCAAATAAAAATTACATAGGAACACATTTTATACAGCCACATTTTGCACATCCCTTTGCATGTATTTTGAGTAGAACAATATTAAGAACTAGCAACCTTCCAGTTTCTAAAAGCCTTTCAGCTGCTTCCCCTCAGAATAAAGTAAAGGTGAAAAGAAGTTTGCTTCGGCACTTGACAATGCTTTTTATTTTTATTTTTCTCTTGGGTTGCAAAATGAAAAAAAAATATATTTGTCAGGAGAGCATGACGGAGGATGGCAGAAAGTTGAAATCATGAGACCCCTCTAGTTTCTCAACTTGGCCTTTCTCCTGAAACTCAGAAGACCAGGAGCCTAGGCATCAAGACACAGTGACATTGATCTGCACAACACACACAGATTAAAGTCACCAAGCAATTGCACACTTGGGTCACTACATCACAAACAATCAAGAAAGGATATGCAAACTGAATAGAGCAAACAGAATTTTGCTCACTCTTGTTTCTGTGTAGACAAGGGTCTTTCAAGAATAAGGATAAGCACTATGAGGAACGGTTGCAAGAACTGGGTATGGGTAGCCTAGTGAAGAGAAGGGCTAGGGGTGACATGATAGGAGTATTCCAGTATTTGAGGGGCTGCCACAGAGAAGAGGGGCTCAACTTATTTTCCAAAACACCAGAGTGCAACACAAGAAACCATGGATGAAAACTGATGAAGAAGTCAAGCAACCTGGAATTAAGGAGAAACTTCCTCAAAGTGTGAACAATTAACCAGTGGAATGGCTTTCCTTCAGACGTTGTGGGAGCTCCATCACTGGAGGTTTTTAGAGAATAAACTAGACAACCACGTGTCTGAAATGGTATAGAGACCCTGCTTAAGTGGAGGGTTGGACTAGAAGACCTCAAAGGTCCTTTCCAAGCTCTATTCTGATTGATTGACTTCCATAGTTGTTGTTTTAATAAGAGAATCCAGAAGCAAAGGAATATATGTATATTTGTGTGTGTGTGTGTGTAGGTATATGCCAGACATGTCAACACAAGGCCCGGGGGCCAGATCTGGCCCGCGAAGTGGTTTCATGTGGCCCGCGAAGCCATCCTGGAAACAGTGAGGGAACGGCCCCCACCCACTGCCTTGGCCCTGGCCCAGAGACCCTCCTTCTGCCAGAGACCCTCAGATCTGTCCCACTCCTGCCCAGGCCCCCATAGGCACCCTTGATGCCAACGATGTAGAGCTGGCCACGCCCACCCAGCAGGCCACGCCCACCCAGGCCACACCCACCCAGCCCCCTGAGGGCAACCGCAATGCTGATGCGGCCCTCAATGAAATTGAGTTTGACACCCCTGGTCTATGCCCTTGTTTTGAAGCTTTTTTTTTTTTTTTGAGAAACGGAAGTTATCAGTCTCAGAGAAAGTACTGTAAAAGTCAGGGGGATTCTTCTGTACTTCTTCCCCTATATATTTCCATTTAATTTAAAGAAAAAAAGCATAACAGTCTTGAAATATTTTTCAAGGGAGAAGAGAATGTTGGTAAACATTTCACATGTGAGTCCCAATGCGCTTGCATGTAACTAATTATGAGGTAGCCAAGGGACGTAAACATATTTTCTCTTGCCAGCAGCCAGTAGCCTCCCCAAATTAATTAATTAAATGAATTAAAATAAATGTTAATAAATTGCTCCCTAAAATATTTATATTAACACTAATTAAATGAAATAAAGGCAGCAGGAGGGAACTTATTTCACAACACATTTGCTTTTGGGTTTTGGCTTTTTTTGTTTGTTTTTTTAATTCTAATGGTTCTAGTATTGCTTCTTAAAAAAAATCCTACCCTTGAGAAACGTTCGGAGATTTTCTCTTTCTCCCGGGCAAAAAAAATAAAATAAAGAAATTGTCTTTTTAAAAATTGCTTGTAAATTGTGTGGGATATTTTACAAAGGGCATCTGTCCTTGTCCAGCTCTTAGAACTTTGAAGTTCTAAATAGGGTGGTTGCTTTCACCAAAGCTGAAGCTCCAAGTGGCCTTTTAAAACCACGCACTAAATATCACTCTCCATCTAGAGATTATAGGTGATTCTTCTTCTAAAGGTTGTAGCAGATGGTTGGGTTTGAGTCACTTTCAGTCCTGGAGTCACTCTTAACTGATTTAGTTCATGATGAGACGCTTGTCACTTCAGAAGCTAAATTGGGAGTCATCTACACAGACCACAGGTCTGCAACCCGCAGCTCCGGAGCCGCTTGCGGCTCTTTCAGCCGTCTCCTGCGGCTCCCAGTCTTCTGCTATGTGTAGTCCCCCCCAAAAAAAAGGGGGACTAAAAAAGTTCAACCAATCAATTCAAATATGCAGGGTAGGTGCATATCTCGCCTTGGCTCCACTCTTCAGTCAAACCCTGTTCTGTGCATGCGCGTATGTACGCGCATGTGGACACATTTTTTGCGGCTATCAATTTTTCCTTTTGTGAGGGAACCGGTTCCGAGTGGCTCTTTCACTGTTTCAGGTTGCTGACCCCTGACACAGACCTATCTCTCAAAGCTCAGAATAGCCTTTTGTTCTAAAGTGATAATTTACAGGGGGGGGGGAAAGAGAAAACCAAATCTATTTGGGTCCACTTTGCTGATTACAGGAGACAATCACTACCCATGTAGAATCAACTGACCCGTACTTTGCACCTCCTCTCTACGCAAGACTGAACAATGTGTCCTGATTTTTCTCAAAATACTCTGAAACTTGTTTTTCTTATAATTGGGACTTTTAAAGGACTCAAGAGTTTGGAAGCAGTAAATTATACATCCTTATATCTGCCTCCCTGCTGATAATCAAATCAGAAACAAGACACAATGAGAACAGAACAAGAACACAAGAGCTGTCAAGCCAAAACACCTTTTTTCATTTCTTAGGTTAGCAGTTTCAAGAAAGAAATTAAAGGGGTTGGGAGGGAGAAATGTGTGGGGTGAGGGAAGATGTAAGATTTGCATCAAGCTGCTCTGCTTAATTTCCCTTTTAATCCCTTACTGCATCTTGATGGGGCTCTTGCTGGGCCAAGCTGGAGAGATGATAAATAGCAATCTGGCCTGTGAACATCTTCACCAGCCTTCGCTCTTCCTTCTCTTACAGAGAGCTTCATCACTCTATCATGATAGCAATATAGAAGAATATTTATAGCTCAGGGTGAAATGAGGGGGGATCTTTGGTGCTCTCTGAGCTTGCTTGTTTTCTTGCAAATGTTTCATTACCCAAACTAGGTAACTGATGATCTTACGTAGTTTGGGTAATGAAACATCTGCAAGAAAACAAAGTCCAGAGAGCACCAAGGACCTTTCACTCTATGATGATTCTGCCTTGGGATTTTAATTTTCTTGTCAACAGAGATTTGATGACCTAATAAAGCAGTAGAAGACGGGGAGGAAGAAATAAATGTGACTTAAAATAAATGAGGGTGTATAATTTGAATTTTTTGGGGGGGGGGTAATTTAAATCATGGTTGCCCAACCTTTTGGCTTGCCTGGGCCACTGAATGAAGAGGATTTTTTTTATCATCTTGAGGGGCCACAGTACTAGCTGTCCAGGGCTTTTGCAGCCCATAGGCCAGAGGTTAGACCAGACATGTCAAACACAAGGCCCGGGGGCCGGATTTGGCCCGTGAAGTGGTTTCATGTGGCCCGCGAAGCCATCCTGGAAACAGTGAGGGAACCGCCCCCACTGCCTTGGTCCTGGCCCAGAGACCCTCCTTCTGCCAGAGACCCCCAGATCTGTCCCACTCCTGCCCAGGCCCCCATAGGCACCCTTGATGCGAACGATGTAGAGCTGGCCACGCCCACCCAGTAGGCCACACGCACTCTAGCCATGCCCACCCAGTAGGCCACACCCACCCAGGCCACACCCACCCGGCCCCCTGAGGGCAACCACAATGCTGATGCAGCCCTCAATGAAATTGAGTTTGACACCCCTGAGTTAGACACTCCTGATGTCCTAAATAACTGTGGATCAGAGTTAAACACGAACATAAGCTTTTTCTTATTGCGATCACATTCATCGCTTTCTTTTCCTTGAAAAAAGTAGATTATTACAAAAGAGGTTGGGGTAAAAAAAAATAGAGTCCACTGCTATCTGGCATTTTCAGAGCTACAAAATTATGTACAAACATATATTTTGAGAAAGTTACATTAAAAGAAGGGTTATAGGATTGAGGTCTTTCTACACTTCTAATAAAAAAATACGTTGAGGTTGTGCAGTGCTCAGGTTCAGCTTCAAAAAGGTTTGAAGCTTTAGAGCTTCAGAGCTACCTTCTGCATTTTTGGTGAAATATCAGATGGTTCCTTTGAAGAATTGCAGATGGGACTTCTATTCCCACCCTCATGCAATGCAAAGCACCTTTTGGTGGGACTCGGATCCAAAGTACCGCACATCTCTAGAAGAAGGTCTTCTCTCAGGCAATTCAGATCCAAGCCATGTAGAACTTTCAAGGTGATGCTTCCACATCACTGAAAATCACATTGGAAATGAACCCCCTTCTAGAGGGAACTGAAATTTCAGTGAAGTTCTCAGGAGATAAAAAGGAGCAGGGCAAAATTGCCCGCTGTAATGCATTTAAGAGGCAGCCAATGCCATTTACCATCTCTTAAGATGCAATGTTGGAGAGCACAGCGGGTACATAGCAGCGCAACATTTCAAGTTGTTGTCTGTCTTCAAGCTGAAACGTAAAGAATTGGTCATGTTATTTTTACCGAGACAAAGGCATAAAGAGAGTGTCTGCTTTCTCTAATTTTAAATCAACCTGAGTGTGTACGTGCAGTGAGCGGTGTCTTGCCATGCATAACTACTTGAAAGTGATTTAGGAAGACTTCACACTTCGTGTTCCCTCATCCTGAACAAAATTCATTCACTTTTTAGTAGCATACCAAATTGGTCCATAAACATTTCATTACCAGTAACCAGGGTGATACATCAGCAGCAGCAATTTTATTTCTTCCAACACTAATTGCATCCTTTTAAAACAAAACAAGAGCAAAGTGTGCTACCCCAATAACTGGAGAGTTTGGGCTTTCATAACAGACAACTCCTCCCAAAGAGAAGCTCTTTGCTTTTCTTATCTCCCAGTCTCTCTTACTTATTTTTTTCCCCACCCTGTTAGATTTGCCCCATGTTTACTTTTGCCTTGATATGTCCATTTTTCAGTTCACCGGCACAGTTTCCACATCGTACTGGGCCACAAGGATAGTTGAGTTGGGCTGAGTTGGGCTTGGTCAAATAAAACATACAGAAAGCATGATGATTCCCAATCATCTAGGTCAGAGGTAGGCAACCTCGGCTCTTTTAAGCACAGCTGGCTTAGGAATTCTGGGAGTTGAAGTCCACAAGTCATAAAAGAGCCGAAGTTGCCTACCCCTGATCTAGGTCACGGTAATCCCAAAGGTGCTTTCCCAAAAGACAACTGGACTTTGTTCTTCTTCTTTTTTTCTTGAAAACATTTTTCTTCTCATCCAAGAAACTTCTGAAGAACTGAAGAAAGTCCAGTTGCCTTTTGGAAAAGCAGCTTTGGGACACAGAAAGTATCAGAAACCAGATATTTTGTCACATATCTAAATAAAAACAACGAAGGAGAAGGAAGGCAAAAGCATGGTACAATAAAAGAAATCTAGAACTCCCTGATATTCTCTATGCTATGTAATCCATCCAAAGTTAATTTGTGATCAGTGAAGCACCAATAGTAGAGGTTGAAAATGGATACTTAGAAAAGACTTTGGTTATTTTACATCTTTATGTATCATTTCTATTATCCCAGGAATTTCTATTATCTTATTATTTTATTTTTTATTCAATTGATATTGTCACTCAACTTGTCAAGGAGATTTTGGTCAGTAGAAAATATAAAATGTGATTAACTGATGACTTAATTTCTATGATTTTTTAAGGGACAAAGCAGCCCCAAAGATTTTAAGTTTAGAATAGGCTTGCAAAATTTAGGAATTATTATTTTTAATCTTTTAAATAATAATTTAATAAAACCTATCCTCCTTCCAATAAGTGCCAGAATGTTCTGCTGAAGTGTTGAAGTCTACCTCAGCTCTTCCAAACATTTCACTGACTGTCATTTAATGTCCCTAAAAAAAAAACTAAAAAAAAGCACCACCATTTCCATCATCCCTGGACTAAGCAATTTTGCTTGTCCTGGCTTATAATCAACTATCATGGTTTCTTTACAAAAATCTTGCCTTAGTATCGTTCCCAACTCTATTTATCTTACAGAAATCCCAGTTTTTCATTAGGGGAGGCAATCCAGCATCTCACTGTCTTTTGAGATTTGAATGGCAGCCAATCATTTCTACCTCTGCGATTTGCAGGTTCAGAGGCAATGACTTTCCAAATACTAGAAATTAAGAGCGCCCTCCTAGTTACGGATTTCGTGTGGGTGTCTCAACTAGTCTTTCTCCCATTCTTTTGTTCACTTCATCTCAGTTCTACCCTATGTTGGTTCTGTTGTAATGTCAGAAGGAGAGGTTTTGCATGAGAGAATGCCAACATCCGTACTGATTAAGAGAAACACTTTTCCACCCAGCTTTCTCTCATGAATATTTAAATTAATTAAACTTCGGCCTGGGCTTCAGTTCAGCCTAATGACTTATCACAGTAACTTCTGGTACTTTGAAATGAACCAAATGTTACAAATGCCTCTTGACCCAGGTAATTAAGTAGGATAGGAGGTGGTGAACTGCGCCCAACCACTTTATAACTGAACTGTATCTTATCAGTTCTTCATTCTGCCGAGAGTTGGGAATACTTCAGAAGCATTTCCTTATTAAAAATCTTGACACCAAGCCTGCAAGTTATCTTGCTGTTATTCCTCATCGTACAGATGGAGAACTGAGAACTGTCTAATGGATTCATACCCAAAACATGATTCAGTGGGAGGTCGGTGACTGGAGATCTCTGTAGAAAGTCTTCTATGAAGGACAGAATATCTTCACGTATTAAAAAAAAATCAGCGGTGCCTCCTTTTACAATCAATTTCTTCAAGTATTTTTAAATATTTATTATAACATTCCTTCTTATTTTGTGAATAATGTCTTTCCGATGTATCGCTGTTGTGTTTTATTTATTGCAGTTTGTTCTTTTGATCTTCTAGTGCAGGGGTAGGCAACCTCGGCTCTTTTATGACTCATGGACTTCAACTCCCAGAATTCCTGAGTCAGCTATGCTGACTCAGGAATTCTGGGAGTTGAAGTCCATGAGTCATAAAAGAGCCGAGGTTGCCTACCCCTGTTCTAGTGCCATAGTGGTTTTGTGTGTTTTATTTTGTTGTGAACTGTCGTTCATTGTTTAGAATTCGGTGACATGTATGCTTGAAAAATAAATGAATTAACTAAGTAAGTAATAACACACTTGGCCCAGGAAAGTTTTGAAATTCTTCTGTCTTTTGGAGAGAGAAAAAAAGGTAAAGCAAATTCTCTTCCATCAAACTGAATGAGATCTAAAATGCAAGGGTTTCCCCCCCCCCCAGAAAAGTATTAAATACTTTCCTTCTAACTTTGCATGTCATCTCTTGATATGTGCATAATTCTGAAAGATGAATTTGAGATTTGATTATTTTATCAATAGTAACCCATAATACAATAAATGATCCTGAATTATCATAATTGCAGAGCATTCTTTGTAAAGCATTTTAAAAATAATAATAATAATGAAACTGTGACCAAGAAAACCATTGCACAGACTCATCTTGTGCACAGCTGTGCAGTTTCTGCACCAGCCTTGGTCACCACTGCAGACAAATAGCTGTCCAGTCTCTTCTTAAAAACTTCCAGTGTTGAAGCATTAACAGCTTCTGGAGGCAGGTTGTTCCACTGATTAATTGTTCTCACTGTCAGGAAGTTTCTCCTTAGTCCTAGGTTGCTTCTCTCTTTGGTTAGTTTCCATCCGTTGCTTCTTGTCCTGCCTTCAGGCATTTTGGAGAATAGGTTGTCACCCACCCCCCACTCTTCTTCATGGCAGCCCCTGAGATATTGGAACACTGCTATCGTGTCCCCCCTTGTCCTTCTCTTCATTCAACTAGACATATCCAATTCCAGCAGCTGTTCCTTACATGTTTTAGCCTCCAGTCCCCTAATCATTTTTGTTGCTCTTCTCTGTACTCTTTCAAGTTATGGTAGGTAACAAAAGTCTTATGAGAATATATAAGTTAGCTGCTGTGTTTTCTTTCTCTGTCTGTGCAGCAATGTTTTTCTTTATTATGTTGTTTTTGTACTGTTTTAGTGCAGTTGTTCTACCACCCTGTGATGGATTGTGTCTGTGAAGAAGGGAGGGGAAGTGATGGACTACAGTGAAGCAGAAGTTTCCCAGGAAGGAGGGAGCAGATTTCAAAAGGGGGTGGGGGACAGAGACAAGAGACAACACAGCCCAGAGCTGGACTGGAGACAAAGGAAGAGATTTAGGATTTAGCCACTCCCTATAATTTCCCAAAAAGGGACGTGGTGGCTCAGTGGGTTAGGATGCTGAGCTTGTCGATCAGAAGGTGGGCAGTTTGGCAGGTTGAATCCCGAGTGCTGCATAAGAGAGTGAGTGCCTGTTACTCGTCCCAGCTTCTGCCAACCTAGCAGTTCAAAAGCATGTAGAAATGCAAGTAAAAAAATAGGGACCACTACAGTGGGAAGGTAACAGCATTCCATGCACCTTTGGCATCTAGTCATGCCGGCCACATGACCACAGAGACATCCTCGGACAAGCGCTGGCTCTTCGGCTTTGAAACGGAGATGAGCACCGGCCCCTAGAGTTGGAAATGACTAGCACGCATGTGCGGGGGAACCTTTACCTTTACTTTATAATTTCCCTGGTTATATCCAAGAAATGGAGGGAGAGGGCAAAGGAGAGGGAGAGGGAGGCCTACGATTACTGGGATCTTAAATACATACATGCAGAGACAAAAATCCCCTGCTTATTAGGATTTATTTATTATAATTATGAGCATACGGTAGCTCAAGAAGCTCTTACCATTTTAAGTAGATTTAAAACAGAGCTATGCTGAGAGTTGATAAATTGAGCAAGTTAGTATATTTAATAACGTCTAATTTCATAAGGGATTCTCAGTATGTTCTAGTGTGCTTTGATTCACTGCAGCCCTGGCAGACTTTTATTCATGCTTCAGTTTCAAAAAGGGGAAAAGAGAAGTTTATAGTTATAGTTTATTTGATTTATATACCGCCCTTCTCCTTGGTAGGGACTCAGGGCGGTTCACAGGGCATATATAAAAAAGACAATACAAAAATTAAAAAAAGATTAAACCCATGCCCAATTAAAACAGTAATACAAATTTAAAAAACAATTAAAAACCCATAATCCCCCATCAGGCCAGACCAGCTATTTCAAACAGGTGGGTCTTCAGGCCCCGACGGAAAGTTCGGAGGTCTGGTGCCATCCGGAGCTCCACCGGCAGTTGGTTCCACAAAGCCGGGGCGCCCACAGAGAAGGCCCTCCCCCTGGGGGCCACCAGTCGGCATTCCCTGACTGGCGGCACCCTGAGGAGGCCCTCTCTGTGGGAACGCACAGGGCGGAGGGGAATCGATGCCAGCAGCAGGTGGTCCCTGAGGTATCCCGAACCCATGCCATGTAGGGACTTAAAGATCGTAACCAACACCTTGAACCTCACCCGAAAGACAACTGGTAACCAATGCAGCTCGCGGAGCAAAGGTGTAACATGGGAGTACCGGGAAACTCCCAAGACAACTCTCGCGGCCGCATTCTGTACCAGTTGGAGCCTCCGAGTGGTCTTCAAGGGAAGCCCCATGTAGAGAGCATTACAGTAGTCAAGGCGAGAGGTCACGAGCGCATGAGTGACCGTACACAGGGCGTCCCGGTTCAGATAGGGCCGCAACTGGCGCACCAGGCGAACCTGGGCGAAAGCCCCCCTAGTCACGGCCACTATATGATCTTCCAGGGTAAGCCGTGAATCTAGGAGGACTCCCAAGTTGCGAGCCCTATCCACGGGGGGTAAGAGCTCACCCCCCATAGAAAGAGATGGAACATTTTGAATGTCCCGGGATGCCGGAATGCACAGCCACTCAGTCTTGTCAGGGTTGAGTTGAAGTCTGTTCCTCCCCATCCAGACCCGAACCGCCTCCAGGCAACGGGACATCACGGCGAGGGCATCACTGGGGTGGTTTGGGGTCGAAAAGAAAAGTTGGGTATCATCGGCATACTGATGATACCCAACTCCAAAACCACGAATGATCTCACCCAGCGGTTTCATATAGATGTTGAACAGGAGAGGCGAGAGAACCGACCCCTGAGGAACTCCACAAATGAGAGACCTAGGGGCCGATCTCTGCCCCCCTGCCAACACCGACTGCGAGCGTCCCAGGAGATAGGAGGAGAACCACTGAAGAACTGTGCCTCCCACTCCCAATCCCCTGAGACGCCGCAGCAAGATACCATGGTCGATGGTATCGAAAGCCGCTGAGAGGTCTAATAGGACTAGGACAGAGGAATATCCCCTATCCCGCGCCCTCCAGAGATCATTCACCAGAGCGACCAATGCTGTCTCCGTGCTGTACCCGGGCCTGAAACCCGATTGGTAGGGGTCCAGATAATCCGCTTCATCCAGGACTAGAGGGAGCTGATGCGCCACCACACTCTCAACAACCTTTGCAAGAAAGCGAAGGTTGGAGACTGGACGAAAGTTGTTCAAAACAGCTGGGTCCAGGGCAGGCTTCTTGAGGAGAGGTCTCACCACCGCCTCCTTCAAGACGGTGGGGAAATAACCCTCACTCAGAGAAGCAGATATAACCGCCTGGAGCCAGCCTCGTGTCCTCTCCCTAGCTGCATAAACCAGCCAGGAAGGGTACGGGTCCAACAAACATGTGGAGGAGCTCAGCCTCCCCATAATCCTGTCCACTTCATCAGGGGTCACAGAATCAAACTCTTCCCAGATAACATTGACAAGACCGCCCGTGTCCTGATCGCCTGACTCTGCCCAGCTGGAGTCCAAACCGGTCCGAATCCGAGCGATTTTATCCGACAGATGTTGACTAAATTCCTCGGCACGACCCTGCAAGGGATCCTCCCTCACCTCCTGATTAAGAAGTGAGCGAGTCACCCTAAACAAGGCGGCCGGGCGATTATCTGCGGACGCGATGAGGGTGGAGAAGTAATTACACCTCGCCACCCTCATCGCTGCGAGATAAGACCTAATATAGGATGATGAAAAGTTTTATCTTAAACAGGTTGGTTTCCATCAGTTTCCATCCAGCTAAAAATGCCACATTGATATGTTTGTGAGTGACTCCAGAGGTATAATTTTCTTCTACAACCATCTTGAGAACACTTTCCCATTTTCATTTACTTCCTGTTAGGCTTTCCCTAAGGGATGCGGTGGCTCAGTGGGTTAGGATGCTGAGCTTGACGATCTGAAGGTCGGCAGTTTGGCGGGTCGAATCCCGAGTGCCGCGTAACAGAGTGAGCGCCTGTTACTCATCCCAGCTTCTGCCAACCTAGCAGTTTGAAAGCACGTAAAAATGCAAGTAGAAAAATAGGGACCAGTACGGTGGGAAGGTAACAGCGTTCCATGTGCCTTTGGCACCTATAGTCATGCCGGCCATATGACCACGGAGACGTCCTCGGACAAGCGCTGGCTCTTCGGCTTTGAAACAGAGATGAGCACTGGCCCCTAGAGTCGGAATCGACTAGCACGCATGTGCGGGGGAACCTTTACCTTTGCCTTTACTTAGGCTTTCCCTAATGGATTAAACCAGATGAAGCAGAGATCAGTTGGTAGGTTGGTATATGGCTGACAATGAAGTAAAGAAAGCTTTAGTTGTTTTATTTTATTTATTCAATTTCTGTAACTACCCATCTCAGCCAAATGACTCTTTCTTTATTCACAGTTGTGATATGAGAAAGGACTTTGAAATTGGTAGAGTGTTAAAATAGTTCTCATTTAGTAGCTTCCTGGTTGAGGAAACAAACAAAAAAGAATAAACAAAGTACAGGTTTATTCCTAGTGACAATAAGCTAATTGTGACAACTGAAAAACAAAGTTCTTGAATGTTCCATGTATGATTCAGAAGTGCTTCAGACTTTCTTTGAGTGTCAATATCACACATATCTGCTCTTCGGTAATGCAGCCCCATTTCTTTGGAATGCTTTCACAGCCCTTATGAGGAAAAAAGGGAAAATTCAGGCCCTTTAGAAATCATATTAATTTAATTAATGAACTCCTACAGCAGTGGCATCTTTTTTAATGTTTGCCCAGAAGAGAGGTTGTTTTAATAACTAGCAAAGGACTATTGTGCTCACATTTGTATAAGAACCAACTCATTTTATTCCAATCATTTCCAAGGACTGCACAGTCCTAAAAATAACCATTTGAGCAGAGATGTACATCAAAGGCACATTGAAGACTATTATGGTATAATATATTAGACATTTTTAGTTTCTAGAGTATTTTTTTATACAAAAAACTCTCTCGTCTATGGAGATTCTCAAACTTCCAGGTCGTTCAAAGGTGCTTTTTTTCCAAAGGCAATTGGACTTCGTTTTCCTTGAAGATGTTTCACATCTCATCCAAGAAGCTTCTTCTGTTCTGGAAAATGCCTTCAAGGAAAAACAAGGACCATTTGCCTTTTGAAAAAGCACATTTGTGACGTCTGTTGCTTCTACATTCTCTTTATAATATTTTGAGATGATTTTGAAGTTCATTCTTGAAAGCAGTAGAGAAGGTTTTTGTTCTCCTGTTTCGTTCAAGCTAAAGCCCTAAAAGCTAAAATCCTAAATGCTGCAAATTCCAGATGACCACTAGATAAAAACAAAGAGTTATAGAAAACTCTTTTTCGGTACAAGATCAAGCTGCTCTCTATCTGATAACTCTATTACATTCTACTCCTTATGTCTCCACATCTTGCAAGGCTGCCACAATGCCATATCAAAAAGGAAAGAGCTCCTTATGATTTTTTTTCCCTTTAACTGAAGCACCAAAATCTTGGAAGGTTGTAGATAAAGAAGTATAAGTTCCAATAAGTTAAGTATTTCTTTCCAAGAGAGTATATACCCACACAACTACACATGCAGAAGAAAATCTCAAATCTGAGGCAAAAAAAGAAAAAAAGCATCTTGGTTTTCTAAGTAATGCTATGCCCCAGTGTCAAAATTAATTCTAACTGGACTTGAAAAGTCTTCTACTACACAGACAGAACATTTTGGGAAGAATAGGAGATTCAGCATGTTAACACCGTGTTTTAAGTAAGTCATTAATCACACTAGAAAGACAGAATAACAGAGTTGGAAGGAACGTGGGGGTCTTTTAGTCCTCCTGCTCAACCAGGTGATCCTAGACCAGAGGTAGGCAACCTTGGCTCCTTGATGACTCATGGACTTCAACTCCCAGAATTCCTGAGCCAGCTATGCTGAGGGGAAAGGGAGAGGTTTCCATGCTGAGCCATGCTGGCTCAGGAATTCTGGGAGTTGAAGTCCACGAGTCATCAAAGAGCCAAAGTTGCCTACCCCTGCCCTATACCATTTCAGACGAGTGTAATAATGTATAATTATTAGGGATCGTCCCTTTGCCAAAGATTCTTCATGGGGAAAACTGGAAGCTTTTTTTTCTTTTCTTAATTTGATCACTTTTTCTCCTGTTTCATATCTCTAGCTAAAGAGTCCTGGAGAGCTCCAATGAAAGAGAGCAGTAAGGGGTACTTCTTGGTCATGTGCATAAGAAGTGCACAGCTATGAGAACTTCACTCAAATTCTCTTCTCCTTTGACATAAAAAAAAATCCAAAATAGGTTTCTTTTTCTTCTATCCAATGAACTAAAAATGATAAAAGGTCAGGTAACTGTTCAATATGGTAGTTCAGTGTAGCATCCCCACCATCTGGAGAGATTCAGATTTAAATTGGGTCTTGGAGAAGTCTCTGTGAAAACAGCAACATGGTCATTCATATTGATGGCCCTACCTTCAGGTTCCTTTGTGTGTTTTTTTTAAAAGACATACTTTAAATAAAGAAGCTGTAGTTTTGATCACTGAATAGGTCTACATGATGTATTATGGGTTCAGAGTTATAATATTTTACAGTTTTATGTTAGTTATGCTAATTCTTCGGGAGGGGAGGTTTCCTATATCTTATAGCCTAGATTGTTTTGATTTACTGAGCATTTAGTGTTTTACTTTTAGGAACTCTTATATCACTCTGTTTTATATTTTATATTGCGTTCTGCTATGGAACAGCTTTTATAGTTTTCATATTAATACTAATTACAATTCTTTTATATAGATTTTAATCTTACAATGCTTTATAGTTTTGTGGTAGGGATGCTAACTCAGGCTAGTTCTTATGCTTTACAGCCTAGATTGTTATTGCTCGTATGGTTATAGGTTTTATCTTCTTACATCTTTATGGCTGAAATAAAAGTTTGACTTGATATAGTGGGAAGTAAACAGTTGTCTCTATATTGATGCATACATTTTGATTAATTCCAAGTATGGATAAATCATGATACCATATGGATCCAATTTTTGTGGATCCTCTTATATCTATCAATCAGAAAATACTGAAATACCTATTTCCAGGAGATAATGGACGTAGTTGTATATAACTACTCTTAGTTGGAAACAAAGTCCTCAGAAGACCTCTTTTAACTACCTTACAGATAATTGGCACTTTCCTGTTAAGAGTGAAAATCTTGAAGCTATTCACTTTGTTAACTTCTATTTTTTAATGTGATGATATGTGCATTAGGGATGATGATATTATATAGAAGGACATTGTATGTGAGAGGCTAATGTAGCATAAAGTGTCGATTACATTCCCTATGACTAAAAAAAATAGTTATATTCCTTAATGACATGAAGTTTAGAATTAAGTCTTCATTGGGAATTCATTCCACACTTGGAATATTAATATTTTGAAGAAAATCTTGATGTTGCTAATTCCTAGGAAGTCAAGTTCTTTGCCATTCATTCTAATAGCTTATTTTCATTCTTTCAACAATGTGAAGAGATTATCAATACTTTGATAACACTATCTGAATTCAGATATTAAGTCAAATTGCCCTTGAATCAAATATTTGATGATGATAATGATAATAATAATAATAATAATAATAATAATAATAATAATAGTAATAATAGTAATAATAATAATAATAATTTGCCTGTAACCAAGAACTGGTGGGATCATAAAATAGAGAAAGTCATAGAAAATGATAGTTAAACTGCTCTGGGACTTCAGAATTCAAACAGACAACCACCATAACACCCCGGACTTAACAATTGTCGATAAGAAAGACAAAAAAGTCTGGATAGTGGGTGTGGCAGTGCCTGGAGACAGCAGAAAAGACAAGAAAGAACTGGAGAAGATAACAAAATACAAAGACCTGCAAATAGAAATGGAAAGACTGTGGCAAAGGGAAGCAAGGGTAGTACCAATAGTAATAAGTGCCTTGGGTGCAATCCCAAAACAATTGGAGCACCACTTGAACACCATTGGCATGGACAAATTTGCCATTAGTCAATTGCAAAAGGTGGCCTTACTAGGAACTCTTTCCATCCTGTGACGATCTCTGTAATACCATCAAACATCCACATCTGCCTATCCCAGGTCCTTAACAAGGACTCGATAGGTAGACAAAAATGCCAAATTCAGTCTGAACATCTGGCTGACTGTGCGATGATCAATAATAATAATAATAATAATAATAATAATAATAATAATAATAATAATAATAATAATAATAATACATTGGAAGGGATCTTGGAGGTCATCTAGTCCAACCTCCTGCTCAGGCAGGAAACCCTATACCATTTCAGACAAATGGCTGTCCAGTCTCTTCTTAAAAGCTTCCAGTGTGGGAGCATTCACAGCTTCTGGAGGCCAATTTTTCCACTGGTTAATTGTTCTCACTGTCAGGAAATTTCTCCTTAGTTCTAGGTTACTTCTCTCTTTGATTTAGCTAATTAATTGCAGTAGCACTTACATACTGTTCCATATTGTTTTACACCATTCTCTAAGCCAGTAGTCCTCAACATTTCTTCACCATGGACCCCTTTTAAATATCTTTTGTGGCCATGGACCATGGCCATGGACCCCCAAGACTTAATTCAAGATTTAAAGCACTAGACAATGAATGATTTGCACACTCCCAGTGATGATATTGCTACACACCCAGGGGTCCACAGGTTGAGAACCACTGTTGTAAGTGGTTTACAGAGTCAACTTATTGCCCCCAACAATCTGGGTCCTCATTTTACTGGCCTCAGAAGAATGGAACGCTGAGTCAACCTTGAACCAGTCAGGATCAAACTCCAGGCTGTAGCCTGCAGTACTGCATTCTAACCACTGCACCACCACAGCTCTTGAATCAAATAGTTCATGGGGTCAAACTGCTGGCCCACAGGCTGGACGTGTCATGAGGAAACCGCACCCACCCTATTGCCGGCAATGGGGGAAAAGCTCCGATACGTTGTGCAATGTCACGTGACGTGGCAAGTTTGACATGTCTGATATAGTTGCACCAATAGCATAGTCTGGAAGCTGCATTTAACTACTTTTGGTTCTTGAAGAATCTTTTGGACCATAAACTAATCTCCTGGGCAACCTTTGCAACTTAGCAAAACATACTAAGGCACAAAAAAGAACTCTCCAAGATTAAAGCTAACCAGGTTTTTCATATTGTATAAATGGAGCCAAAAGTCTTTAACTATTGTTTAGATATTTTGTGCAAACATAAAAAGTGGATCTGATATCTTGGAGAAATTGTGGCCCATTTGAGAGGAATAAATGGTACTATGTGAATTCTGTTACCTAAAGCTTCTTTCTGAATACGTCATGCAAACAAAGCCAATTTATGGTGCATTTTTATAAGAATGCCTATATAATTTAATGTCTTAGCAAACTACAGAGACATATTGCATCTGGCAAGGGAGGGCTGCAGGGGGAAAAAAAGAATATACACTGCAAACATTTGCTAATGTAGATAAATATGTTCAACAACAATATCCAAAGACCGGTTTCCAGTTTACTGAATGTTCTAAATTAGCTGGTAAATGATTAAACACGATGAACTGCTGAAATCAAAGCTCTTGCATTTGTAAAATAGACTTTAATCATTTGTTTGGGTGAGAGTAGCTTTGCTGTCATAATTCATACTAAAATCCGGCACGCCAAGGGATGCTTTTCAACAGTCCTGTTGATTCTTTGATGGTTGAATACTGTGAACATGCTTCAGCTGTTGGTTTTATAATTGCAGGAGCTTTAGCAGACTAAAAAGCTACTGATTTCCATTTAGGACACTTGTTTTAAAGGAGGCATCGTTAGACTGGATTTGTACCTTACGTTATGTCACGATTCACTCTGGATTCATCTTTGATTGGCTAAGTTCAGCCAAAGCATATTTAATTTAATTTAATTTAATTTAATTTATTAATATTTCTATACCGCCCTTCTCCCGAAGGACTCAGGGCGGTGTACAGGGCAAGAATAAAACACAGAGTTACAAAAGTTAAAAGGTAATTAAATACATGCCCATAAAAACAGTTGATACATAATAAAAAAACCCAATAAAATAATAGTAAAAACCCCACCAATCCCCCCTCAGGCCAGGCCGGCTTGTTCGAACAAGTATGTTTTCAGATCGCGGCGAAAGGAGCGAAGATCGGGCGCTGTCCAGAGCTCAACCGGTAACTGGTTCCATAGCTCCGGGGCGCCCACAGAGAAAGATCTCCCCCTGGGGGCCACCAATCGACATTCTCTGACCGGTGGCACCCTGAGGAGGCCCTCTCTGTGGGAACGCACAGGGCGGAGGGAAGTTGATGCCGGCAGCAGGTGTTCCCTAAGGTACTCCGGACCCATGCCATGTAGGGCTTTAAACACCATTACTAGTACCTTGAATCTCACCCGGAAGACAACTGGTAACCAATGCAGCTCACGGAGCAGAGGTGTGACATGGGAGTATCGGGAAACTCCCAATTATTATATTAAGATTTAGAAAGAACCCAGGCTGTGTTTTCATGGCCACCTCAGTTGTGATGGGATTTGTTTCTATCAGCAAGGAATTTCCCTTCCATTTAGCAAACAGAAGAGGAGAGTTCATGGCTTATCCATTCTTCTGCCTCTTTAACTTTTAGGTTCTTAGTTTGCTTGGCTGCTTCCCCATTGTTGGGGACCAAAGAGATGGAAGAACTGTTTCCTCAGTGAAGGAGGTATAAGAACTTAGGAATAAGAACTGTCCTGCTGGGACAGACCCCTGGCCCAAGGAACCCATTGATGTCCCAGCAAATGCCCTTCAAACAGTGACATTGTTATCAATACAATGGATATTAATGTTCAATGGTTGAACTTCAAGTAGATAATGTTCTGCAAACTGGGCTGGAAGGGACCTTGTAGATCTTCTAGTCTTAGTTCCCTAATTAAATAAAAATCCAGGAATCAGGCACAATAAAATGAATACATTTTATAATTTGGAAATGAAAGGGTGGGGTTCACATACTTTAATTAAACTGCATTAGATTAAGTGAAATAGGAAAGGAATACTTCTGTTTAATTTAGGATGATCAAATGCCAGGAGAATTTTATGCATGCTTCTTGTCGCATTGAAGAGTGTGTATGAAATCTTTTTTTTTTATGGCAATAATATTTTTTCCCTTCTAGAATTATAGGAAGCACTGGTGTGTTGGTGAATCAGTCTGTTTGCATGTTTTGGCTGGTTTTAATTTTGTTTATTCATGTTCATTTATTTGCTGGTTTATATCCAGCCTGTTCTCCAGAAGCTTAGAGTGGCTTATGTGACAATTTCTGTTCATTTTAACCCCAAAACAACAAACTTATAAAAATAAGTTGTACTCCCTTAGTTTGGAAGCCAGCTTCATGACCTTGGGTATGTCATTATCTCTCACTCCTAAGACTGAGAAGTCAAAAAATATCTGTCAACTAGTAAATTATAATTCATAACCTTTGATGAAAAAAAAAAACTATAGTGTTATACTGTGTACAGTAATACACAGAGAAACACACACAAACAACCTTTGTACAATAAGTAAACCAGGAATTAAGCAAACACAAAGTAATAATCTGTTTCCTTGTTTAGAAACATCCTAGGTGAAATGTAAGAAATGCTAACAAGTACAGAGTTTAACGGGGTTTACTATCAAGTAGATGTGAATCTTAGTTATTAGGATGTACTAAAATGGGAAAAAGGGACGCGGTGGCTCAGTGGGTTAGGACACTGAGCTTGTCGATCAGACGATCGGCAGTCTGGCGGGTCGAATCCCGAGTGCCGCATAACAGAGTGAGTGCCTGTTACTCGTCCCAGCTTCTGCCCACCTAGCAGTTCGAAAGCACGTAAAAATGAAAGTAGAAAAATAGGGACCACTACGGTGGGAAGGTAACAGCGTTCCTTGCGCCTTTGGTGTCTAGTCATGCCGGCCACATGACCTGTCCTCAGACAAGCGCTGGCTCTTCGGCTTTGAAAAGGAGATGAGCACCGGCCCCTAGAGTTGGAAACGACTAGCACGCATGTGCGGGGGAACCTTTACCTTTACCTTTAAAATGGGAAAAAGAATTAGAAGCATGAATGAAAGTGTTAACCTGGCTTATTTGTCTTTTTTTCTCCTCCTCTTTGGAGGGATTATTTTCAAGTATGAGTCCTTCTAATTCCCATTTGCTTTGGAAGAGTCTTCCTTAAAGCAAAATTATCCTGTGTCTCTCCAATCTCTTGGGACTGGTTTTCAGTGGACATGTTTGCTCCTCACGAAAATAACACACAATATTGAGTCTAAATAAGAGGGCAAAGCTAAAACTTAGCTGTAAAAAACAAAGCAAAACTTGAAGATGACACACCACAGACGTCTTGACTGTTTTCCTTCTCCATATGTCATCTAAGAGCAACCTACATTTTCTCAGAATGTAGGTGGTGTTATGTGAGAAATGAGTGAGGATTGTGTCACCCATGTGGGCAAAGCCATAATGTAATACCCCTTCTTTGGGAGGTAGATATTTTCTTTATTTAACTTTGAAGCTATGTTAAACTCGATAACGTGTGTTAAAGTTTTTTATCTCTATATTTCAGCAATTGTGGTTAGAAAAGATTCTGAGGCTAGGTTCAGCATGTTGAGAGAGCAGTTGTCTTAGCAGGTGATGTAAAGCAAGACCATCATGATTGATGTGTTTCCACCTAACATGTTACCTGAAACCGTCTAGTCAGGTTTGAGGTTTAGAGTATTGTGTGAGCCTAACCTATAAAAAGTGGAATTGAGCGAAGGTTAGAATGATCTGTGCAGGAATATTTTTTTTTCTCTTTGGAGCACAAAGCTCTAGTTAAGGATAGCTTATTAAACTTGTCTGTTTACTCAGTCGGTTTCATTTTTTGCACCAAGAGAAATAGATTTGGTGATGTGTGTGTGTGTGTGTGTGTGTGTGTGTATGTGTGTGTGTGTGTGTGTGTGTGTGTGTGAGAGAGAGAGAGAGAGAGAGAGAGAGAGAGAGAGAGAGAGAGAGAGAGAGAGAGAGAGAGAGAGAGAGAGAGAGAGAGAGAGTATTCTAAAGAAGTATTTGTTGAATTCCAATTACTTCTCTTCTGGTGACTATGCCAGAAAGATCTGATGAGTTTTATGAATCTTTTCTTCTGTTGGACCAGATTTTTTTTTTTAAGTGAGCAGGTTTTGAAACATCACTTTCATGACTTGCTAACAAGTGATCAATACAGTCCAATCACCTTGATACATGTTACTTTGATACATGTTACTGTATCAACATGTAATAGTCCCATCTATTGAATAGATGGTCATTATTACGATTTGTTGCATAGTCAGCCAGATGTTCAGACTGGATTTGGCATTTTTATCCACCTATGGAGTCCTTCTCAAGGGCCTGAGATAGGCAGATGTGGAAGTTTGATGGTGTTAGAGTCATTAAGCTGCTTTTTGCAATTGACTGAGGGTGAATTTGTTAATCCTGATGGTGCTCATATAGTACTTTTGGTATTGCACCCAAGAGACATATTACTATGGATACTACCTTTGCTGTTTTATTTTCTTTATTTTTATTGTTATTATTCTTGTGCTGTTGTAAGTAACAAATTTGAGTCTATCTTTTGGACATAACACCAAGGAGCCATCACATCTTCATCCATGTAGCACTACATATTGTAGTAATAGCTCAGTGAAGGGATAAACATTGTGAGGCAACTTGCTCAAACTCTATTTTTGCCCCATTTTTGCTAATGTTTTAGGGATTTCCTGATTATGAAATTATGAATGATTAATTAGTCATTACTTGTGTTTCATTTGTTTTGATCTTTTGATCCTTTTTGATTTACATGCCAAGAGATCTAAATTATGTTCCTTATACTGCGATATAAATTCTTTCTGATAAATCCACTATGAACTAAGCACTAGGAGCAGACAAATTCTCCTTCCCAGGTTAGACCAACTTATAGGGATACTTATCAAATTGTTAAAACTAGTGGATTTTACTGAATGTTATGTAGGAGGAAATATTGAAATATTTTCAAATATCTGGAGGTAAAGTCACTTGTGATTCTGTATTACTGTTGTCCATAGCAAAGGGAAAATACACTTAAAATACTTTTAGTACTGTATTTTCTGGTGTATAAGACTACTTTTTAACCCATGAAAATCTTCTCAAAAGATGAAGATGTGATGGCTCCTTGGTGTTATGTCCAAAAGATAGACTCAAATTTGTCGTCTTATACGCCGGGTGCTGAAAATTTAGGGACAGGGCTGGCTGGAAAACCTGGAGCGGATCTCCCATTTACTCTGCGCAGGGAAAGCAGGACCAATTGGAGAAGAAGCTGCAGTCTGTGATTTTTTACAGGGTTTATAGGGTTTCCTGCCTTAGCAGGGGGTTGGACTAGATGACCTCCAAGGTCACCTCCAAATTATTATTATTATTATTATTATTATTATTATTATTATTATTATTATTATTGTTGTTGTTGTTGTTGTTGTTGTTGTTGTTGAATCCACTTGCACTGTTTTATGTTTACATGTTTGATGACAAACAGCCTTATGTTTATAAGTGACAGTTTTCCTACTAAGCACCTGCATGTCATAAGCATTTGAATTAAAATTACCATATTAAAATCAAATCTGATGTTTTTTAATTTTTATTTAGTGTGCGTTGGAAGAGGGGTAGTCTTATACGGCGAGTATAGCCCAAACCCTATAATTTAACAGGAAATGTAGGGGGTCATCTTATACGCCCAGTCGTCTTATACGCCGGAAAATACGGGTAGTTGATTCAGTTAGCACCTTAAGGCAGGAACAGCTCAGACAGATTTTGGTTTATTGAATATGTCACTTCATACCTTAGAGCTGAAACAATGGTAAGCTTCTTGGACCTTAATTTGGTTTGTCAGTGTCAACTGATGCACTGCAACTGCTTGTCTAAATTTATACTCAGTTACTCAAGTTTGTGGAAAATGAAGACCAGATTAAAAATGAACCACATTGGAATGTCTGGTTGCAGATGTTGCAACCAGATCACAATTACATCTTAGCATGACATTGTGGTATGCAACTGTAGCACTCCAGATGTTGTTGAACTATAGCTCTCAGCATCTTTGTCAAGCTAACCAAGAGAGATGCTGGGAATTCAATTATATGTGAAAAAACATACATGTCCCTAATGCTGTTGTAGATTATGACCAGACAAATACTCTCTATGCCAGTGTTTGTTTTTTTTTAATCTTGGCAACTTTAAATCAACTCCCAGAAATCCCCAGCCAGGCATGCAGGTTGAGAAACATTGGTATTGACAATAAATTCTGACTTTGCTGCATTTCTGGTTATGCATTCCCAAAAACTGAAATATCAAATATTAATGATAGCAAATGAAATTCTACACTTTGTTGATAAATTGAAAACAATTCATTAGATTTTACAAGAGTCTGTAAATAACATAGCTATGAAACTGGGAAAGATAACCTTTAGATTTATTATCTCATCAGCTTATATGGGCAAGGGGAGGCAAATACCATGTTAGCAGAGGAAGGAAGGAAGGAAGGAAGGAAGGAAGGAAGGAAGGAAGGAAGGAAGGAAGGAAGGAAGGAAGGAAAGAAGGAAGGAAGGAAGGAAGGAAGGAAGGAAGGAAGGAAGGAAGACAGTTGATCCCCAAAGCTTTATGAAGTAAAAGTGTCCAAACCTGATGTGTAAAAATGTTTTAGGGAGTCATGAAGATCTCTTTAATGTAAAAATTCCACACTGGTTTTTTATTATTATTATATTTTTATATTTTTATTCTTTACACAGATACAGTATGTTAATTTTCCAAACAACGTGCGAACTGAGTTCATGATTCATTAATACGGATACAAATTTCACTCTTTGGATCTTTTTTCCAACCATTTACAAAATAAATCCCAGCTTTCATGATATTCTGTTTCTTCTTTGTCTTTTAGTCTCATAGTTAGTCTGTCCATCTCTGCGCATTCCAGTATCTTCTTTATTAGCTCTTCTTCTGATGGTACTCGTTCATTATTCCAGCATAGCTTATTCTTGCTGCAGTTATGATATGTAGAACCATGTATGTATTTTGTTTATCAGTCTTTTCTGGTAATATACCTAATACAAATAATTTGGGATAAAATGCTACATGTTCTCCTAATATATTTTCTAGCCACACTGTTGGTGGAATGCACGATAGTTGTCATACTAGACACTCTACCTTTCCTTTCTACTAATCATATTGCATCCAATCCTTGGCTATATGTGGCTATTGCTATGTATCAGAGTCGTGGCTCCTATTGCTGTCCTTTAATCATCTCTGCCAATGATGCAACCATTGAACCAGAAGGGTGTAAATGGCTAATAAATAGCCTAAGAAGGACGATCCTCGGTGTGTGCACTACGAAAAGGACTGTCCAATGAGAAGATAGGGAAGGAACAAAGTTGTATTTATCAGTTCCTCCTCTTACAGGAGGACCATGGTTTTTCTCCTTCTGTTGTATCCATGGTCAGTGGCGGAAGTATTTATAAACATTTTTTCTCACATTTTATAGCTAGGCACCTGTGATACCTACCCAGTTACCCACTCAGATGTAACTGCACAAGATTGCACATAATTCCTAGCTGTGAAGATAGAGAGTGCACATTACTGAAGCAGATGATGTCTTTATCGTGGTCTTTGAGAAAGTTTCAACAGAATAATACTAAATCTGAAAAACTATAAGATTCAAATGTTGGAACCTTGGATAGAATAATGTAGTATTAATGCACTTCTAAAGTAAGATTTCAGATAAAGTTTTACCTAATCTAATATACTAAAGTTATAAAGGATGTTAAAAAGTAATACAAATACATGGATATAGACTTTTATCCAACATACTTAATAAATCAAAGCTTAAATTATTTAAAATATAGTGAGAGAGTAGTAGAAGAGGAACTAAAAATAATGTAGTATTGTCTAGCTCTTCTTGACATTAATAATAATAATAATAATAATAATAATAATAATAATAATAATAATAATAATAATAAATGGAGGTCTTCTAGTCCAACCCCGTGCTTAAGCAGGAAACCTTATACCATTTCAGACAAATAGTTGTCCAATCTCTTCTTAAAAACTTCCCACATTGAAGCATTCACAACTTCTGGAGGCAAATTGTTCCACTGGTTAATTGTTCTAAAACTGTCAGGAAGTTTCTCCTTAGTTCTAGGTTGCTTCTCTCCTTGACTAGTTTCCATCCGTTGCTTCTTGTTTTGCCTTCAGGTGCTTTGGGGATAGCTTGACTCCCTCTTCTTTGGGGCAGCCCCTGAGATATTGGAACGCTACTATAATGTCACCCACTCATCCTTCTCTTCCTTAGGCTAGACATTCCCAATTCCAGTAACTGTTCTTCATATGTTTCAGCTTCCAATCCCCTAATCATCTTTGTTGCTCTTCTCTATACTTTATATATGTCTTAACTGAATGGAGTCGTGTTTTAAATGCTAGTAATGCAGATTTAACAAATGTATATGTTATTTTGTAATCTTTAGGAGTTATCAATCATAGAATGTGACCTCCCCTGCACACATACAGCAGGCCTTCTGTAAGTGTTTATTCAAACTACCCAAATGGGTCCTCAGAAAGCACCCCTGTTGTGCAGGTTCAAATTCTGAGCTCAGCATGGCAAGAGTCACTGGGTAACCGAGTCCAACGGGCAAACACAAAGTCTAGAAAAGCAGTCCATGACTTGAATGAATCAGGATACAGAGGAGGAGCACACAAGGCATGAATCTGGTCATTTTGCTCCAGCAACACTCAAGTCCTCAGGGCAGGATTAAGTTGGCAATGTGGGTGCAGCCCTTCACGAGTGGTAAGGTTGCCTCCTTATGAATAGTCTAGCTGATCAGCATTGTGCCTGTCTCCTCTCCGCCATATATGAATTGGGAGGTAATGTGCAGCAGCTGCTTCTGGTCCTCACCTGAAGCCTCCTGGCCAACTTACTGCACTGTGGCTCACCTCACTCAACATCACCCTGTCACTCATGTGATCGACCCAGCTGAGGCTGCTCTGTCAGGCTAGCACTCTCCAATCCCTGATCTGGACCATTATTCAGTCCCACGCTTTCCTCTGCTGACTCCTCCTCCTCCTCTGAAGTCACATCCAGAGAGGGGTCCAGGAGCTGATTCATAACAGAATGTATCTGAAGGTACAAGAAACAGTTTAAGAAAGGGTTCCATAAAAAGTCATAAGAAGGCACAGGCCAAGGATTCAGTGCTTCTAAGTTATGTGGACAGTCTTTCTGTACTTTCTATCTGTACTGAATTTTTAAATTGCAGCAATAAAAAAATCCCTTTGCTGTTTGGTGATTGTAGCTCATCTATATTGTGCTGGTTTGGAAGTGTGTGATTTCAAGTCTACGTATTTTTGACTCCTGTTGACAAGTCCCTGCAGTTTTCTTGGCAAGATTGTTCAGAAGTGGTTTTCCATCACCTCCTTATTAGTGCTGAGAGGAAATGGCCTTCAAAGTACATATGTTTGGACAAAATATTTATGATGTTTTTAGTTGAACTTTTTAAAATGATGTTTTTTTTCCTTTTGATTGTATACCACCAAGAAACTTTCTATAGATGGTATCTATAGAATCTAATCAACAACAGTGAAGGAAAGTATAGAAGCTATTACTTTGTGGCTAGGCTAACCTATGTGGTCTAGACATGGGCATTTTTCAGGTTGTTCCTTAATGCCATAACAGAATATATATAGTGGCACAGTGGTCAGAATTCAATATTACAGGCTGACTCTGCCCACAGCCAGGAGTTCAATCCTGATGGGCTCAGGGTTGACTCAGTCTTCCATCTTTCTGAGGTCAGTAAAATCAGGACCCAGTCTTTGCTTCTGTTCCCTCCACCACACTTCTTGGAGATCAAAACCAAAGCACTGCACAGTCCTTGCCATCATCTATCACAAGACTGAAGCATGCATGTTGCCCTGTGTTCCTTGAAGGAAAGATGGCTTCTAAAAAAAATTCTATAAAATAAATATATGAAACAAACCATGTCTAATTCTTTCTTGGGTTTCAGAGGAGCACCCATGTTGGGTTAAAGCCAACAAATCCATCTCCATTAGTAAGCTTTCCAATTTCAAACTGAGGATGCCTTTGGCTTCTTGCGTCAGCTGTATTTTATCACTCCAAAGCACCAAGTTGGACTGCATCAATAAATTCTGTATTAGTGAAATGTGCAAAGAAGCAAGAGCCTTATCTTAATGAAGCGAAATATATGATTCCTGCCAAAATGAGACCAAGAGCTAGTCAAGCCTGCAACAGAGTAGTTTCCTTTGCTCGCATTTGCTTCTAAGACTGAAAATCTGGGAAGCTTGTGAATGAGAAGGTAGTCACCACAGGGTGCATGCAAGGTCATGCGATGAAGTGGGAAACAAGCCAAAGGGGTGATTCGGTAAGCCAATGGTCCTTAATTTTTTAGCTCCAGTTTTTCTTTCTCTTCTTTCTCTTTTCTTAAATCTCAGATATTCTTTCCCTTAAACCTAAGGGGATTTTGAAAGCCAATGGGCACTGATTCTTGAACACTTAATGAACTATGAAAATGGAATTCATCCAACAGGATATGCTCAGCTGCATTTTTTTTTTTTTTGCTTTTAGATGAAGCCGCCTAAACTGTTTGAATGCTTTCAAGGTCAAATTGGCTTTCCCAAATTAAATCTACCTGACTCGATTTGTGGTGTCAAATGAAATTAACAAATTTTCCAAATTGAGCTGATGGTTTAGTTCAGGGGTGTCAAACTGCCAGCCTGCGGGCCAGATGCATCATGCCAAAACCGTGCCCACCCCATTGCCAGAAATGGGGGGAAAAAGTCATGATACGTCGCGACACGTCACGTGATGTTGCGAGTTTGACACCCCTGGTTTAGTTGAAATGGCTTCTACTGTTTGAGTCACATTCCAAATGGGGCAACACGTTGCATGTCAAATCTCAAAACTGGGCCCATATAATGATCAAAATGTGCATTTTTAAGAACAAAATAGCTAAGTGTAGTTTAGATTAAAATGCATGGGGAAATTAATTAATAATTAAATATATAAACAAAACAAGTTCTGTAATACCCCTCACTGGAAAAGCATTATGAGATTGTTTAAAATCCCAAACACTCAGGAAGCACAAGGTTACAAAATGCTACTTAAAGCTATTAATCCAGCACTATCTCAAAGGTGCTTTTTAAAAAGGCAACTTGACTTCATTTTTCCTTGAAGATATTTCACTTCTCATCCCAGAAGCTTCTTCAGCTTTTCAGCAGAACAACCATGACCTGGATGGCTGAAAATCTTCACAGACATTTAATCCAGTATTATGATCCTGTGGATCATGGAAACTCATTGGCATAAGCAATTGTATTTGTTCTGGTCAAAATGAGCTGATTGTAGGTCAATATGTCTTTTCTGAAATAAAATTAGGGGTGTCTCAAGATACCATATCTCTTTGTTGCTGGCTGAATAAATTACCATGTCTCCAACATCCACGGTTGATATTTTTGGATTTGTGCATTGCTTTTCCACACCTAATAGATTCATATTATTATTTCATTATTATTATTGATCATTGCACAGTCAGTCAGATGTTCAGACTGGATTTGGCATTTTTGTCTACCTATCGAGTCCTCACCAAGGACCTGGGATAGGCAGATGTGGATGGTTTGATGGTATTATAGATATCATCACAGGATGGAAGCAGTTCCTAGTAAGGCCACCTTTTGCAATTGACTAATGGCGAATTTGTCAAAGCCAATGGTGTTGAAGTGGTTGTTGTTGTTGTTGTTGTTGTTGTTGTTGTTATTATTAGTAGTAGTAGTATTAATCCTGCCTGTATTTGTTGTGAGGAGATTGCTTCGTAAAATCTTTTCTCCCTCCCATTCTCACCTCCTAATTTATTTAGCAATATCTGGATGGTTCCATTTGAAGCAGGTGCTGCAAAAGCTCTTCAGTCATCCTTAGAACAGATGACAGTTTTATTTCAGTGACAAAAAAAAATCCAGCTAGTTCTGTATCCTCTCTTCCTTGACTTCAGAATTTGAGAATTGGCAACAGCTGGCAGCTCCCTTCAATGGATTAGTTCCAATGGATGCTTCTAACCTTTAGGTAAATGCAAGGTCTTAGTAATATGTCTATATTCTCTGCTTAAAGCACTCATCAGCTTTCTTGCTTCAGACTAAACACATTGAGCTGCACAATATACAATGAGATACAAATAAGAACAATTACTTTTAATGAAACAGTCACATAAATAGAAATTATCCTCAAGGATTGTCCCTTACTCCAGGTCCTGCTTGATTTTTTTTAAAAGTGTTCTGTATGCCCAATTGAGTTGTAAAAAATTGACTGCTGAATAGTTTATTTATGCAAGCTACTTGTTTCCCATGCTTTGGTATTGGTCTCCCTTTTTTTGGCCTACAACACTAATAGAAATCCTCTTAGCATATTAATTAACTCATTCTGAAATGGTCAATGCAGAGACTTTGAATTGTGGTTTTGCTACAGAGGGATAACAGTAAAAATTCATCAGGCCTAGAAGCAATTTGCATTTGATATCAGTGCAATTCAGCTTCATGTAAGCTTGGGTTAAAGTGTGTGTGTGTGTGTGTGTGTGTGTGTGTGTGTGTGTGTGAATATGCATGCGTGGTTCTTGGTTGGAAAAGAGCTGAGAAGTTAAGAAGTCTGCCAGTTATCCACTTAGTCCAATGTACTGGGTCACAAAGTGGTCAATGAGATGCATTTTAAGAAGAAGAAAAAAAAGCACCAGACGGGTGGGTGATAAGCCCTCTTTGACTGTAGGAGAGAGAGAGAGAGAGAGAGAGAGAGAGAGAGAGAGAGAGAGAGAGAGAGAGAGAGAGAGAGAGAGAGAGAGAGAGAAAGAGAGGAGAGAAAGTAAAAAAGAAAGACAAATTCAAGCCCAAGATAATGCTTTCTTGAACAATGTTCAGATAAAAGATATATAGCTGCAAATTTGTACTTTATTCAGATGGGGTGAAACTTGTGATGATGTTTTGTTCAACAGAGACAATGGAACTTTTATCAGAAAAAAAATAAAGCATTCTGATTGTTTTAGCTTTCAGGATCAATTCTACCATCAGGCCATGTGAGCGGATTTCCTTAGCAGGTTACTCAGTGGCATCAATAGCAGCTTTCCAGTTGATTCTCTACAAGCATTTCTTTCTATTGGAGAATAGAATTATAGGTTGTAAAAATTGACCCCCCCCACCACCCCAATTATCCAGTTGTTCCAGGTATGATAAGAATATTTCTTCTTCGCCAAGTTTAAGTGACGATTCAAGGCCATGGCAGTCACCTTCTTTACAATATAAGGCTGAAGAGACATGGCCTTTTTCTTCACCCTAGGCAGCAACTGGTGTTGAGCTACCGTAGCTTTATCTGTCCTGTCATTCAGGTAATGAAGTGAACGTGCCATTCTCATGAACAAGTGCATACAAGTCGAGTGAAATCCAGTTCAGACATAGTCTGAATTAGGTCTCTGAATTTGGCCTTCTGAGATGGAATGTGCAACTGGAGAAGGAAGTAAGGGGTGGGGTGGGAAGACAGACATCTCAGCCATTGCACTGTGGCTTCCCAGCGAGGTGGCAACATCATTCCAGAAAGAGACCCAAAATAAAGAGAATTGGATGGGGGGAGAGGAGGAAAATGTTTAGGGTAGCTACACTTTAGTAGGGGTATATCTATTAGCCGATAAAGGAGAATATTTGAAGCTCAGGGTTGACAAGAGGGAGTCCTTGGTATTCTCTGAGCATGGTTGTTTTCTTGAACATTTTTCATTGCCCAAACTAAGTAACAGCAGAAGTGAGAGATATTACCTAGCTTGGATAATGAAACATCTGCAAGAAAACAGCCAAGCTCAGAGAACACCAAAGAAGCCTTTACATTTACTGGTTAGAAAGTTATAGGCAAGATTCTGTCCATTAGCAGAATCTAATTTGCTCATCTTTATTAGCAAATAAAGAACTGGGCTTTATTTGGATGCCACTGTGTCATCTTTTGGGTTTAGGTCTGACATCTTCTGATTCAATAAATTTATGCAGTATAATTCAGACATGCCCAAAAAGTTGAATCAAACTAATTAAATATGGGCCTTTACCTCAATTATGATAAACTTGTTTTAGTACGTGTACTGTACAAAAGCTGTATGAATGAACCGTACTGATTTGGAGGTATCCAATTTCATTCAATACTTTCACTCAAACTGCCAATTTGATTTGGAACATTAGTTCTCCTTGGAGATGTAATAAAACAGTCTTTGAATCAAGTCTTCAGACCGGAGCTTTGTGGAAAAAATCATAATGAAAAAAATTCACATAAGTATGATTTTCTTCATCCTCCAAATCTCCCCAATAGTACAATGTTTTTTTCCCTCCAAAATATTGCTTAACAAGAACAGTTGAACATTTTAGTGATGTCAATAAAATAATTAGCACATCTCCTGCTTTCTCAGTTAGAAATAAAATCAAAACTGGATAGAGAGACCAAGCTTTTCTGTACTCACTGATAAATGAGGGCAAAAGTAAGCATATCCAGTTTCCAAAATTGTGTAACCCAGCCAAGTGTTCCTTGCAAATAGAGCTACCCAACTGTGAATCTGTGCGATTTTTGCTTTCTTGACAATGGCTTTTCTCAGGCCATTTGATTTTTCAGGAACCGAAATATTCCATCTTTCGTTGTTAATGCCTTTAGAAAAAATTGCATGTAGTTCTCTCCCATAACTACTAGTTGTGATTGTGCAGACTCAAGACCTCAGTATTACATTATCAAGTTGTATGGAAATGGTCCATAAAATTGCCCAGTCTGTATTGGGAAGACTAATTGATATAAAACATAAACTCAATTACTAGGAAGAGAAAATAATTTCTCCAATAATTCCTCAAGGGGTGAGACTCAACAGAACAGAATAGAATCCTTTATTGTCCATGTACGATTGGACACACCAGGAATTTGTCTCTGGTGCATAAGTTCTCAGATTACATACAAGAAAGTAATCATAAATCATAGTTCCAGTCATTAACCATAAGTTACAAAAAATGATAAATTATAAGACACCAATAGAGAAGGTAGTAGAAAAGATGAGAAGATAAGGAAGATGAGAAGGATAATAGCAAATCAACCCTACCACATGGGTAAATAAATACCTTTAGGCATAATGCAGTTCTATGGGAATCAAGTGTTCAGCAGAGTGATGGCCTGGGGAAAATAAATTGTCTTTTTGTCTTGCTGTTTGGCATGCAGTGTCCTGAGGAGAGAAGTTGAAACAGTTTATGTCCAGGATGTGGGGGATCTGTAGATATTTTCTAAGCCCTCTTTCTGGCTCATGCTATATACAGAGCCTTGATGGAAGGCAACAGGAATAACACAAACTTCCTTTCATTCTTTCACTTCCTTGTTAAGATCTGCAATGTGAACTCACCATAATGACTTAAACTAGCCTCAACCTGAAGCAGTGTGAGCCTGTGTTTTGGGTGAGTGGCAGGGGAGGAGGAAAAACAGATGCTATAATATATTAGAAGATAATTGGGGACAACACTAGAAATTGAATGTTGAGAGTTGGTAGGAGGAAAGAATAAAACAAGACTTTATTTTTTTCCAGAAATTTCACCTTATCTCTAGTACCTTATGTTTTCTATCCAATGGCCCTTACAAAGAATAGCAATTTATCAGTGCTTCAAGCCCAGCATTCTCCTGATGATCCAAGTTTTGATTAGTCATCTTAATTATTGCTAAGATTAGTGAGGAACAGATTGTGGTGCCACCTTCTTTGATGCCACCATACTTAGAACATGATGAATGTTATTTGCTGCTTGCTATTTCTGGAGATATATATATATATATATATATTTACAATTCATATATGTGTGCTCAGTGAAGTGGAGAGGAAAAAAACCACAGGAGTCTTCATTTTAATTTGACAGACTCACCAGGTCATCTCTGGTGCCCTTTAAAATGTAGTTATAATAAGAAAATAGGGGGGGAAGGAACTCCATGAAAAGTAAATCACACTGCAGACCCTATCATTTATTTCCCTCCAGGACCTCCAGATAACACTATCTGGAGGTATACACAGATCTCCAGGATGGCCTTTATAAGTGCTACTGTGTCTAATTAGAGGAAAGGTTATGCTTTTGTCTCATGTTCCTTACCAACAATTTTTTTTGTCTTACTAAGGGTTGGAAGAATAGTACCAGTTACCTGGAGCTGTAAATTCCACCTCAACTTTACAAATGAAGCATGCATCTTTTACCACTGAATGCATTCCTGTATTCACAGGGCTTTCCAAAATAACCTTAAACCAATGATGTATATGCATTTGATATTTTTTGCAGTTCTTCTGATCACTGTAAACAACACAAAGGAAGTAAGCAATACACCATCTAGTATTCTAGTTCAATTAGTGGACATCTTCTGTGGAGATTATGGGGGGTGTCTTCATTTTGGATCTTCTAAGTTACAGCTCCTTAAAAGCTGGGGGCAATTGATTGTAGGATACTCTTCAGTCTTCTGAGCATGTGATTATTCAACAGAAGTATCTAATGACATGATGCATGGAAGTTTCACAGATGGAAATATTAATATTAATGGAAACATTTGCCAACAGCTGCATTAAACAGTTATAATTAGGGCAATTTGACATGGCTGGAAATGTTGCAGAATTTCCCTATCTGTATATCTAGGTACCTTCCAACATTCTTCTAATGGAACTCAAGGTCTCATATCCCATGCTGGCAAGTTCCCATCCAGCCATTGACAGCCTAATCCGGGGGTCTTCAAACTTGGTCCTTTTATGACTTGTGGACTTCAACTCCCAGAATTCCTCAGCCAGCATGCCTGGCTGAAGAATTCTGGGTGTTTAAGTCCACAAGTCATAAAAGGGCCAAGTTTAAAGACCCCTGGCCTAATCTGTATCTCTTTTTCTTAAAATCAGATACAACCATGAACTCTTTCAGTATTATCACAACAGCTGTATGAAATAATCCTGTACATTTCAGCTATACATTTTGCCAACTCAAGTAGAATGAAACCAACAATTGTTAGAAATTCTCATTGCAAGATGCAACTGTTCTCAGAGATACATTTCTTTATTATTTATTAAATTTTTGACCGCCCATCTTAGCATAGGGTAACTCAGGAAATTTACAATATTCTTTGCTTCTGAAACTTTTCTGCCCAAAGTCATGGATTCAGAAGACGTTAAGGACAGAAGACATTAATAATTAAGGCCTGTGTCAGGTAGTTAATAATTGTCATTAATTTACTTGTACATATCCAATTGTTAAATATTTATGATTCTTTCCATAGATTGCAGTTCCCTTTCCAATGTCTTGTTCTTTAAATTACTTTAATACATGACATTATTTAGGCATCATCTTTTGGTAATGCAGATATAACCCTACTTACCGCAATCTCATTCTATTTACACACATACATGTATACACATGAAATAGTTGGTATGCTAGGTTTCAAAGAGACATTTAGCCTTTTTTGTCTTCTTAATAATTTTAATTGAGCCCATTAACATAAGTTAATTAGACTAATTAAGTTGGTAAGCATCTTCTCTTTAAGTCTTTGCCAAAACAGGACAGTTAAGGTCTATGGTAAATCGGTTGAGATTAATGGTAGTTTTATGCTGTTGTTAATTTGCTCATATCCTGGAAAGGTAATCTGTCTGCAATCAGTTCTGCTCTAAATGGATCTGTCTTTTCTCTCCTCCTAAAAGATGGATTGACTTGATCATAAATATTGCATGCTAGCACAGGCTATTTGTTGCTGATCTCAATAAGTAGAAATAAATTGTAACATTTAATTCTTTTCTCCTCTAAAAAGAATTAAAGTCAACATGTATGTCTTCCCCTGCAGCTTCATAAGATCTGATGGGTGCAGCGAGAAATAATTGGACTTCTCCAGTCCATTGTCTCCAATATTGGTAAGGGAAAGAAGTCACATGACCATAGAGGCAACACCAAAAGATTGTAAAATATGTCTATTTTTTAGTGCTGAGCAGAGATAGAAAATAAAGGAGAGAAGAGGATTCTCTGGTGGTGTTATTCTCTGTGTATCTAAGAACATTCTTCAGGAGAGGTCTTTAGAACTGTTCTCTAAGGTATAAAGTAGTTTAGGTAGGGGGGAAAATGTGATCCCTCTCACTGAATCCTCCTGGGAGGGGGTGTGGCTACGTACTAAAGAGAAAGTGTTGAAGAAGGCATATTTTAGGCTTGTCCTCCTTGGGATAAGCTAGAGAAAGAAGTCACAATCAGGAAGAAATGTACTCATTTATGGGGAAGACATAATACAGAATAACATAGTTGGAAGGGACCTTGCAGGTCTTCTAATATAACCTTCTGCTCAAGCAGGAAACCTTGTACTGTTTCAGAGAAATGGCTGTCCCTTCTCTTCTCAAAAACCAGCGATGGTGCACCGACAGCTTCTGAAGGCAAGCTGTTTCACTGATTGATTGTTTGAACTGTCGGTCAAAATTTCTCCTTATTTCTAGGCTGGCTCTCTCCTTGATTAGTTTCCATCCACTGATTTTTGTCCTGCATGGTATGATATAATATCATGAGATGATACAATATGATATACTGTGGTATAATGTGATGTGATATGATTTATAAACACAACAACTATCAAGATTTTCTACATTTTCCTTATTACATTTTTTTCCTTTAATTGGGGGGGGGGAAATAGACTCACAAAAAAAAATTAAAGAGTGTTACAATTAAACATTTGTACTGCTAAAGAACTTTGTTTAATCTCCATTTTTGGGTTAACTGACAAATTTACAGTTCCCAAAGTAACTGGAAGATAGTTATCCTTCGAGCCATGCACTTTCCCCGACTGTTATGATACAGCTGCCAGCTGAAAAGAAAATGCATTGCAAATTGTGTATATGTGGGAAGAGACATAAAGAAAGCACATCTTGGGGGAAAAATGCATAGCAGCATACATATATTAGAGAAAGATGTGCATAAAAGACCACATTAAGAAAAGCTGTTATGATAATAAATATGAATTTTCATTTTTTTATTCTTTTTTTTTTAAAAACAAAATCCCTGCAGGATAATATATGATAATTGTATTCACCCAAATACACACAGAATGGCTAATGACTAGATACAACTCATTTACCCAACTTTACCAGCTCCATGAAAATAAGGGATATTAATTGCTCAAGGAAAGCTTTATCTGCCTGGAGCTTTTAGGGCAATTGGGCAGGGGGAGCGGCATGATGAGCCATGCGAGATGTCCTACTTGGTCAAATGTCCAAACTCAACCCCTGGGCCATGACCCCATTATCAGGTCATGGCCCATTCGGAACCCGGGTGCACCAGTGGTGGGTAAGCATGGATGTGTATGCCGCCCCATTCACAAAAATGAAGTTGTGCATGCACACACCTGCCCGTCAAACAAAAGCATCCCCTATCCCTCCCCCCACCCGGCATTGGGCCACCGACCCAGAAAGATTGGGGAATGCTGTATTAACTTATTCATTTGTAGCAATAGAAAAGAATATTTGTAGCTCAGGATTGAAATGAGGGGCCCTTATTGTCTCTGAGTTTGGTTGTTTTCTTGCAGACGTTCCAGTACCCAAACTAGATAATGAAATGTCTGCAAGAAAACAACCAGCCTCAGAGAGCACCAGGGACCCCTTTTTCATTTGTGCCAAATATTCTGTTGCAAATATGAAATTGCAGCATTTGTGCAGTGGCCTCCTTGTGCTTCTGTCAACATTGGTTTGCTGCTGCTGCTGCTGCTGTATCCATCTCTGTCAGACTCCTAGACGCAAGCATAGCAGAAATAAGCCAAACATTTGACATGACAGGGCTGCATAAGAATGTTGTTTTGCATGCTAAAATACAGACATATTAAGCAACTGATTGTCCCCTATCAACATTAGAGTGCAATCACCTCTTATACGCAGTGCAAGTTAAATTTGAGGCTTTGTGGTTAGGTGAAAGTTGGCCATTGTTTCTGTAATTGGTATTCTCCCTTGGGAAATTCTAACTCGAAAGCAGAAGCGCAAAAATGAAATAAATATAATTAGGAGATATATGATTATCAGCTTCCCCCGTGAGTTTTGGTTTGGGGGAGAAAATGCTTGTAAAGAAAAGATACATAAGGAGCTTAGCCTAGCCATATTAAGAAATGACCCAAAGTGATATGGAGATGGAGATGAGGTTGGCAAGAAAAAAAATAATTTTAGATTTTTGTTGTTGCTATTCTTGTAGTGCAAAAAGGTCTTCTGAGTTTCAAATAATGTAACATATTCTTTCTGCTTCAGCTAATCTTTTTCTTTTGATTTCTTCCTGTGGAGGACATTGGAAGATCCTCACCGAAACAATTCAGAAACTTGCAGGTGGTATCACCTTGCTGAAAATCAGAAGGATTAATATCACTGTGTATAAATCTGATCTGCTGTTTGTATCCTTGTTCAAAATTTCTCCTTTCCCTAAAAAAGAGAAATCCAGTGAATTGCAACTCATAAGAAAGCAAATCAGGAGTTTCAGAAATGCAGTTCAGGTTTCGGAATATTGACTGTTCTAGGAATAATTAAAATGGCACCAACAGTTGAACTTTAGAGTTCTTCAGAAAGCTTCATCAGGTATGAGGATGCAAATAAGTAGCCCGTGAGGAAGAAGCATCAACTTCAAAAGAATGGGCTAGGTCAGGGGTAGGCAACCTTGACTCTTTTATGACTCATGGACTTCAACTCCCAGAATTCCTGAGCCAGCCATGCTGGCTCAGGAATTCTGGGAGTTGAAGTCCATGAGTCATAAAAGAGCCAAGGTTACCTACCCCTGGTGACTTCAGCTGCAGTTCAAAATCAGTAGACTGAATGCATCTTACCAGTGTCAAGTTTACACCTAAATATTTACACCTAAATATTTTAAACTGGCTTAATTGGATCTTAGATTCTCCTTTGCTGCATTGTCTTCTCTATTTTAATTTTGACTGGTTAGATATCTCAGATGTTTCAAGGTAGAAAGATGAGATCTAAATTGAAACAGCAATTAACCTAATAGCATAATAACAAGCATGACTATCAATAAATTATAATCATTGTGCATAATGTATGGGAGGTGAAGATGTTGCAAGCTCTCCTAGAAGAAGTGCTTTCAACAGTGGTTTGGGAGACCTTGTCAAGGTGAGAAGGATCTATATTGATTCTTGCTGAGGGGTTTCTTGCTGCCTCAGAACTTCAGGTGCTAATTCCAGTAGCTATGATAAGATTTGGCCCATTTATTGTACATATGGCAACGATTGGAGCTGCCAGATGAGGCTGTGAACTGAAGCAATGCATCTGTTTCACTGTGCTTTGGAAGCAGGAACATGCAAAACAGCTTCCAAGGGGTGCTTCAAATGAAACTTCATGAAAGGAGTACATTCTTTAGAAGCTTTCTATGTGTCCTATTTAATATGATTTCCTTCTCTTTAGAGGGAATGAAAGTGAAGGTGGGAGAGAGCAAAGTATTTTTTTTTAATTTTTTTTTTTTAATTTTCTCTTCTCCCTACCATCTTGCTCTCTCCTCTGAGTTCCTAAGATCTATTAGATGTTCTATTACAACCAGCATCGGAGGCCAAATGCTGCATTGGAAAAGCAGCAACGTTTTCCAGAGGAGGAATAAAATCTGGTCCTCATTATCTTTATCACTGAAACTTAAATTGTGTTTGCTTGCTTGAACACTGTTTATGCCAGTGAGACCTGGAAGGCATCAGCGAGTATTAACAAGAGACTCGGCATCTTCCAACAAAGATGTCTCATCGAATCCTAAAGATTCGCTATTTTGACCATGTTACCAATGAAGAAGTGCTAGTCATATACTCCGTGTGGAGAATAATCGAATTCCCAAGATGGCAATGTGATGGATCTCCCTTGATTTGCCAAACAACCAAGAGGATGCCCTCAAAATACATGGAGAAGAACATTCATCGATGACTTAAAGAATTTAAACATCACATGGGAAGACGCTGATGTATTGTCCTAAACAAGAAATACTGGAGATCCTTTCTTACCTGGTAAACAACCTAGCATGAGAGGAACTAACGCTAAAAAATTACAACCAGAATAAGAAATGTTGGGAGGAAGATATGAAGGTGGATTTAGTTGAGGTAGGTAGCATCAGAGATTGGCGATGACATAAACAGATCACCACATTCAGAGTTTTCTCTCCAGATGATCAGAGGAAAACATTTCAAGCAAAGGCTCTAGAAAAGCATGGGTTTCTTTCTGAAGCAAGTTTGGAATGAATGCGACTTGGACCATCAGATGAGTCTCAGAAGATAGAAGGAGCTATCACTGGAAGATTCATTGTGATATATATCAGCAAACATTATGGAGTGCAGTCAGCTTTGGACACTGCATTCATTTCCCCCATCATCGGGTGAAAAAAGTAGATATACAACATGTGTGAAAAATGAAAAATCCTTTATCTTTCTCAATCTAGGAAAAACAGGGAATGATTCGTAGGTTCAAAATCTATTACTTGAATTCAAAGCCTGGAAACCTGGCCCACCATTTTATATGCTTAGTTGATATTCCCTCTGTCCACAAATGTCTGAATCATGAAAAACATTTCCAAATTTCAATCTTGTAGGAAAGCAACAATAAATGCAATATGTGGAACAAATAAGAGTCTTTATGGGATATCCTTGAATCTAGCAGTCAAGAAACAACATCTCCAATGCACCATTTTCAATAGATGAACAGTAATCAACAAAACTGAGAAAGCAGCTTCTTTGCAGGGAGACATGGAAGAAGAAGGAGGGGAAGGGGGCAGAGGTGGAGGGAGGGGGTCAAAAGGCAGGAGGAGGAGGAAGAGGGGGTGGAGAGAGAGAAAAGAAGGAGAAAGTGAAGAAGAAAGTGAAGGACAAGAAGCTAGCAGTGAATTTGGAGACACTGGAATCCTTAGAGGCTTTTTTTTGGTAACTTAACACACAGTTTTCTTAACATACATTTTACAAGCATAGTATGAGATGAATAACATATGCAGATGGTGCAAATTATGCAAAATGTCATTGGATTACTTCATGCAATAAATCAAGCCGGTCTGATCCATTAATATCAAGTTCCAGTCTCAGCAGAAATAGCAGATTGAAAGGATATTCGGGTTGAATATCACAAGTGTATGCAAGATGCATCTTTCTATCTTTCCAAATTGGAGTCACGTGTCCTCGTATGGAAAAAAAAGGCTTTCTGACACACAGATAACTGCTAAATAAAAAAGCATGGAGAATCATCACAAATATAGAATTAAACTTTTAGGTTCTAACTTCTATATCAGAGATCCCCCAACCTCTGCTCCACGGACTGGCATTGGGCTGCAGCATGTCAGAAACCAGGCCGTGCAAACAAGTGAAGACCCATCCACAAGATCCAGGCAACATGCGAAACCACTCCCCCTCCAGTCCATGGAAAAACCTCTCTCCAAGGAACTGGTCCCTGGTGCTCAAAAGGTTGGGGGCGCTGCTCTATACAGTCAAAGTCTGAGCCTAGAGTGGTTACTTTATGTATTTCCAACAATCTACCTAAGAAGTCAAAAGTCCTTAAATTAACCCACTTATAAGTAACCAGACTTCTTAAAGCAAGGGTGTCAAACTCAATTTCATTGAGGGCCGCATCAGCATTGCAATTGCCGTCAGGGGGCTGGGTGGGTGTGGCCAGGGTGGGCGTGGCCTACTGGGTGGGCGTGGCCAGAGTGCGTATGGCCTAGTGGGTGGGCGTGGCCAGCTCTACATCGTTGGCATCAAGGGTGCCTATGGGGGCCTGGGCAGGAGTGGGACAGATCTGAGGGTCTCTGGCAGAAGGAGGGTCTCTGGGCCAGGGGCAAGGCAGTGGGGACCGTTCCCTCACTGTTTCCAGGATGGCTTTGCGGGCCACATGAAATCACTTTGTGGGCCGGATCCGGCCCCCGGGCCTTGTGTTTGACATGTCTGTCTTAAAGCTATGGCATCTTTTATTTTCAGAGTGAAAACAGAATGGCTAATTTAAGAATTGACAATTAAGGTGTTGATCAAGAGAGACAGTCAGGGAAAAATGTAGGACTTCAATATATGAGATACAAGCATTTGGATGGGCACTAAATGGCTGTAGCGGTTAATTTGTGTTGTCTCTTTGCTGACATCAGATGGTCTTCAAGATTTCCAGTTCTGCTGGTCAGTATCAGAGCTGATACCTGCATCTCAAATGCATTGGCTTAGTTGGCTGAACTTTAGGACTTTGCTTTGCAGCTCTGATTTTATTTTATTTTTCGTTACTCTTTTAAAAGCAATCAAAGTTATCTGGGCAGAGTGCACTTTTGTTCCTCTCTTAAAAACATGACAACACCTCTCATGATTATATTGCAGAGGCCTTTGGCTGAATTGCATTGCATTGCTTTGCATCAACATTATTGCAAATAAAGAGGCCCTTGATCTAGAAGGATACTCTCGAACATAAAGAAATATTCTTTAAATGTTGGTAAATAAAAAAAAAAATAGCTGGGCTACAGGGACTGAATGAACTGAATGTCTGAGCATCTCAGTAACAATAGTAGAGATTTTCAAGAAATGCAACGTACCAAGAACTCACATAAAGGTAACTCAGACAAAGAGGCATCCAAAGTTGAACATATGATTTTAAAAGAAAAATAAGACACAGTTCTATGATTTTCAGATCAGGAACTCTCCTCTCCTCTCCTCCCCTCCCTTCCCCTCTCCTCCCTTCCCCTCCCCTCCCCTCCCCTCCCCACCCCTCTCCTCCCCTCCCCTCTCATCTCCTCCCCACCTCACCTCCCTTCCCCTCTCCTCTCCTCTCCTCTCCTCTCCTCTCCTCTCCTCTCCTCTCCTCGCCTTGCCTTGCCTTCCCTCCCTTCTTCTCCCCACTTCTCCTCTCCCCTCTCCTCCCCTCTCCTGTTCTCTCCCTCCTCTCCAATCTTCTCCTTCCCTCTCCCCTAAAACCTAGACCAGGGGTCCCCAATCCCTGGGCCATGGACCAGCACCAGGCCGCATAATGCCAAAACCCGGTCTATGCAAGCAAGCAAAACTCCATCCGTGGGATGCAGGCAGTACATAAAACCATGCCCGCCTCCAGTCCATGGAAAAACCTTTCTCCATGGAACCGGTCCCTGGTGCCCAAAAGGTTGGGGACAGCTGACCTAGACTGCTGCATGGGAATCATGGGACAATGGCTTTGGAAAATCAACTGGAGGGGAAAAAAGCAAAAAATAAAATAAAAATATCCAAGCAGAAAATCTCTGAGATTTCTCAGCAACATCTCTTTGGTTGTGACCTGCACCATATACTCTTTGGAAACGGCAAACTGATTTGACATCTGAGGGGATTCCAGATGAGGGAGTATTTTTTCTGACTGTGAAGAATGACACTTTCCCAAAGGGAGAGTCCCAGTCAGTCAAGATATCAATTGTAACTCATCCAGTCTGTATTGCCCAAGTTTACCCTGTATAAAAAGACACTTATACAGGTAGTCCTTGAGTTGCAAACATAATTGAAATCAGAATTTTGGTTCCTGAACAAAGTTAAATGTCACACCCAATTTTATGACTTTTGCTATGGTTGTTAAGCAAATCCCTGCAGTTAAGTGGTCATTAAGTGAATCTGGCTTCCTCCATTGACTTTGCTTGTCAGAAGCTAGCTGGGAAGATCACCAATAGCACTCACATCACTCCAAGATGCTGCGACCATCATAAACACATGCTGGCTGCCGAGCATTTAAATGTTGATGCTGTGATGGTTGTAAATGCAAAGAACAATTGTAAGTTATTTTTTGGAGTGCTGATGTAACTGTCACTAAATGAAAGGTCGGAAATCGAGGACTACCTGTAGGTTGGACTCTTCTTTTGAAGTTTTTTTTATTATTAAAGAGTTTTACAAAAAACAAAATTTTACAATAGATCCCCAAATCCCTCCCACCCCAAACCCACCCACTTCCCCCCCCACTTCCCAGAGCTAAATACAGGATTATAGTTACAATAATCATATTCTAAATAAAAATTATGCATAATATAAAATTAACCAAATTCATAATGTGCTTTAACTCCCCTTTAACATAACTACAAACAACGTACCAATAACAATATCCCACTAAAATCTACTCATAAGCTAAATGGAACTTTTTAGTCCCATATTTGTTCTGAATATAATTTATCCATCTCCTCCAAACTGAAATATATCTTTCCTGTGAATGATCTTTCAAATAAGCAGAAATCTTAGACATTTCTGCAAGATTTGAAACTTTAAACACCCATTCTTCTATAGTGGGTAAACTAAGTTTTGAAGTTCACTTCTTAGCATTTGCATGGAGAAATGCATTTGTTCAGGAAGGGACAACTCGAAATGCATCACTGTTAAAAAAGACATGCTTCCAAATAATGTTGACCATAGGAGACACCTAAAATGCGTAATAGTTTTGTGTAATGCAAGGAATCCTGGAGCCAAATTTTGGGTTCTGAATTCCCAGCCTAACATCCCACGAGGCAAGTCATTTCTTATTTCTGCCCTTCATAAAAACAAGACAAAACATAATGAGTTGCCATCAGCCTAATCCATTTCTCTCTTTCTCTCTCTCTTTGCATGCATAACTTACTTCTGTTGTATTATGTCTCTGAGTCATTCCTTTGGAGATTTGCCCATTGCTACACTAATTTGTTTTGTTTATTCTTACTTAGTGAGTCTTGAGGGATTTACAAGCATGTAAAATGGTTCATATTCTTCAGGCAAAATGTTAAGAGAGAGCTTAAAAGACAGCAAGTTGATTCGAGTTTAATCAATTGTTCATCAATGTCAGTGGAATAGAAAGAATGGCTCTAAAGAACTTAAGTGCACACCTAGCTGACTTGCGATTGTTTCTTTCCATTAGACCCATTACAGCAGGTAGAAACACTTGGAGAGAAAGAAACATTTGGAGGGAAATATTTCACTGTGTTCTTCATGCAAATACTCAGATTTTGCATTTTAGAATTGATTCACACATGCATTTAACAAGTTAGAATTGATCCAACAGAACAATAATATTTGAAATTATCTTAATTTCATGGTACAACACAATGGAAAACGCAACTAGAAAAGCTAAAGATGTTATCTGAAAAATAAATAGCCCACCTAAACACCCAAATCTAACCATGTATGAGTAGTCCTTAATTTACAACAATTTGTTTAGTGACTGTTCAAAATTAAAATGGCGCTGAAAAAAGTGACCATGGGGATGCTGCAACAGTTATGTGTTCAAAATTCCAGTGCATGGCAACTGGCATGTATTTATGACATAGTATCTTGCAGTTATGTGATTACCCTTTGTGCTCTTCCCTGCCAGCTTCCAACTAGCAGTCAATGGGAGAAGCCAAATGCTCTTAAAAACTGCATGGTTCACTTAATAACTCTAGTGAATCTCTTAACAACTGTGGCAAAAGGGTCATAAAATTGGACACTGCTCACTTAACTCCTGTCTAGAATAGGAGTAATAAAGGAGCAATAGAAATTTGGGGCTCAACTGCATAAACGTAAGTTGAGGATTACCTATACTTCAGTGAGTTTCACTTATTTCTTTGGGTAAAACTTCCCATTGTCTCAAAATCATCCCATTTAAGGATTTGCTTAACAGCTGTCTTCCATTTCCTCCCAAATGGTATAGAATAATGAAACCAAAATCTGATTATGGGTTACATAGCACTAGAAATAGCACTTCATAGTGTTTTACAGCTCTCTCTAAGTGTTTTACAAGAGCCAGCATGTTGCCCCTAACAATCTGGGTGTTCATTTTACTTGCCTCAGAAGGATGGAAGGCTGAGTCAACCTTGAACCGGGTGAGGATCGAACTGATGGCAGTCGACAGAATTAGCCTGCAATACTGGAAAATGGAATGTGTTTGAGTGAAAAGTTCCACTCCCTTTGTCTATCAAGCAACCCCAATAGGTTTCCCCAGAATCTTAAGGTCCCATGGAGCAGAGTTTGCAAAACTCTACCTTGAATCAGTAGCAGTAGCAAAGCAGTAGCAAAGTTTGTTGTAAAAAAGCAATTGTGTCGAAAAGTAACACAATTGCCTTGCCAGCAATATTTTCTGTGCTGAGCTAATTACGAGCATTCATTGGTTAAGAACAATGCATTGGCACTCTGTTTTATTCATTTTTCCCCTCTTTGCTGTGACACAGTTAGAGCTGCACGCTACTCTCGCTTCTTAAAACAGAGCCATTAATCTTGATTAATAAAATGTTATAAATGTTATGCTTCTGTGCTTTAATAATGATAATATAGTGAAGGAAAGTTTGAGCCTCCTTGGGAAGCCTAGTAGTACATTCAACAAAAAAGTGAACCTAAAGATTTTTCATCTGCCTCTTAATCATTCCCCATCAATTATGAAATGTTCCAACCATCCAATTGAAAGCAGTAAGAACATGTGATGGTATACAAGGCTCTATGTTGAGGTTTCCACCATTAGACACTTCACCATTCTGTCGCTCAACAGTGAGATCAGATTCTCTGGCCATCTGCATGATCCCTTTTCTGCTTGCCTTAAGAGTGCAGAAAAGAGCAACAAAGATGATTAGGGGGCTGAAGACCAAGATGTGAGGAATGGTTACAGGACTTGGGTAAGTGCAAAGAAGGTCTAGGGAGAGATATGATAGCAGTGTTCCAATATTTGAGGGGATGTCACAAAAAAGAGGGGGTCAGTCTATTTTCCAAAGCACCAGAAGGCAAAACAATAAACAATGGATGAAAAGTAATGAAGGAGCGAAGCAACCTGAACTAGGGATAAATTTCCTAACAGTGAGAATAATCAGTGGAACAGCTTGCCTCCAGAAGTTGTGGGTGCCCCATCCCTAGAGGTTTTCAAGAAGAAACTGGACAGCCACTTGTCTGAAATGATTCAGACTCTCCTGCTGGTGCAGGGAGTTGGACTAGATGACCTCCCCCAAGGTCCCTTCTAACTCTGTTATTCTACGTACTATGTTCTAGTAATTAAAATCCAGTCTTGCACTCCACTTGTCATCATTGTTGCTTAGTTTATTTTAACTATTATTTTTTAAATGGTAGCAATAAAATGATGTGATTCCTGGCTTTGCAGTGACTCAGCTTCCCAATCCTCTGAATCACAGCTTTTGATACAGTTTGTAGCAGGAAATGACATGTGGGCAGAAGCAATAGCTACAAAATAAAATTTAATCATTCCATTGATATACTTTAAAGTATGAACTGCTCCATTCATCAATCACTCTCTGAACATATTGCACCAAACTGGAAGGGCTGAAGGAAGCTATGTGGTCTCATGGCTCTCAAAGAAAGAAACATTATTAAAATCACACAACAGGAATAGCACTGATTTTTTTTTTAAAAAAAGAATGCAGTAAAATTGTACTTTTGGAAGTCGAAAGAGATTTAATCATGCTTTCTCCTCCTCCTCCTCCTCCTCCTCCTCCTCCTCTTTGTAGAAGAAGAAGAAGGAAATAAGGTAGGAATTGGGTAAAAACTGCAACATATTTTCTCTACTTGGTGCCATAGTCCAGAAACGGGTGCCTTAGGAAGCAAACTTCCATTGCCAAAAAACTCATCAATCCTGTTTGTTAGTTCCAATATAGGGAAAGACTCCAAGCCCAAGAGAAATTCCATACTGCTTAACAAGAATCAACAGACCACAGATGGTGCATCATATCTAAAAAACTAAAACGGTCCACCTGAAATAAATGTAATCTTAGAAATGGATTATTACTCATGAATGTCATAAATTGTGTGATTATCTCTGATTTGTGCCAGCTGTATTCTTATGGCTCTCTGAGGATTCCAATTTCTACCTAAGAATAATAAAATGTGAATCCATATTGTGATAATCTCTCTCTCTTTTTAGGGTGTTAAGCCATTTAACAACATCTGGAACACTAACTTGGCAATAATTTGCTGTTGAAAATGGATTTTCACTACAATGTTGATTACTGTAAGTACTTTTCCTCTTTGTTTACAATTAGCAATTTGACAATATCTCTGTGATCTGTTGGGTCAGATACTGCCTTGACTGCTGCAGTTTTGTGTACATTTTTGATATTACCAGTAGCAAAAGAGATTGTGTAATTCAGCTGCTAATTAATTAATATTATTTGGAGGAAAAAAAGAGAGAGATAGTTGAACTTTTACTGTTGTTAATTTTTGGTTCAGCAAAGAGATCTCTTGTCCTCTGCTCCCTACTGATAGTTTATCTTCCTTTAATCAAAATAAGAAATTTTTTATTTGGTCCTTCACTAAGATGATAATTAAATAATTTACAAAAAGTAACCAATTAAAGGATTTGGAATGGAAAAAAGCTAGTCACTTTTTAGTACAATGGACCATATTATTAATCCATGTGAAAGATGACAGGGTTTCTAGTTATGCATACAGTTAGCTGGCTCAATGACGATTTGGTTACTAATTCATTTAGTACTCTAATGAGGAATCTTGTATCCTACTAAGATGAGCATTATGGGTTGTTCTGTAGGAAGTTGCTTCTAGAGATTTAGAGATAAGGAACCAATGGTAAATGGTAATAATTAAGATTAAAATTAGAAAGGAAAATAATGTAGAAAAACATGTTGCAGAATACATTGCAAAACTAGTCTGAATATCTGTAATAATGTGATATAAAATTTGTGGAACATCTCTTAAAAAGCCTTTTAATTTGGGATAAATTTGGAAATGCATCAAATGTCCTCAAAGAAAAATCATGAATCATATCAATATACTTTTTCTTCCCATGTTTCAAAGTTTCTTTGGCATTTTTACTAGTAAAGGATCATCATGAATTTTCCCTAATGACAGAAGCCATGCCAGAATTAGGCATTAATTTTTTAGAAAATATTGGACATATGGATGTTTATTACTTTGATCCTTTGATCTTGCTAGTTTCAACCCTGATGATCAAGCGACATAATACATAACTTCAAATAAGGCATCAGGCATGTAATATCTTACACAGAATCATTTGTGCTGAATTTTTTTTTAAATACTAGTGAAGTTGTGTTCTAATATTTTCTATACTACTAGTTTCTCACTTTTATCATAGTTGAAAGTTTTATATATGTTCAGCCATCATGCATTAAAGTCCTGTATCTCTAAGCCTATTTAATCCATGTTTTTATTTGACAAGAAAAAAGAGCAAACAATTGCAAGTTATACATAAATGGCATAAAAGTAGAGTAGGTAGCAAAATCTGTGTACTGGTGTTTACTAAAAATGGAGATATTTTAAAATGTATAAATGCAGGTTGAAAGGTAGCGAGCAGAATGTGGTCTGTTGCCAGAAATGAAAATTGGTCAAAGTAATTGGAAATGCCTATTGCTTGTTATATGGAAGTGACAATTGGGTACGACTGGAGAAACATAAAAATAAGTTGAAGCTGTTCAGAAGGGTCTAAAAGAAGTGTAGTAAAATAAGAGATGGGATCAAGAATGAAAGGGTGCTAAAAGAATATGGATTAAATATTGTTTCATACCAAGAAAAGATACATTTCCTCAATTATAAATGCTTCCTACTGGTATTTCTTATATCAGGAAGAAGTTGCAGAAATATGAAAAGGATGTGTAGCATTCTTCCACTGTAACTATAATCTAAATCAAAAGTTTGCTATCAAAAGAGGATAAAAGAATTCTCAACCTCATGTGGTAGTAAGACAGGAAAAGTATCAACCACTCCTAGGAATATAAACTTTCAGGAAAAGGGACAATGCGGATCACAATACCTGATAGTTCTCAACTTATAACTAGTTACTTAGTGACTGTTCAAAGTTATGGTGGAACCCCCCCCCCAAAAAAAACCCTATTTACAACCTGTTTTTGAAGTTACAATGGCTGCACCCCATTTTTGATGCTTGGCAATTGACTCACCTTTACAGGCATTTGCAGCATCCCACAGTCAGCAAAACACACCCATTAGGGTAAATTGGTTCACTTAACAATTGTACGTTCACTTGACTGTCACAAAAATTGTTAAAAAAAATCGGGTCCAGTCATGTGATATCTTGACTTATGAAAGCAATGACTTGTGGTCATAATTATGGGCTCAATTATGGTCATAAGAGGAGGAGAATCTGCATTATATTAATGACGATTCATGTCAACATAGTTTCCAAATTGGGGAGATAGAAGAGGGAATGTTGCATTTGCCCTGACAAATTGAGATATATTTATTTGAAAGAATTATAGTCAGCACTTTAATGAAAGTTAAGAAATGATGAATTCACAGATATGTAACTTCGAAATTTGCAGAACCCATCAACCATTAATTCCCTGGCCAGTGATAAGGTTAGGGTTAGAATATGTCTGTCTTTCTTCAAATTTGGGGTCATTGAGCAACAGAAACATTTTTCCTAGAGATATTGTAAATAACCTTTCTTTACCTGCTGTTTTTCTGACTATTCTCCATTTCCATAATGTTATCTCTTTCTTCTTTTTCCTTTTTTCTGTATTAATATACCAATCAGTTAGACAAATATTGCGCGTAAGAATGTGGTATAAAACTAAATATACAGTGCTGATAGCTGTCTAGCCATCATAGGATCTCATCAAATTGTAATAAAATGCTAATCCTTTGAAATGTTTTAATCCTGTGTCTCAGCAGACTTCCTAATCTTTGTAAATGTACAGTTTATATATGAAAGGGAACCAAAATATCTATGTGTTAAAGCAGACAATGCCATCACTGCATGTTGATGACAACAGTTGCAATAAAACTACTTGGTGAATCACACTGTTGGAAAGAAATTTAAATAAAACGAAGCTTAGCTGTTTTTAAGATAATGGGGATTGAGGTCTCTAAGGCCTCAGTAACAGCAAAACACATTTTGGAACTGCCTACTGCCATTTAAACTAAACCAGTTGTTTGTTTACAGCTGTTTAAGGCTAAATCAGATGAAACCAGGTCTCAGGTTATGGTGATATTGCTAGCAAGTCCTGTGTAGGTTGCCTTCAATTATGTAAGGACATCGGGCAACAAAAAAAGCAAGAAATAAAATCATGAGATAAATATTTTAGTCTACTATTGGTTATATCCTTTCATGTGATCTTTCCTGGAATCGCTCCTGATCAATATCCATCATTCATATCTGTGTCAATCCAAATTTGTCTATGCAATTCCTCCATTTTCTTTTCTTGCACAAGAGAGGCTTCTGTTTTTCCATCTCATTTATTTATTTATTTATTTATTTATTTATTTATTTATTTATTTATTTATTTATTTATTTATATTTATATACTGCCTTTTCCCGAAGCACTCAGGGCAGTTTAGAGGATATTTAAAAGAAAATCAATACAAAAGTTAAAACAAATTAATTAAGATTAAATGAAACCCTGAGAGAAAATAAAAACCCAGTTAAAATTAAAATTAAAAATTCATTGCCAAAATGCTTGCATTTTTTTTTTCTTGGCCATTTTTAGAGACCACTTTATTATTGAATGTGGCAGATATTGCTATTCCATTGCTTCCATCCATTCCTCCCTTTCTTTCCATTGTTCTCAAGCTTTCCCAGTGGCCCATAGAATCATATGACCAGAAGATATCTTAGAGGTCTTCTAGTCCAATCCCCCTGTCCATGGCAGGAGATCTTATATCAGGGGTCTTCAAACTTGACCCTTTTATGACTTGTGGACTTCAACTCCCAGAATTCCTCAGCCAGGCATCCCTGTCTTATATCATCATGGACAAATGGTTGTCCAATCTTTTCTTGAAGATCTACGGCAATAGAACACCCAGAACTCCAGGTGGCAAGCTGTTCCATTGATTAATTGTACTCATTGTCAGGAATTCCATTAGCCATTTCTATCTCTGAAAAGTCATCCAAGAGAGGATTGGTTTTACGTTATCTTTCTTTGGGGTTTAATTGAGAAATGGAAATCCAGAGACTATAATTCACAGGAGATACAATAAAATGAAAAACAAATACTTGTAGACATTCTAAACTTATGTCAGAAATGAATTTAGTACTTACAAACCATTCAGCATTACTCCTCAAAACGTTACCAAGTTTCCTTTCCTTAGAAGAAATTTTAATAGCAGATTCTAACCAGAAAAATTGATATGGACTTCATAAATCATGGGTGTCAAACTGCCGGTGGGCTGGATGTGTCACGCAGAAGCCGTGCCTACCCCTGCTCCAGCAAGGGGGAAAAAGTCACGATACATCGCGACACATCACGTGACGCAGTGAGTTTGACACCCCTGTCATAAGTGAAGAAATGTTTCTTTACGATGCAATCATAGTGCAGATGAAACTCAGGTCTTTTGTTCTTGACATTTCAGTGATTGTTTAGAATCTGTGCTGGTTTGGTGCTTTGAACATCTTTGCCAGAAGTGCTTCAAAAGGTATTGGAATAGCAGTTCACTGCTTCTTTTTTCCCCCCAGACCTTTATGTGCCTTTGTGTAATTTTTCTGAGGAATCTTGTTAAGGACGCAGTTGTTTTAAAGAAGTGCTGCTCCCATCCTTCTCTTCTGAAGCATCTCTTTGGAATCATCCTAAAGCAATCTTTAGCACTATTACTGACTTGGTGAAGACCTAGCAACCGAAGCTAAAGTCTAGAGATTTACTAAGAAGACGGAGGTGAATAGTTAGCCATTAAACCCAAGAAAGTATTTGGTTTTTTTTAAAAGAATCTGCTGGTGATGTTTATCCTTTTATTGTTATTATTTGAAAGGCTCCTTAGCCTCAATTTTGTTTTAAATAGAAATCGGAGTTCACTATGAAAATAATTGGAGAAAATACTAAAATAAATACACTGAATCTGGTGGAAAGCATTACATCAGGGGTCTTCACACTTGGCCCTTTTATGACTTCTGGACTTCAACTCTCAGAATTCCTCAGCCAGGCACGCTGGCTAAGGAATTCTGGGAGTTGAAGTCCACAAGTCATAAAAGGGCCAAGTTTGAAGACCCATGCATTACATAATCAAAGTATGTAACAGATTCTTGAGAAATAGTTTATCAAGGTGAGTAATGCTAACAATAGCCATACAGGGCATGAGAAATAGTACAGGACATCCCCATAACATCTGGACTGAAGGCCCCTCAAAAATAGATCCCAAGCAGCAAATATTCATGTAATAATAAGTTCTGATTGTTCCTCATGCATTTGATAATTTAACAATACTGAATTAAATCAGATCTCACTTGTAGTTTGGTCCCAGCTGGCTGATGGAAGTCAACTCCTCTAAATGTCAAGAGTTTTTCCCCCTGAAAGAAAAAGCTAATAATCCAATATATAGACCAATATATCTCTTGCATCTTTTCCAATCTCTTAGAGTCAGTTATGATGACTACTAGTGGAAAGGGCAATGATAAGGTTGAATGGATATTTATTAACCAGAAAGCTTTGATTTATTTCTGCACAGTGTTCGTATAAAGGGTAGGAAATGCAGTGGCTCCAATACCCCCAGCTGACCTTAAAAAACAAAAGCAGCCTTGGAGATTAAGATTTACTTTGTGAGCAATGCCTACATTAGACAAAAGCACAGTGATAGTCATTTTTTTAATCAGGGTTTCAAAAAGAAACCACAGCAAAAATATTAACAAAAGCAAGACCACCTCAATATCTGAAATACCATCATACTCATGGAAATACTCAAGATTAGGTTCTCCACGCCTTATCTATACAATGGCAGAAAATGAAACTAACATCTTTCAAGGGAATTCTCTGTCTGATATCCAGGCTCTGAGAAGAGACATGGCATTAGTGGGCACTGAACATGGTAGCACTGTTAGAACATTTTAATGAGTATGTTCACCCTGTTGAAAGGGTTATATGCAATTCTGTCTCTCTTGGGGTTTTTTTCCTGTGGTTGATTTCAAGGGTGGGAATCCTTTTCTCTCTGCTACGTTCCCAGTAAAACTAATAAATGACCTAAAGCTCCATTAATTGGCTGCTGAGAGGTTGACCATCCCTTTTAATCTAATGCCATGCTAATGTGGGTGATAACACTTCCCTCCTTGCCCCCTTCCATGGATTTAGATACAAGGATGGGTTGTCTAGCACTAATCATTATTCTAGGTCTACATAATCCAAGGTAAAGGTAAAGGTAAAGGTTCCCCCGCACATGCGTGCTAGTTGTTTCCGACTCTAGGGGCCGGTGCTCATCTCCGTTTCAAAGCCGAAGAGCCAGCGCTTGTCCGAGGATGTCTCCGTGGTCATGTGGCCGGCATGACTAGACGCCAAAGGCGCACGGAACGCTGTTACCTTCCCACCGTAGTGGTCCCTATTTTTCTACTTGCATTTTTACGTGCTTTCGAACTGCTAGGTTGGCAGAAGCTGGGATGAGTAACAGGCACTCACTTTGCTACGCGTCACTCGGGATTCGACCCGCCAAACTGCCCACTAACCCACTGAGCCACCGCGTCCCCTGCATAATCCAAAAACATGTGCAATACCATTCTTCAGTTCATTGTTACATCATCTAAAGCACAAGATGAAATTTGTCTTCACATTCTCCTGTTCTGCAAGCTGCAAACTGTTTATCATTCATTTTCTCAGTGAGTGTTCAAACATAACCGTATAAATTTATAGTTCACAGATGGGAGATATTATTCTATTAATGCATTGGTTCAATGCTGCCCTGTTCTGAGAAGTAGTCTCTAGCATAAAGTATTTGATAAACAACTGAATATGAAAGCAATGGGGTGCACTATATAGCCATAAAGGGAAGAAATAAGCAAATTTATATTTGTATCAGCTTGTATCGTCTTAGAGCATTTCAGACAATATTGATGTTCCAGAAACTTTTTGAAAAATCAAAGAGATCAAATGCATTTCTCCTATGTAAATTCTAGAGACCTGAATAATGAGGTCAGAATTCAGACATTCTGGGTGGCTCAGCATATATCCAAAATTCTGAAAGAAACTCAGGGAGAAGAGGATTTTACAAATGTTGCTAAATTCCTTTATGGTATATCTATAATAAAGGGAACATGATACATCGATTCTACTTTATTTTCAACAAAACCATTTTCCATGGCTCATTTCTACAAAAATTATTTTAAATGTTACGTTTTTCGTGTTTCTTTTTAAACCTCCACAATGTCAGCCATGTGCAATATAGTGAGTTGTGTATCATGAATTCACTGGGGGTGAAATATCAACACAATTTACCAAGATATCCAGTTGAGCTGTGCAGAAGTTGCCTACCGAGAGTCTCAAGCTGGACTTTGTTTTGCTTGAAGATGTTTTGCTTCTCATCCAAGAAGCTTCTTCAGTTCTGAATAAACAGTGGAAAATGGAAGGATTTATATTCCTTGCAGTCATCTGGTCCTTAGCACTCTTTCTGAGACTCCTTGAGGCTCCTTGGAGGTTTATCTGTGTCCTCAGGGTCACCTGCAATTTCTTACTCCTGCACCATTCGAAGCTTGTTCATCCCAAAGTGCATAGCTAAATGTCTATGGAGATTCTCAGTCACCCAGCTCATGACTGTAGAGAAGCTGTTATTTTAAACAAAATGTTGTATGACATGAGAGGCCCTCAGAATCAAATAGATTCCCTTTGAGTTTCAGCCTCTGCCTTCCCATCATTTGGTTGAGCTGCCCAATAAATTTAAATCCTAGTAATCTATTTCTGTGAAATGTTATGGTCTATTATGGGGTTTTGTACAATGAAGCAACATGGGTTAATGCCAGTGGTGGGATTCAAATATGTGAACAACCGGTTCTCTGTGTGGATGCTGCTTCCGGAAGTCCATTCTGAGCCTGGGCAACAACAAAAAATTAACTACCGGTTCTGCCAAACTGGTGCAAACTGGCTGAATCCCACTACTGGAAGAAAGAAGCTGAGAGACTGATGAAATTCTGAAACTCTACTTGCTAAGTATAGACAAATCATATGACTGTTTGCCTTATTAAGCATATTGTGAATTTTATTCTTCCAGGAATAACATAGTACAAACTTAAAAGAACTTCACTGTTAATTGGTGTTCTCTGGAAATTAGACTGCGTACCAGGAACTTTGAAATTATTCAATTAATGTCGTAAGTTAAAATATATACACAGCAAAATGTGGTGGTTTTGTTTCCCTTGTCTGGTTTTTTTTTTAAAACATGCAATTGATATAGCTAAACTATTTAGTTTAGGAAGGAAAGAGAAAAAAGAGGATAGCAAGCACCCAGCTGGAAGGACTCAATTACAATGATTACTGGTGCATCAGTGAAAGATCTGGAGGAGCAGGTTGGGGCAGACCATCTTGGAGAAAGTCTGATGCGGTTGTTGATAGACAACGCTAATTTGATTGCACACAATCAATAAAATTTGCCTGGAGCATTTTTAGTTTTGCCCCTTTAGGGTACTACCAAAGTTCATGGCCCTGGGGTAATCTGATGAATTAGATAAATTTATGAGCTTGTTCATCACAATATTTTAATCAGTATACCCTTAATGCAATTTGGATCATTCCTCTTCCTCATCTTGCCTCCCTATGAAAAAGTGTACTCAGAAACTAAATTATTAAAAATTGCTGTAGGGAAGTACGTGGGCCATTTCACTAATATCTATCTCTTTTTTAATTATTATTTTTCCACTTTTAAAATAGATTGAGTCTGTTTCTTTTTAATTGCATTAATAATAAAATAGGAATTCTGAAAGGACCTGAGCAAAAAAAAAACACACACACAAATTTTATGTTCGGATCAAAATGTTTTCTTCACCTTTCCTTTTGTAAAAGGGATTGGCCCCAATCACATGGTGATTGAACCCTACAATCTCAATCACCCACAACTAGGGCCTACAAATATCTTTTCCTAAAATTCTCTAGTGCTGTCCCTGGGATAAGCAACCTATGGCCATAGGGTTACATGCTGTATTTGACCTAATTTTACAAAGTGGTACTTCAAATTTCTGCCCAACGTGGTTTGCCCTATGCCTGGAATGCTGCTATGTGTGAAGCCTACATGAAAGTGAAGGAGTATTCGATACAAAAGGGAACATGATGAAAAGTGTTAAAAGCAAACAAAAGAATACACATTTAGCTTGGCCTTATCTACAATTCAGTTATATCCTTGAGTAAAATACAGCATAAGGAATGTAGCACAATCATTTTAATTACATAGTGCATATGTGTGTGTGAGAGAGAGGGAGAGAGGAAGCCTTCTCAGGTGTAATCCATCCATAGAAGATTCAGATGAGGTACCAGGTAGATCCAGTCCAAGGGACAAAAACCACCTCATTGTATGTTCATCAGCATGATTTCAGTCCAAAGATTTGTCCATGTAGCTCAAAGGTCTTCAAACTTGGCCCTTTTATGACTTGTGGACTTCAGCATGCTGGCTGAGGAATTCTTGGAGTTGAAGTCCACAAGTCATAAAAGGGCCAAGTCTGAAGACCCAGATCTAGCTACTATACACTTCAAAAGCCAAAGAGAAGAGAAGCCAGATTGTTTCAAAACAGCATCATGTAAAAAAAAAAATCAAGAGATCTTCTCATGGTTTTTACTGTCAAGCAACTTAGCATATCAATTAAGACTAATTATTGCTGGTAGAGTTCATGTACAGTCTGGAAGTTCTCAGTCTAAAAGCTTCTTCCTGAAATCAATAAGATACTACCATAGAACAGGATCCATATCTTTATGTCTTTTATGACTTGATTGCAAGCTACTGTATTCCAAACTCCTTGGAAATTCTTGTCCGGTTGTTCTAGGCTTTGAATCTGGCTGAGGAATTCTGGGAGTTGAAGTCCACAAGTCATAAAAGGGCCAAGTTTGAAGACCCCCGACCTAAGGTTTGTTTTTGTTTGTTTGTTTTTTTTAAATGAACTTGGTAATTTAGTGCATTTTAGCACTTATTTGTGTCAACAATATCAGACGAGTTATGAAAACTGACAGCCACATTTTAATTAATAGTGTACCAAAAATCTGTCCTGCCATTTCCTCAAAAAATATCCCCATCTTTCTCTTTTGCTTACACTTTATTCTGGAGTCTGAATCCTCAATCACCCATATTCATTCATGCTTGGAAGGACTCTGATCTTCCCTTCTGATTCAGGTAATGACTTCTGTTTTTTACACCAGTTCAGATTTATGTCTGTGTTTTCTGGTCCAGCGATGTGCAAAGCCTTTATCATATCTTAGAGGTTCATTCTCAGAAAAAAATTCATTCAGAGAAGATGTGAAACTCAAATTGCCAATGACTCCCTCATCCTATGAAAATAAATTTAGAAAATAATGAATTTGTGGAATTGCATTCTTTTCATGAATTTGTTTTGAAAGGCTGCTGCTGAATTTCCATAAGAATAAACCTGCTGGATCACTCTAGGGGCCATTTTAGTCCAATATATGGGATGCTTTTAAGAAAGAGATGGAGATGTACCTCTTTTCCACCTTTGATCTCCTTCTCCCAACTTCTCCCACCACCAGGATAATATTGAATCCTCAAGATTAATTGCACCTAAGAGAGCTCCATGAATTCTCTAGTCAGCCTTTAAAACCATCCAAGTTGTTGTTAGTTGCGAAGTCATGTCCGACCCATTGCGACCCCATGGACAACATTCCTCCAGGCCTTCCTGTCCTCTACCATCTTTTGTAGTCCATTTAAGCTCACGCCTACTGCTTCAGTGACTCCATCTAGCCACCTCATTCTCTGTTGTCCCCTTCTTCTCTTGCCCTCAATCTTTCCCAGCGTTAGGCTCTTCTCCAGTGAGTCCTTCCTTCTCATTAGGTGGCCAAAGTATTTGAGTTTCAACTTCAGGATCTGGCCTTCTAAAGAGCAGTCAGGGTTGACCTCTAGGACTGACCGGTTTGATTGCCTTGCAGTCCAAGGGACTTACAGGAGTCTTCTCCAGCACCATAGTTCAAAAGCCTCAATTCTTTGGCACTCAGCCTTTCTTGTGGTCCAACTTTCACAGCCATACATTGCAACTGGGAAAACCATGGCCTTGAACTATATGCACTTTTGTTGAGAGGGTGATGTCTTTGCTTTTTAGTGTGCTGTCTAGATTTGCCATGGCTTTCCTCCCCAGGAGCAAGCGTCGTTTAATTTCTTGGCTACAGTCTCCATCTGCAGTGATCTTGGAGCCCGGGAAAATAAAATCTGTCACTACCTCCATTTCTTTCCCATCTATTTGCCAGGAATTGAGAGGGCCGGATGCCATGATCTTGGTTTTCTTAATGTTAAGTTTCAAGCCAACTTTTGCACTCCATCCAAGTTAGTAGCCATTATATCTTTTGGAAATCAATTCCTCTGAACACTTGTATGCTACTTTCCAAAAATATTTTTTTTTATCCGTGCTCAATTTCCTTCCAATCATTTTCAGTGGATGAGCTTAGGATTTTGAGAGAGAGAGAAAAGAACATTCTCCATCCCATGAGTGATTTTATACATCTCAATACTTTATTTTTCTAAGTTAAAGAGTCTTAAAACTTTCAAGACTCTTCTCATAGGGAAGGCATTTGAGATCCCTGATCAATAAGGTTGCCATTTCCTGCACATCTGTTATATACTTTTTGTGATGTGGCAACCCAGAACTAAATGTGGGTGTTCAGTAAATTATTATAGTGGTGGTAAATGTAGACATGTGAGAGAGATTGTCTGAAATGGTATAGAGTTTCTTGCTTGACATAGAGGTGGACTAGAAGACTTCCAAGGTCCCTTCCAACTCTGATATTCTTTTCCATATGAACTGTTTAACATAATGAAATGCTCACAGAAATCTGAAATGGCTCTAAGTAGCGACAGGGACAATACTCAGTCAGGAACTTATGGCCTACTACAGGTAGTTCTTGAGTTAGGACTGTAATAGAGCTTGCCCATCACAGTAGTAATTCATGATTGTTGTAAATCGGGTCACCCATGTTACAGACTCAATTTTACAACTTTGTGTGTGTGTGTGTGTGTGTGTGTGTGTGTGTGTGTGTGTGTGTGACAATTATTAAGTGAATTGTTCAGGGAATCAGTGGCCTTAAATGTGACTCAGTTGTACAAAGTGTGATCAGATGATCATGGGAAGAGGGTGACCATCAGAACTTCAAATCCAGGTTGTAAGTATGTCATAACTTTGACCCGTCGCTACAGGACTGCTTGTAAACCATTTTGTTTCCATTCACTGACCATTGTCTCAAGGATAGTGTGGCTAAAAAACTGACCTAGTAGGAACGAATAAATTTTAAGATCACACAGGTTTCTCTAAATTATTATGATGTCATGCTATAATTTCCTCTCTGTCTGTCTTTTTCTTAGTCTTCCCTTTGCAATGTAGTGGGCCAAAAATATATAAACTCTGGTATTGCTTTTGCTCATGGCCATTCTACAAAGTGTCAAAGCTTTGCTGGGAGTCCAATCTATACTGTATATTTTATCGCATCCAAACAAAATTAGGTTGCATCTTCAGAGTGATTTGACCACAACTGTATAAGGAGATTACTTTGTGACCAGTTTCCTTCTGACTATGCTATGCATAGTTGCACAGCGACTATGCAGGAATACAGGATTTTATATGGAATTCAAATGGATATACCTAATTTTAGGTTGTATTTTTATAAGAGAAAGAGGCTTATATTTTTCAGCTGCAAGGAATTTGGTTCAGAGTGGATAGTCCCTGGGGTGCATATCCTGTCAAACATCTGGCTAGTCTGTCAACAGTGAGCTTTAAAGTACCACAGAGACATGCTGTTTTTATGAAATATAGGCATGCACTCCTAATATATATACATATATAATAGATGTTGCTATGGTGACAACATAATTGTTGTAAATGTAAGGACTGGAGTCCGTGATTCTATGATTCTGAAATTAATTTGCAAAATCTACAGGCATTTATCATCTGATAAAGATATTAACTGATGTCTATAATGTGCATTAATCCTAAATATGTTTGAGATACTAAAGGAAATCCTTTAGTATCTCAAACTAATCTATGAAAAGAAAGAGGAAAGCACACCATACACTATTATCAATTACTAGTTAAAAAAGTACCAAAATTCTCCACTCTACTATTTTAAACCCATGAAAGCAGATGCATTGAGTACATGATTCATGCAGGTTGAAAATAGTCTCCCCCTCCCCAAAGAACGGAAGATGAACTGTTGTCTCTCACCCCAACCTTGTCAGTAAAATTAAGACTTATTTAATTTTAATTAGTTGAGATATTTCCTTCCCATCAGCCTCTAAGGTGACATGTGCCAATAATGGCAATCCTGGCCCCTGAAAAATGCACAATAAATTGATATACCTTTTCATGCCTTGCCTTCATTCTCTCAGCTTGCTTGTCAGAAAAAAAACATGGCTGCAAATTACTGTGCTGACTCCAATGATGTTTACTGAAAGTGGTGCAAACAACTGACAGTGCATGCCTTCCTTCTTTCTCTTTAGTGTTTTGCTCGGCAAAATATCTGCGAGTGTTGTTGTTCTTTTTTTTAAAGAACCATTCACCTAGACATGTTAGCAAATCAATTGTTTGGTGATGGGGTTGCTCGGGAAATCTAGAGAGACGTAAACATCAGCTCATACTATTTTCTTCTGAAACTGTTCAGTTAGCTTCCTGGATATGTAAAGACACATAAGAAGTAGAATGATGAAGTTGTTCCCTTTGTTGTCCCTGTGTGCACACTCAGCTTTCCTTTAAATCTGTTCTGTCCCAACCTACGTGAGTCCTTGTTATGCTCGCAAGGAGAAACCCCTCTTCCAAGAAACAGGCAGGAACCACAAGAAAAAAACAACCCCTTTTATTCTCACAGACCTGAGTCAATGTCCAAAGCAAACAAACACAGTCCATAAAAACTTGATCCTCAACACGAACAGTTGCCTTCAGCAAACAGCACCTACCACACCTTCCCTTTTATAATTCTGCCAAGGCGTGGCTTCCTAATGCCTGCTCCTTTGCCTTTGGAGCCACCCCATTGCATTCCTCTGTCCTACTTGCTTCTCTTGCCTGCACTTTCATGCATCCTGGATTTGTCCCAACTGTTTTTCATCACTGTCCAACTCAGGCTCCCAGCACAGCTGTGTCTCAGCCTGAGCGCAAGGAGAGGGGCCAGGCATCTCATCTGACTGTAAATCTTGGAGCTCCTCAGAGCCTTCCTCTGACTTTAATGTCACTCCAGGCCCCTCCTCCTCCTCCTCTGATTCCTCAGACTCAGCTGCCGGATCCACTGACTGGCAAGGAATCACAACAAAATTTTGCTGAACTGGAGCACATTGGCCGAAGAGAGTTATGCATGAAATTAGTTTTATTTACATTTTGGAGATACCTTTGAAACACTCTAATGCTCCAAAAGAACACTAATGTAGAAAGAATCACCTCTCTACAGCTTGCCTAGGTTTCCATTCTAATTTGATTTGAGCTACGGAAACACAGGTTCCAGCTTCTTCAATTAACTATGGACCTTCTTGTTTAACTGTGGCCCAATTACTTTTTCTCAGGTCAAGCTACATCGTGGAATGGTTGTGGCAATACAATACAGGGGGGGGGGACATCCTTACATGAGTTACCTTGAGTTCTAAGACAAAAGGCAGAATGTATGTGCAAGGAATAAATAAGAGTATATGTGCATTTTCAAATATTATTTTAATAAATCAATCTGGATGTTTGCACAAGCAGTTGGAGATATTTTGTGGGCAGACTAGTACAATGATGCACTCTGGCATAAAATATATATATTTTATTGTCATTTCTCCAATGTATCAACATGTTCTCAAAGTGGGACACATGTTATTGTGTGCATATATAGAAGTACATGCAAATAGAGCAAAAGAGATTATCCATTGTGGGTAATATAATTTGGATGGTGACTTTCACACTGAATGTTGTGTGTTATCTTTGGTCTAATTTCTGTTACCTTTGGAAGATCAGTCACTTCCCAGCAATGTGCAGAGAAAAGTTTAACAACGGAAAGGAAAAACTACATAGAAAATATTGAAAGCTATGTTCACCCTGATCCCACTAGAAATTTAGTCTTGCCAAGAACATGAATAGATAACCTAGAATCGTGGTGGCGAACCTATGGCACGGGTGCCACATGTAGCACGCAGAGCCTTCTTTGTGGGCCCGCACGCTGTCACCTCAGTGCTAGGGCTTCAGATGGGTTTTATAAAACCTTTTCTCTTTAGGCCTCCGCCACCATGTGCAAAAAAAAAAAGGTTCAATCAATCAATCAATTTCAACTTCACGTGGGGAAAATAAGTTCTCACAAAGTTGGAATTGATTGATTGAACTTTTTAGTCCCACCCAGTCTGCCATTACCACTGCAGCTACGCCCACCCAATGGGCCATGCCCACCCAATTGGCCACACCCACCCAATTGGCCACGCCCACTCAGCACCCAATGTTACATAAGTGGGTTTTGGGTTGCAGTTTGGGCACTCGGTCTCTAAAAGGTTCGCCATCACTGACCTAGAACTTTGGGCATTGGTTCTTGTGGTCCAAAGTTGCCAAACATTATCAACATAATTTCCTGAGGTAGGCAGCCTGTCAAATATGGACTATCCCATGCAAAACAAAACATCAAAATATTTGTTAAAAATATATTCCCGTTTCCTGCTGTACTTGTAAAATTTCATTTAGTTTCATGATAATTGGAATATAAGGTAAAGGTAAAGGTTCCCCCGCACATGCATGCTAGTCGTTTCCGATTCTAGGGGCCGGTGCTCATCTCCATTTCAAAGCCGAAGAGCCAGCGCTTGTCCAAGGACCTCTCCGTGGTCATGTGGCTGGCATGACTAGATGCCAAAGGCGCACAGAACGCTGTTACCTTCCCACTGTAGTGGTCCCTATTTTTCTACTTGCATTTTTATGTGCTTTCGAACTGCTAGGTTGGCAGAAGCTGGGACGAGTAACAGGCGCTCACTCTGTTATGCGGCACTCGGGATTCGACTCACCAAACTGCAGACCTTCTGATCGACAAGCTCAATGTCCTAACCCACTGAGCCACCACGTCCCTTGAATTGGAATATAATGCAGGCCAAATACAAGCAAAACTAAAGTGATCCAATGAGCAAATGCAGAATATTCTTTATTGGCCAAGCATGATTGGACACACAAGGGATTTGTCTCCAGCACATAAGTAGGAGAAGGTAATAGGAAAGATGAGAAGGATAATAGTAATACAGTCCTTCTACATGTGTGAATATCCTTAGACAGTGCTATGGAAATTAGAAAAGTATTTAGAAAAGTGATGTCATGGGAAAAAAAACTCTTTTGGTGTTGTTTGGCATGCAATGCCCTATAGCATAGGGCTCCCCAACCACTGGTCCATGGACCAGTACCGGGCCACAGCACGCTAGCAACTGGTCTGCACAAACAACCAAAGCCCCATCCATGGGATGCAGGCAACACACAAAACCACACACTCTCCAATCTGTGGAAAAGGCTTTCTCCACTGAACTGGTCCCTGGTGCCCAAAAGGTTGGGGACCTCTGCTATAGCGGCATCCTGAGGTAAGAAGTGGAAACAGTTTGTGTCCAGGATGTGAGGGATCTGTATGTATTTTCTCAGCCCTCGTTCTGACCCGTGCAATATACGGGTCCTCAGTGGAAGGCAGGCTGGTTGCAAGAGTTCTTTCTGCAGTCTTAACTGTCCATTGAAGCCTATACCTGTCCTGTTTGGTTGCTGTGCCAAACCAGACAGTTATAAAAGTACAAATGCCAGACTAAATAATGATTCTATTTCTACTGTGCTGATGCTTATGGCTCTTCAGTCTCCAAAACAATTTCTCTTTGTCTGAACAGAGACAATGTCTATTCTCAAGCTTTATTATTTTATTTCTATTTTATATTTTATTTTAGCCAAACAATAGCCTTTGAGATTATTATTTTTTTATCTGTAAAGCTGAAAGGTGTACATGGTAATCTGGAAAGGTTTGCCTGAGTAACTCTGATACCACACAGAAGAATTATTCCTCAGCTTAAACTACCTTTAAATTTGTTTTTTTTTCCCTTCTTTCTCCAGCTGCATAGACCCAGACTAGCCTCAGGCCAGACTGTTGCGTTTCAAGGCACATTTCCTGAAGTTACCTTTTGAAGAACACTTGGAAATCTTGTCTGGTGCGAAATGTGGCTGGTGGCAACTCCGAGCATGTTTTTAGATGTTCAATTTGTAAGACAGGTCGACATTTCACCTAAGCGGCAGCCCTCCATGGCAGCTTAATTTGGTGATGTACACAAACACTTTCCAAATTACAAAGTGCACTATTTGCAGCCACACAAAAGGTCAAATGGCTTGTAATGCTGAGAAGGGCTTGTACAAAGCTTTGAAGAGTTGCTTCAAATTGAAACAGAAGTCCCTTCAGAAGCATCTGATTGGAGCGGCTGTACTGTTTTTATCCAGAAGAATAAAAGAGACTCTTGAACACCCATTCCACATGCAGGGAAGTTTTTTTTTTTTTTTTAACTGATGCAGAGTGGCTAGTGGAACTGAACTGGCCCACTTGAGTTCATTGATTCACAGCAGAGAGGTGGAAAGATGATCATTCTACCTCGAATGAAATTAATGCAAGTGGCCAAATTGGGACAATACTTGAGATGGAAAGACATTGCTTTCCACAGCCCTGGTGATAAGCCTCTTAAAAATAATTGCATATAACTGCACATTTCTCTCTTCCATACAGTTTCCATAAGAGCCGTAGTAGCTCAGTGATTACAATGAAGTACTGGAGGCTAACTCACTGCTCACTCCAGGAGTTCGATCCTGAGTGTCTCAAGGTTGACTCAGCCTTCCATCCTTCCAAGGTTGGTAAAGTGAGGACCCAGATTGATGGGGGCAATATGCTGACTCTGCAAACCGCTTAGAAAAGGCTGTAAAGCACTATAAAGCAGTATATAAGTCTAAGAGCTATTGCTATTGCTATTGCTATCAGAAAACAAAGTCACAAACTTTACTGCCAGTTTTCATGGGAGTGGATTAGTGAAGTCCTCAAACAAGATTACAATATTGGGCAACAGGATCAAATCTAATCTCCTAGCATTCATTGTGTCCCAATTACAATCATAAATTCTCTTAGATATAGATACAGATGATATATAGATATAGAAATAGCTGACATATATAGCTGATATAGAGATATAGAGAATATAGCTGATATAGAAATATAGCTGATATACTATGTAGAGGATAGATATAGAAATAGATGATATACAGATATTGATATAATATTTGTGAATGATTCAAAAGCTACTGTATTCAACTGAAAGTTATAGAGTATCATTGATATATGTTCCAGATGAAACAGTTACTTACTGGTGCTGGGCACAATAAAAAATGATTCAAATTTCTAAATCATACTTCTGATTTGGATGAACACAAGATCTGCATGCCTTTTTATTAAACTAGGCTGACTTTTTTTCTATTTCCAATTCTGTGTGGACCTTAAATAAGATAAAGCTTGTTTTAAAAGTCAAATAACTCTTCTTAAAAAAACAAGGCTTGAGTTTTTTGGGTTCATCTGTATGTAGTTCATACAGTTCATTCTGATCTTATGGATGTCAAACTACATTTTGCAAATTATAGTCAAAGCATGCATAGATCTGCCACATAAGAAAAAGCTCAAACTGGAAACATTTTGATTTTAAAAGCCTACATCAGAGAAAGTTATGTAGAAATATTATGAACTGTATAACTATAAGAGAAATTTCCTTCATTTATAGTGAATTAATAAAAAACCATGGTGGCGCAGTGGTTAGAATGCAGTAAGGTAAAGGTAAAGGTTCCCCTGCACATGCATGCTAGTCGTTTCCAACTGTAGGAGCTGGTGCTCATCTCCATTTCAAAGCCAAAGAGCCAGCGCTTGTCCGAGGACGTCTCCGTGGTCATGTGGCCAGTATTACTAGACACCAAAGGCGCACGGAATGCTGTTACCTTTCCACCGTAGTGGTCCCTATTTTTCTACTTGCATTTTTAAGTGCTTTTGAACTGCTAGGTTGGCAGAAGCTGGGACAAGTTACAGGCGCTCACTCTGTTACGTGGCACTCGGGATTTGACCCGCCAAACTGCCGACCATTTGATCGACAAGCTCAGCGTCCTATCCCAGTGAGCCACCACATCCCTATTTAGAATGCAGTATTGCAGGCTAATTCTGCTGACTGCCAGGAGTTTGATCCTGACTAGCTCAAAGTTGACTCTGCCTTCCATCCTTCCAAGGTTGGCAAATCAACGACCCAGATTGTTGGGGGCAAAAGGCTGACCCATTAAACCACTTAGAGAGGTCTGTAAAGCACCATGAAGTGGTATATATGTCAACGTACTATTGCTATTGCTATTAATTAATGTGGAGTCTCTTTGCATTTCTTGAAATACTTCTTCAATTTGCTGATAAACTGCCATATGACTAACCTTCTACCTCTTTCATGTTTACAGTTATTCATCCTTTCACTTCTCAGCTTGTCTGCAGTTTCTCAGATCATGTTATGAAAAGTCCATAGAAAAGAAAATATTTTTATGGCTTAGAAAGGACTTCATGGATTGAAGCAGTGCTCTCTTAATGCAGAAAATGTGGGTGGATTTATAGCAATGCACCCTGTAATTCAGTTTTAGTAACTGTGGCCATAAAAGTCAAGATTTTTGTACATGTAATGTTAACCATGTATAGAACCAAATTAGTCCAATTTTTCTCCAAAAATCAGGGATGTATCAAACCCTCAAAACTGCTAATGCAAGTCTGATCATCACCATAGTAGTATAGGTAAAGAATCATGATTTGATTTCATCAGCTATTTCCTTTAAAGCATATTTTGTGTGTTTTAATGATTTGCTATTGATAGTTTAACACTATGCTTTTAATTTTGAGTGAGATGTAGGGCATAACATCCTGTCATCAAGGGATAAAGTCTTCCCTTTCAATTTTTCCAATGAAAATTCTTCTACAGATTATTTTACATGAGAATAGACCACAGGTCTGCAACCCGCGGCTCCAGAGCTGCATGCGGCTCTTTCAGCTGTCTCCTGCGGCTCCCAGTGCTCTGCCATGTGCAGTCCAAAAAAAAAAAAGTGGGACTAAAAAAGTTCAACCAATCAATTCAAATATGCAGGGTAGGTGTATATCTCGCCTTGGCTCCACTCTTCAGTCAAACCCTGTTCTGCTCATGCGCGCATGTATGCACATGTGCACACATTTTTTGCGGCTCCCAGTTTTTCCTTTTGTGAGGGAACCGGTTCTGAGTGGCTCTTTCACTGTTTCAGGTTGCTGACCCCTGGAATAGACCTTGCTTCCAGCAATGTTCTACTCTTAAACAGTAGAACATTACTGGAAACTCTACTACTACTACTACTGCTACTACTACTACTACTACTACTAATAATAATAATAATAATAATAATAATAATAATAATAATAATAATAATAACAATAAAATAATAATAATAATAATAATAATAATAATAATAATAATAATAATAATAATAATAATAATAATAATTATGTGAGTGCAACAAAATCGTGCAAATTGATTACAAAGCTAGACATGACCGAGTTGCTAAATTAATCCACTGAGCATTGTGTAAAAAATACGACTTGCCTGTGTCCAAAAAGTCATGGGAACATAAGAGTGGAAAAAGTTGTCAAGAATGAGAGGGTGAAGTTCTTGTGGGACTTCCGAATACAGACAGATCACAATTTGGAACACAACATGCCAGATATCACAGTTGTAGAGAACTGAAGTGTACAGTTGATTGATATCGCTGTACCAGGAGATGCCAGAGTTGAAGAAAAAGAACTGGAAAAAATTACAAAATACCGCGACCTGGCCATTGAAACTGCGCGATTACGGATGAAACGTGTAACAGTGATACCCATTGTCATTGGGGCACTGGGAACTATGTCCAAAAACTTTGCAAAATAAATCAAGAAACTGCAGCTTCCTGCAATAACTCCAGCAAAGCTACAAAAAAAACTGTGCTACTCGGAACATCTTATATTTTAAGGAGATACCTGGTTGATACCTAGGATGCTGGCAGCAACCCATGTCAACCATTAGTGGCAGTCAATTTGAGTGTTCAGTTGACTGAGTTTCATGTTTTATTATTATTATTAATAATAATAATAATAATAATAATAATAATAATAATAATAATAATAATAATAATAATAATAAAAATTTGGAAGGGACCTTGGAGGTCATCTAGTCCAATACCCTGCTCAGGCAGGAAACCCTATACTATTTCAGACAAATGGCTGTCCAGTCTCTTCTTAAAAATCTCCAGTGTTGGAGCATTCACAGCTTCTGGAGGCAGGTTGTTCCACTGGTTAATTGTTCTAACTGTCAGGAAATTTCTCCTTAATTCTAGATTGCTTCTCTCTTTGATTAGTTTCCATCCATTGCGTCTTGTCCTGCTTTCAGGTGCTTTGGAGAATAGCTTGACTCCATCCTCTTTGTGGCAGCCCCTGAGATACTGGAACACTGCTGTCATGTCCCTCCTCGTCCTCCTCTTCATTAAACTAGTCATACCCAATTCCAGCAACCGTTCCCTATATGTTTATAAGCCTCCAGTCCCCTAATCATCTTTGTTGCTCTTCTCTGTACTCTTTCTAGAGTCTCAACAGCTTTTTTACATTGTGGTGACCAAAACTGGATGCAGTAATTCAAGTGTGGCATTACCAAGGCATTGTAAAATGGTATTAACACTTCACATGATCTTGATTCTATCCCTCTGTTAATGCAGCCTAGCACTGTGGTGCTCATAATTGGTGCTCATAAACCTTGCTCTGGTTGTAATGAGGTCAAGAATGGCTGTGCTACTCTTTATCCTCAAGGGATTCTTAATACAGAGGAACTGCTTTACATATGGATTTTGTGTGCTGTAGTTCACAAAGATTGACTGTCTAAACCGGAATCCTGGAGAGAAGGTCTAAGTCTAGTGGTGACTTACATTTTGAACTGATGGTTCAATGAGGATTCTATGGTAGTTTCTTTCCCCTCCGAGAAGCCCCCTTCCAATAAACCGTGACACTTAGGATGTCCAAGAAATGCATCATGTTGCTCTGGACCTTCTAGGATAGTTCATGATGAAGTAGCTTCAGTTCTTCCTTCCTTTTTTCACCAACAGGGGTGAAATCGAAGAAGACAGCTCTTTTGGCACAGCACTAATTCTTACTCCCTATTTCAGAAGGATGGAAGACGAGTGGCAAGCCCAAGGTCACAGAGTGAATTAGCAAGTGAAAGGAATTGGAACCTTGAGTTCTTTGGTGGGCTTCTTAGCTTCTCTTATAGCTTCCTTTCCCTTTTTCTGTTTTGTTTTGGTTTTAACTTTTTGGAGTTAAAAAAAATGAGCCATTACCCTTTGGCCCATTGCAGTCAGTAAGTCTGGCTTCATTCCATGATAGTGGCAAAAAACCAACTTCACTGCTCGTTTCTTTCCTTCCTATTTTTTGAGAGAAGAAGAAAGGAAGGAAAAAAAACAGCCACCTTAGCCTCGCTTTCTCCTTTAGCATGCTCAAATCCCCACTCTTGCCCCTTGAAAGCAGTTTCCTGACGGCTCTGTTTTGACAGGGAGTTATAAATTTAGTTTAAAGGTGTGTTTGGCTCGGAGTCTTTCTTCTTTTGTTTCCTGGCCTCCTCCCTTGGGTGCCCCTGTTTTCAGTCAGTCAACTTGATTCTTCTGTTTATGTCCTTCAGTAGGATTTTGAGGACATTGACCTGAAGAAAAGACAAGGGATAAGATACTTTCCTTCAAATTATCTGCCAGCTTTTTTCTTTCTTTTTTTTTCCTTCTGGAATCTGATAACTCCTTGGGGTTAATGTCATTTTTAGTTAGGTCAGTTTGTCTCCAGACAGCATGAATTTCACAGGTCTGCATTCAGAAACTTCTTCTTGCCTATTTCACGTGAAGGAGCTTTTAGCATTTCTCCTTCCTTCTTTTCTTTTTTCTACAGAAAACACTACACACACATATATACACACACTGTTGTGATTCAGGGTCAGCCTGTGGGTTCGGCAGTTGGGTTGGACGACTCAGAGGAGGAGGAGGGGGGTGTTGAAGAGCTTGCTGATGAGAGCCCTCAGCCAGGCCCCTCCCACCTGGTCACGACGGAGACCCAGCTGTGTGAGCCTGACAGCGTGGATGAAGATGACCCACAGCTGGCCCTGTTCAAGGACGCTCGACGCAGGAGGCAGTCAATCAGGAGTAAACAGAGGAAGGCAATGGGGCACCTCAGAAGGAGGCAGAGAGAAGCCACGCCCTGAACTGTATAAAAGGGGAATGTGTGGGAGGGCTGGTTTGCTGAAGGCAACCGTTTGAATAGCTCCTGTTTCATGGTTGGTGTCTTGTTTTGCTCTGTTTTATGTTAATTAATTTGGCAGGCTTAATTCCAGCCTCTTGCCGTTTGTAAAGGGGTTGTCCCTGCCTTTTCTGCAGGGCCGGTAGCAGGCTGGTACAGAACACACACATACAAACACATACATACATACATATGTGTGTGTATGTGTATGTAATGTATGTATGTATGTATGTATGTATTTTGCAGCCAGCAGTTGTGAATTCTGAAGAATAATTATTGTGACATTCTGCATGTTAGTTTGGCACATCCCTAGTAGAGGGCAGTTGATCATCTAGTAGCAACTGACATGAAAGTATATATAATTACGTATACAATAGCATGAATAACAGAATAACAGAGTTGAAAGGGACCTTGGAGGTCTTCTAGTCCAAACTCTGCTCAAGCATGAAATCTTATACTATTTCAGACAAGGGGTTGTCTAATCTCTTCCTAAAAATCTCTAGCGTTGGAACACCCATCACCTCTGGAGGCAAGCTGTTCCACTGATTGTTTTAACTGTCCAGAAATTTCTCCTTAGTTCTGGTTTGGTTCTCTCCTTGATTAGTTTCCACCCAGTGCTTCTTGTCCTGCCTTCAGCTGAATAAAATGCACCACACTATATTTTCTCTATATATATTTTTTTCCAGGAAAGTCATCAATGACTGAAAACAAGTTCAGGAAGATCAAAAGAATAAATAACATTGATGGCACCAACCTCCAAGAGAAGGAAGAAGAAATTGTGTCTAGCTTATGTGATATTGCTACACATCCAGTGATGTACAGGTGCTTGTCCAAGCCAGGCTTTATTATTATATCCAATGGGGAAGGAATTAGTCATTACTGGATTGTGCATATTTATCTTTCAAGTGCACAGAGTCCTAATTAAAAATAAACTAAATTCCTTTAAGTCTGAATCAGTCTTCTATGAAGTAACAGCTAAATTGCTCCATTATCTCAGCTGCTGAATCTTAAAACAATTTTTAGACAATTGCCACAAACAGCCCATCCAACATTCCATTGATCTGATGCTTTTATATATTCGCATAGCTACTATGAACCTCAACCCAATGTGACAGTTAGCAGCCTTGCTTTCCCAGCACCTGAAAAGTGAAGCAGCCTTTTAAAAACAATCATATAACTGTTCCCTGAAAGTTTCTCTATGTCTTTACACTTCAGATCCCCCTGCCTCCTGATAATTGATTTGTGAGCAGAGACCAGGTAAGAGAATCAAAGGTCAAGCTGCCCAGCCATCTGTCACATGACTAGCAAATTAGGTACCTTGATCCATGAGCACTGTGCCTCATTCATCTTCTCTTTCTCTTAAAGCACTGAGAAATGCTAAGGGGAGGAAGTGGAACAATTGGTTACATATCAGGTAGGAAGGAATTTAGAAGAACTGGACCAAAGTAGCATAGAACAGGGCTTTTCAACCTTTTCACCCGTTGTACCACTTTTAAGATATGGCAACATCCAAGTACCACCAGTCGCCTAGCAAGATGTCAAAAACTTGATGACCAAAAAAAAAAGGGGGGGGGGAAGTGATGAAGTACAGGTAGTCCTCGACTTACAACAGTTTGCTTAGTGACTGTTTGAAGTTATAATGGCACTGAAAAAAGTGCTTCCCAAGCCACGGCCAAGCAAGACATCTGCCTGCCCACCTGGCAGCGCTCTTCCTCCTGTCTGAGGTTTTCATTGTTGTGAGCATTTCTGTTGAGGATTGGCAGTGGGGGTGGGGTGGGGGGGTGTTTGGATTTTATTCCCCCCCCCTCTGCTGGGTGGTTGCAGCAGGTTTTGGTCACTTCACATGACCCTGGGACACTGTGACCATCATAAATATGAATCAGTTGCCAAGCATCTGAATGTAAATCACAAGACCCTGGAGATGCTGCCACATTCCAGCTGATCGGCGCTTCTTCTGGGCTCAGCAGAAATGCCAGGATCACTGCTGAGCTCCAGCTGGAGCCTGGTGTTGAGCCTGGCGCTTCCGCTGAGCCCTGACAGCCCCGAAGAAGCACTGATCCTGGTGCTTCCGTTGAGCCCTGACAGCCCTACAGCTCCAGCCATCTCTCGCTCAGGCTTGTGCGGTGCTGCCACCGGTTCAGCTCATTCCCCTTCCCCACTACCACTTCTCTAGGATGGTCACGTACCACCTGCCAGGTGCCAATGTACCACAGGTGGTACCTGTACCACTGGTTGAAAAGCACTGGCCTAGAACATGGTATAAAAACTTGAAGGGCTGGGATCACATCTGGAATTCTGAGAGACTATTCTGTTGCTAAATGACTGGATTTTTCCTGTTCATTCCAACTTCTTTCAGAATACAGAAATTACAAGTGAATCCCAAGGCAGGAGACAATTAAGTGCTCTGTCTGATTATTTCAGGAAGAGATGGACTTCAGGGCTTTTTTTTCTGTTTGCTTTTGGGTTCAGATACACTTATATGCACATGTATACACACATACATGTGTCTGTGACTGCATACCTGTAATTTAACTACAGCACCACTGCTGAGCAATTTTCCATTACAGAAGCATGTCATTGTACGTGGGGAAAATGCAGTCCCAGATTGGGATTACAACATTTGGATTTTACAGAATGAAACAGAATGTGCAGATTATTAGCATCAGTGGTTTTAAACAGCTCAAACAGACAGATATATGACAGACAGATACAAGACAGACAAATCGAAAGACTTTTAAATATCTCATTTTCTTTTAGGTTTAAAAAGAAAAGGGAGTTTTATTTTAAGTAAACTACAAATAATAATTGTCAAAATACAGTGCTTCAATAGCGATTAAAAAGGTTGAATTGTCTTTTTCTCACTATTCCAAGAACATTTGTTCAAGTATGCCAATCGACAATAAATATTTTTGCACAGTGTTTGTATTCAGTCAAAGTTACCTGTTTTTTCCTAAACACTGTAACAAGTAGAACAATATTCCCCAGAGCGTTATGATTCTCAGATGTACATTTTAATACTGTGAAATATTCTAATTCCTTTGAGAATCCATTTCAGAAATGTTTTTTTTAAAAAAACTAAATGTGAGTAATGTTTTTGATAGCCGACTCTCTTTGCTGAAATGTCTGAACAAAATATGTAAGTAACGCCCCATTGCAGTTAAATGTATTATTTCTGTCCATTGTCATTTCACAACATTGCTGAATGTATTATGTGATATATGAGAAGCAGATATCACCCACTCCTACACAACTAATCAGGCACTTGTCATCTGGTATTATCCTGTGCCCCATTGTTAGCCATAAAAAAAATAAAAAAATAAAATATGACATTAATTCCACAGCTCTAGAATCTCAAGACTGTTTAGCAGCAATGACTAATTTAAAAATAATTGGTTAAAAACTGAAAAACTAAAAACCAGTGGAACTGCTTGCTTTTATGGTAGAGGTTGTGGGTGCTTCATCTCACTGGAGGTCTTTAAGAAGAGACTGGACAGCCACTTGTCTGAAATGATATAGCGTCTCCTGCTTGACCAGGCAGTTGGACTAGAAGACCTCCAAGCTACTTTCAGCTGGATTCCGATTCTGATTCTAAATACCAGACCTATGAGCCTTTAACAGGACAATGCAAATTATAAGGTAAAGGTAAAGGTAAAGGTAAAGGTTCCCCTGCACATGCGTGCTAGTCGTTTCCAACTCTAGGGGCCGGTGCTCATCTCCGTTTCAAAGCCGAAGAGCCAGCGCTTGTCCGAGGACATCTCCGTGTTCATGTGGCTGGCATGACTAGACGCCAAAGGCGCACGGAATGGTGTTACCTTCCCACCGTAGTGGTCCCTATTTTTCTACTTGCATTTTTACGTGCTTTCGAACTGCTAGGTTGGCAGAAGCTGGGACGAGTAACAGGCGCTCACTCTGCTACGCGGCACTCGGGATTCGACCCGCCAAACTGCCGACCTTCTGATCGACAAGCTCAGCATCCTAACCCACTGAGCCACCGCGTCCCTATATAAATTATAAGAGGTTCCGTTAAATCAATTTGAAGAACTATTTTTGTTTATATTTCCAGTTTGAACTGTGGAAGCAATTTTATTTTAAAGAATCTTGGATCTGATAAAAAAAAATATGTGCAAAAATCAAATTGATTCAGAAATACCAGCAAGTGAATGTGATGACTTGATAGACCTGCCCTTTTAATTTGGTCTTTCTGCCAAGCCACAATTAAAATAATATATGTCCCAATTTCATGTGAATGTTTGGGGTAGAAGTGATAAAATAAAAAGTAACTCTATAGCTTAGGTCAGTGTGAGTTAGCATTTTGCCCAATTGACAGTAGCAATTTAGACTCAAAAGCTTCTGGGTTTAATCCTTGGACTTATTTCAGATTGAAACACTGGAAGAACTTCTACTAATGTCAACAATATAGACTTATAACACATGAAGCAATGATTTGACTTGAGAACTGTGTTCATACAACACATTTATCTGGTTTCAGTAGTGATTAATGTGTTGTATGACTAGCTAATCTTGGGTAGTGGAGAATTAATTTTAATTCAAAGAGCCTCTCCTTATTGTTGTTCTGCATGAACACAAAAGTGAGTAAACCTGTCGATTAATCTTCCTGCTGCCTTGAGGAGAAACTAGAGTAGTCCCATGGATTAAAAGGGAATTAGTCTAGAAATGCCATCATTTTATTTTCTTCCCTCTCTACAATTTGGTGCAGAGCAACCATAAATTAAGAATCCGTGCTAATTTAAGTCATACCTTGCTTGCCCTATAAGAACCAAGATCATTTGCTGGTTCCAACCAGTTCCAACACTCACTGAGTCCACATTACTTGCACTTGGTGATGTCAATTTATACATTACAAGCTGAGCCTTCTGCCTCAAATACATATCTTGGTATAACAAATGTATCATCTGTAACTTATCCCACCATTCATGATTAAAAAGAATCCTGATTTACTGGGATGCATTATTCTAGCTTCAGAGTCACTGGCTAGTTCCTCTGTTTACCAGCTACCACTTTCAGGTCATTTGTGAACACTTTACCTAATACCTAATACTTTACCTAATACCTAATAATCTTTTAACTTTGATGAACCTCAGGTTGATCCTACCAGGTCCATCTATTGTAGGTATCTAGTTTTTATGCAACCATAAAAATCATTGTTGAATCTCTCAACTGCCCATACAAGTACTGTAATTTGAACTCACTCCAAAAAAGCTACCAGGGAAGAACTGTCATCTTGGAAAATATATACCTCATAACTCCTTGGTGTTGCCAACAACACCGAAGAATGTGAGCAACAAGTTGAAAAATGAAACCTGAACGGAAGATGACCAAAGGAAAGGAGCAGTGGATGTGTACTATTGTAATGACTCAGCAGAAGGAAATTAATGATTCAAAAAGGTGTGACCCATTCTGGGACACTCTAATTACAGGGACCCGACAAAAAGCTGCTGGCCTAAGCTGTAATGTAATGAAGGAAGGAAATTGCACAATTGAAACCTTGTCCAAGCAGAAAGTCGAATGCTGCACTGCTTGCAACTTGGACTATAATTCAGGTTCTTCCATTAGAATCTTAAGGATCAACCAAAAATGTCTTCAGCTTTTGAGGTTCCAAATTGCCTAATCTGAACCTATGAACCAATGCCCCCAAAATCTGCTGTTTAAAACAAAAACATTGTTCTTCTTTTACTTCTTTTGCTTTCCATATTTCCTGTATATTTATGAAAGCACACACACATACACGCACACAGTCCTTGAATATTCTGTGCAATAAGCTTATTCATCTGTGGCTAGCATGCGAACAGACTCTAAATTTGCAGAACAGCTTGCATTACTACTTGTCTTGCATGGACTTTCCATTGCAAGAGAAGTAAAACACAACGTCCAACCAAGCTTCCATATTCTCATGGACCAGGGGATAAGCAACCCTCATAATTCCCATTCAGCCTTCAACTCTGTGACTATTTGAGTCAAACCCCGCCCCCCCTTAAATGTGAGCTGCTGATGAATTTTAGTATTTTAATGTGACAACTGAAAAAAAAACATAGTGCATGTGAGATAATTGTACTAATTAATCTAAATCTAGTCAAATTTAGTTGTTTTCCTGACTTTCCCCACTTCTATAGGTAACAGTTCTTGCATCAAAGCCCTCTTCCTTATTCTGTACACGAAGAAGATTTGGACAAAACCAAACTCCATGCTAAGATGAGGCAGAAGAAAATCACGTGGTTCTCAATATGCCCCATTCAAAGTTAGAGTTCTCCAGGTAATAATGGGCAAACAGCTTCCTAGGGCTTCCTAAAGCCTCCAGACATCTTTGAGATTGTTGTGCCTCTGTTGAAAACTGGCAATTTGGCTTGTTTTCTGCCATTTTGACATGTTATGTCTACAAAGCAACAACAACAACACAATGGCTAACTAAAAGAGGCACATCCCTATTATAATACACAGATCTACTAAAACTCAAAACGGGATGTGGCCCAATCCTCTTTATGAGCAAGCAAAAGAAAAATGTTCTGTACCAGCCTACTACCGGCCCTGCAGATAAGGCAGGGACAACCCCTTTTACAAGAAGGCAAGAGGCTGGAACTAAGCCTGCCAAATTTATGAACACAAAAGCAAACAGAGCAAAAACAAGACACGAACCATGAAACAGGAGCTATTCAAACGGTTGCCTTCAGCAAACCAGCCCTCCCACGCATTCCCCTTTTAAACAGTTCAGGGCGTGGCTTCTCTCTGCCTCCTTCCAAGGTGCCCCATTGCCTTCCTCTGTTTACTCCTGATTGACTGCCTCCTGCGTCGGGCGTCCTTGAACAGGGCCAGCTGTGGGTCATCTTCATCCACGCTGTCAGGCTCACACAGCTGGGTCTGCGTCGTAACCAGGTGGGAGGGGCCTGGCTGAGGGCTCTGCGGAGCCTCAAGGCCATCATCAGCAAGCTCTCCAACACCCTCAGCAAGCTCTCTAACACCCCCCTCTTCCTCCTCTGAATCGTTCGACCCAACTGCCGAACCCACAGGCTGACCCTGAATCACAACAAAAAAGAACAATTGGACTCCAATTTCCTTCTTTCACTTTGTCTATGGATCTCTCAACCATCCAGGTTGAGGTTATCCCAAAGGTGCTTTCCCCCACCCCCCGAAAAGCAACTGAGCTTTCTTGGTTTTTGTCATTTGAAAACATTTTGCTTATCATCCAAGGAGCTTCTTTTACTTTGCTTGCATCGGTTGTCCTCAATAGTGTAATGGGTGGCATATAAATTTAATAAAGAATAATATTAGGACTAAGTATTGAACACTAAAAGGTTGTCTGACTCTTCTTTTAGGGCAAGAAGACCCCTAATTCATTAAAAATTAAATGTCTTTCAAGTTGCCCTTTGATTCTTCAGCTCACGTATCCTTATAACCATTTCCAGTAAATTGTATTTGCTATGCTCATGCTATAGAATAAGAGAAGGATGAGAGATACCTACAAGTTTCTGGGACGGCTTTCTTATTTCTCTCCGTTCTTTTTAACTTTGCGGTTCTGTTTTTATAGTACTACGCTACGCTCCTACATTGTGTTAGGGACATTACACTGGCACTGGGTAAAAAAGAAGGCAATATCCTTCATTAACCTGTTATAAAATATTTCTCCCTTTTTCTTCCTTTGTCAAAAATATGCAGGTGGAAGGAATAATTCTGTAACCATTAGTTATTGAAAGTGGCTTGCACTCAGTCATGGCAGCTTCTTTTTCACCTGTTCTTTTCTGTTCTGATATTGCTGAACTACAAAGTATTTTTTTTAAAAAAAAGAAGGATAAAGCAGCAGGCGGACTCTACACTTCAAACTTTCCTTCCTTAACTGTTCCAATAAATAGGAGCAGTGTTCATTTGCAAATGAGGAGAATTTTACATTGTACAGCTCTTGCAGTTATTTTGGTAACGGAACCATGCAAGTTTCAATGGCTGTTTCTGATTTGTAGAAATATATTTTCCAAGATCAAAAGGGCCAGGGCAAGCTTTGGGTTACCAACGTTTTTATTATTTTATTTTATTTTATTTTTTTAAAAAGTTTGAATTTGGATACAGTGGACATTAAAAAAAGTAGCAGAAGAAGTGTTACTCCGGAAACTTTCAAAACTCGTACAAATTATAGAGATCAGAGTTGAAGATATTTTGATTAGTTACTGATTGATTTTCTTTTGCTCCTTTGGATTATTCCCTCATTATCTGATGATTCTTCTATATTTCTATCTACCTTATGTTTCTTCTCATTTTAAGCTATAAATTCAATAGATGCACTGATGACATTCCCATCGTGTGGTTAAGACTTCCCATAGTGGAAGACAGTTCTCCACTTAAGCACTTAGACTAAATATACCACTTCACAGAGCTTTGCAGCCCTCTGTAAGGGGTTTTCAACATATTGCCCTCAACAATCTGAATCATCCTCCATCCTCGGAAGGCTGGAAGGCTGATTCAACCTTGAGCCAGTGGGACTCAAACTGCTGAACTGCTGGCAGTCAGCAGAATTAACTTGCAATACTGATTCTAACCACTCTACCACCACGGTTCTTACACAAATACAGATAGGTTACCTATGAAAATTATGAAAATTATGCCTATAGTATGCCAAAGTTCTTACTTAAAAGACACCTTTGCTTTTTTCTTTCCAACTTGTTCTTTGTAAATGTTGATATTCTCTTTCTTCCATAAAAAGCAAAGCACAAATTGTGAGCTTCAAATTGTCCCATGTACAGCTGATGGTTGAACTGTTTGATGCAAAATTCAATGCCTGATTATTATTTTTTTTAACTCTGTCAACTCCTAAGGCATATTCCATATTCCAAGATGCCTTATCTTTGCAAACTAAGAGGTACAAATGAAAGAGAATATGAATCAAGTTGCTTTTGAGGGGAGAATATAATTTCATTCACTGACTTTATCAAGTTTGCCATAGTGTACACTCTGTCTCTCATTCAAGTGTGGAATCTTGATTTGAATTAATACTGCGTTCAAAAGAACCCTGTAATAGGAGCTAATTAGATTGCTCTTGAAAGGAACCATTCCTTGACAATTTTCTAATAAGATCATATTGTCAGATTAGGTTACATCAGCTATGAATTTCCTACAAACCATGTTCAGGTTTGTATTCAAAACAGATTACTATAAATCATTATAACTCAGGAACATGATATCAGACTTTTTAAACATACGTAACTGAGGCAAGGATTGTTGGCTATTGTTGACCCCAAACAATAATTGAATGAGGATGATAAAATTAAACTTTTGCCAATTAGGATACATGCTGTTTATTTCCTGCTGACCATTGTAGACAAATGTGTAACAAATCAACTTCCTTTGTTTGCAATGTTCAAAAGGAAGATACAAATGTATATGGTGACAGATAGTGCAAGCAGGCCAATGAGTTTTATCAATTCATTAATCTCTTTGCCAATCAAATCTCTTTTGAGGTGGGAGAGCTAATATTACTTTGGACTTCATTCCCTATTAAGTTCAGGTCAATTACAAATGTAACTTTGAATCAGAATTAGAATCTGAATAGAGCTGGAAGTTTTCTAGTCCAGCCACCTGCTCCAGCAGGAGATCCTATACCATTTCAGACAAGTGATTGTCCAGTCTCTTCTTAAAAACATCCAGTGATGAAGCATCCACAACATCTGAAGGCAAGCTATTCCACTGGTTAATTGTCCTCACTGTTAGGAAGTTTCTCCTTAATTCTAGATTGCTTCTGTCCTTGATCAGTTCCCATCCATTGTTTCTTGTCCTGTCCTCTGGTTGGAAAATAAATTGACCCACCCCTTCCTCTTTGTGGCAACCTCTGAAATACTGCAATACTGCTAATCATGTCCCTGCTAGTCCCTCTTTTCTTTAGACTAGTCAAACCCAAATCCTGCAACCGTTCTTCATATGTTTTAGTCTCCAGGCCTTTAATCGTCTTAGTTGCTCTTCTCTGCACTTTTTCCAAAGTGGGAGAGTGATTATTACTTTGGACTTCATTCCCTAAGTTCAGATCAATTACAAATTTAACTTTGCCGTGTTCTAAAAATGATACCTTAGTCATTCAATTTGTATGGCACCCATCTCACCAAATTGATTTAAATGTTGCTTAAATCCATAGAACAGTTCGGCATCAGCAATATTAAAAAATGGAGCTAAAGATGAATTTATCATATTTGTATGAAACTCAGAAATAGATTGCCCTTTTATTGAGCATTGGCTTTGGTAAAATTCAGTGAAAATAATGAAAATATTTGATGCTGGGTTTTTTTTTCATTAAAAATAAACCAAAGTGAAAATGTCCAGCAAATGTGCCATATTATAAGAACTCTGTCCAGGAGCAAGAAACTCATAAAGATTAAAGACAGAGAGAAGTCAAAATAACCTCAGCCCTTCGGAAACGTTTGTGCACAATTCTAAAGGTCTGTTCCAGATTTTCAGATGAATGTTGACTCATCTAATAGCAGGACTGTTGGTGACCCATTGAGATACAATTCAGCTATTTTGCCTCTTCTATCTTGCCTGCCCAGATTCTTTGGACCACTTTCATGCCTTTTATATCTTCAAGGAATGTATTTACCTTCTGAAAAATACACAAAGTTACAAAAGCTAACTGCTTTGAGATTGGTGAATAGGAATAAAAACATATAAGCCAGGAGATCTAGTTATATCAACTGCCTTTAGGTTAGTATCATCCATTAGCTACAAAATGAACTATTTCATAATTTGCTTCTCTTTCTCCATGCTTGGAGGAATATTTATCTCCACTTATAATTTATTCTGGGCCTATAGACCAGAAGAGAAGCATGGGGAACTTATGAAAGGCTCTTTGAATTTATATGAGTTGGGTCTTGTGCATGCATTTGGAGTTATTTCTGTTTGTTTCCTTTAATGTCCTATTGTAACTGTAATAAGACAGCCGAGTTATCTCCTCACCAGCTGTTTTTTTTTTAATTTAAACAAGATATTGGTGTTCAAACACAGTTCAAGTCCAAAGGCAGGCACATGGGGTATAGTGAGAAATTTGGGTTCATTGGCTTTGTAAAGAAAATTCTCATTAACACCGTCTCATGTGCAAAACTGCAAGTTACCCATCATCTCTTGTGTTCTAGGAGTGGTACAAATCTTGTCTGATTTATATGTTTCTTGCTTTGCATAGGAAGATATAAAGGATATCCCTTCCTAACTTTCTCAAACTTTGTGGAACAGGGGGAGGAGTTTCTGAGTGGTGGCAGATCATTGTAATAATTATTTAGTGAGAAAGCCTTGGAAGAAAATATTGACCATAGAGATTTTAAATTATTTCTTCTGATAATAGCATCTGTCTGTCTGTCTGCCTGCCTGTCTGTCTGTCTATCATTATCATCATCATCTATCATCTCTCTCATCTATTATCTATCTCTATCTATCTATCTATCTATCTATCTATGTGTATCTATCTATCTATCTATCTATCTATCTATCTATCTATCTATCTATCTATCTATCTATCTATCTATCTATGTGTATCTATCTATCTATCTATCTATCTATCTATCTATCTATCTATCTATCTATCTATCTATCTATCATGTATCTGCCTCTATCTATCTATCTATCTATCTATCTATCTATCTATCTATCTAATTATGTATCTTTAAATTTTTGTGCTGCCATTCTTGTCTAGAGGTGAATCTGGGTGACTTACAAGCATTAATAACCCATAAGCTTTAAAATGATAAAACAATAAATAATAACAATTATGATAATTTACAATTAAAAGATGGGGGAAGCAAGCACAAAGTATATGGGGAGGGATGGAGACTTCTCTTAATAGTCACCTCCAGAGAAATGCATCCTCAGTGGGCCAACTGGCAGAGCCAGCTCTTCAGAACTCAAGGTCTTCAGAATCAAATGGCCCTGAACATTAACCATTCAATTCTCCTGACAACATATTGCTTAGATTTGCCTAATAAAGGAAATATAAATCAGTTTTGCCCAGACTGTGAAGGAAATCTCTAGCAGTATCCCAGTTTCCATTTACTCTACCCTGTCCAAACACCAATCCTGTAACAAATCCTGCAGGTTCATAAATGTTCATCCATGGATGGATGATGGATGTTAGAGAAATAGATTAAAATATTCCGAAGAAAAGTGACATATTTTTTTTTTCTTTAACACTGCCAATTTAGCCAAAAGGCACTTGAAAAGATAAAGTATTGCAAAAGTTTGAGGGCCTTTTAGAACACCGTGTTCTATCAAAAATCACTCTTTAAAAAAATATGAAAAAGAAAGAAAGAGATTCATGTCAATGCAACTGCATATTACTTTGTAGGAGAACCAGCATAATGTATTGCTTCTTTCATCTAAGATTAAGGCAATTTAGTATACCAGGACATTTTTGATCTGTGATCCCATTGAACTGAAAGGTGTTGAAGTGCATATTCCTTTTGATTGTCCTTTGAAACCCTGCAGCTTAGCGTTTCTTTTTTTTTTTTTGCTCATCTGAAAAAAAAGTGGTTATGCAGTATTGCCAGCTATTCTGCTGAGAAGACCATTGAAAAAGAAGATGGCTTTCAGCTGAAATGTTAATAAAGTTGGACAGTCAAGTACAGAATTACCTTTACCAGAGCTTGTGAAGAGCTACATCTGCTACACTATACAAATAATCAATGCTTTTCATTCCCATCAAGATGAAAAACAAACAAGCTTTTGTAAGTGAGCAGAAACAAAACAAAAATCCAGCTATTTTTTTTTTCATTAAAATTCACTGGGATCATGTAAGACAGGAAGGAAAAAACAAGGAAAAAAGAACTTGGCTAAAATCCTCAAATTGTGTCCAGCATTTGAGTCCACAGAGAAAATGACAACTCTCAATGAAATAGCCAGAAAAAACTTCTTTAAAATATTATATATGTGTATAGTATATAAGGGACGCGGTGGCTCAGTGGGTTAGGACGCTGAGCTTGTCGATCTGAAGGTTGGCAGTTTGGTGGGTCGAATCCCGAGTGCCGCGTAACAGAGTGAGCGCCTGTTACTCGTCCCAGCTTCTGCCCACCTAGCAGTTCGAAAGCACGTAAAAAATGCAAGTAGAAAAATAGGGACCACTACGGTGGGAAGGTAACAGCGTTCCGTGCGCCTTTGGCGTCTAGTCATGCCGGCCACATGACCACGGAGACATCCTCGGACAAGCGCTGGCTCTTTGGCTTTGAAACGGAGATGAGCACCGGCCCCTAGAGTCGGAAACGACTAGCACGCATGTGCGGGGGAACCTTTACCTTTACCTTTTATAGTATATAAAATGTATAAACTATGGTTTGGTGACTCATTTTGTTTGCAGTTGTGCTGTTTCTGTTACTGATTGTTTCAAGCTACTAAACTTTATTTCTAACTTATGATTGTGAAAAAAAAGATGGAAGCTTTTCATATTAAAAATAGAAGTATGCCAACCAATTCTTGGTAGAGTTAAAAACTAACACACAAAAAGTATCCACAATGTCATGAACAATGTCTTAACCACCTAGTATGCACAATGTCTCATAACTTAGGAAATGCATAGTAGTAAAGTTTGATGCTACAATTTGCCAGGGGAATGGAACAGTTCAATTTCAACTCACCTAAGTTTAAAAACTGAATAGGGGTATAATCATAGTGTATCCTCTCTATTACTAGATTAGAATATTTTTGATTGTGTGATAGTATATCTTACTAGGAGCTTTTCCAAAATAATGCCAAATGTTGTGCTTTTTCATCTAAGAATACCAAACATGTCATGAGATTTTGTATTTTAGTGAGATTTTGCTCTTGAATTTTTAAAATTCTATTTAGAAGATCTGCAGAAGTACTAGTGACACTTTATCACATGTAGGAACCAGTTGTCAACCCTTATCATGGACATTCCCTGTCAAAGTCTTCCAGTGATTCTCTCTGGAGTATATTTTGTGGCTTCAGTGATCAAGATCACTTGCTTATTCAAAAGTTTATCCTTTAAAGCAATCTTTTTCAACACTGTAACTTTAAGATCTGTGAACTTCAACTAGAATCTATGCTGGCTGGGGAATTCTGGAGGCTATTGTTCACTACTTTAGATAATTCATCTGAATTTTAATTTTTTTTATCGTTTATTGCTGATGTTCAAAAGGCTAGTAGAAAAACATAAGATCTAATTCTCACTTATACTTATTTATTTATTTATTTATTTATTTATTTATTTATTTATTTATTTATTATTTGGATTTATATACCACCCCTCTCCCGAAGGACTTAGGGTGGTGTACAGGGCAATTAAAACACTATATACAACACATAATATATAAAAATTAAAATAAATTAAACCAAGTAGCCCTAAACAATAAAACATGTTCTAAAATTTAAAATTTAAAATTTAAAATCTAAAACCCCAATCCCTCAGTCCAGGCTGGCAAGTTCAAATAGCCAAGTCTTCAGGTCACGGCGAAAAGAGCAAAGGTCGGGAGCCATCCGGAGCTCAACAGGAAGCTGGTTCCAGAGGGCAGGCGCACCCACAGAGAATGCTCTCCCCCTGGGGGCCGCCAGTTGACATTCCCTGACCGATGGCACCCTGAGGAGGCCCTCTCTATGGGAGCGCACAGGACGATGGGAAGTTAACGCCGGCAAAAGGTACTCCCGTAAATAATCCGGGCCCATGCCATTTAGGGCTTTATAGGTCATCACCAGCACCTTGAATCTCACCCGGAAGATAACTGGACCCAGGAGGTAGGAGGAGAACCACTGTAGAACAGTGCCACCCACTCCCAACCCCCTGAGGCACCGCAGTAGGATACCATGGTCGATGGTATCAAAAGCCGCTGAGAGGTCTAATAGGACTAGGACAGAGGAGCAACCCCTGTCCCAAGCCTGCCAGAGATCATTCACCAGTGCGACCAATGCCGTCTCCATGCTGTACCCGGGCCTAAAGCCCGATTGGTAGGGGTCCAGATAATCCGCTTCCTCCAGGAACAGAGGAAGCTGATGTGCCACCACACTCTCAACAACCTTCATTAAAAAGCGAAGGCTGGAGACCGGATGATAGTTGTTCAAAATGGCTGGGTCCAGGGCAGGCTTCTTGAGGAGGGGCCTCACCACCACCTCCTTCAAGGCGGCAGGGAAGCTACCCTCTCTCAAAGAAGCAGTTACTACCACCTGGAGCCAGCCTCGTGTCCCCTCCCGAGCTGTATAAACCAGCCAGGAGGGGCACGGGTCCAATAAACACGTGGTGGAACTCAGCCTCCCCATGATCCTGTCCACTTCTTCCGGACTCACAGGATCAAATTCTTCCCAAGTAATGTTCCCAAGACCGCTCAATTCCCATCGTCAGGCTCCGCCCAGTCGGAGTCCAGACTGGCCCAAATCTGAGCAATTTTATCTGTCAGATATTGACTAAACTCCTTGGCACAACCCTGCAGGGGCTCCTCCCTCACCTCCTGATTCAGGAGAGAGTGAGTCACCCCAAACAGGGCGACCGGGCGATTATCTGCGGATGTGATGAGGGCAGCGAAGTAATTAGACTTCGCTGCCTCCTTTGCTGCAAGATAAGACCTCGTAAAGGTTCTTAACCACAATCGATCAGACTCAGACCGGCTGGACCTCCAACAGCTCTCTAGGCTCCGTCTCTGACGCTTCATCTCCCGGAGCTAGTTGAATATTTTAAAAGGCCAGAAAATAGGCATAAATATGTTCCTTATTTCTAGATGAAATTTATCAAGATGATAGGATTCCAATTTTTCTTTTGCCCACTGGAGAAAATTTACTGCTGTTAATCTTTCATGTAACACAAGTAAAAAAAAATTCATGCTCTCCCAGTATCTCATCACAAATGATGTTCTTTCTTAACAATTCTGGTGAAACTCTCAAAATAGATTTGAACTGTTTTCTCTAAAGAGTTAGTTCTATGGGTGTCTCTAAGAAAAGTTTACAAGAAAGATATCTTTTTCTGCTCTTTACATATTTGTAACTAATATGGAAGATGACAAAGTTCTTGTAGCTTCTTGAAGGCAAACAGTTCTTGTAGGCAGGGCTTTTTTTGTAAAAAAAAAAAATAAAGTGCCAGAACTCACACATGTCATGCAACCCGCCTTGCCTACCCTACAAGGTTCCATCCAAAAAAGGTGCTGGAACTCTGTTCTGGGCATTCTATGACAAAAAAATGCCCTGCTTGTAGGACCTTATACATTTCAGGAGGAGGAAAAATAGCATTAATAGCTTTGTTTAATGTTAAAGAAAAGAAGAAGAATCTAATATCCCTAAATCTACAGGAGAGATTTTCTGTAGGGTCTAATTTTTCTTATCACTCTTTCTTCCTTCATTACATTTCTAACCCTGTTATATTTGGTGTGCTACTGTGCAATGATGCTACAAATGTTTTTTACCACAAGGGAGCTTAGAGAGCAAATCAGTTTGCTAAGAGGGAGAAATTGTATACACACGTGTAGTAAGTTCCGGCAAATCTGATCATTACACAACAAACGCAATTGGGGAAGATCAGGGCAACAGCTTTATTAGCTGGGTGATTGCCCATCCACTTAATATGTTAAAAAGTCCTGTGACCCACATCCCTAAGGCATGACAGAAACAGATTAGGAAACGTATATTACCTCATTAATTTAAAGAGGGCAATTTGGAAAGCTTACAAGAGGAATTGAGGGTGTAATATACCAAGTAAGCGGCAGTTTTACGCATTATTCTTTCTTCTGACTCAGCAACAGTTCCTCCACCTCTTCTGTCAAGACCTAAAGATTCTGCCTGCTGATTTAGCAAATGCAAAAAAGGTGCTTAGCACAAATTTCTATGCTAACCAAGGGCCAAAAGCCTACACAATGCCCATCATGGGTGATGGATGATTTGTGGAAAAGGGGAGGCTAGAACCAAAATCATTTTCTCATGCTTTTTAAGATGGGTAGTCTCCTAAGGAGGAGCAGGAGCTGGACTTTAATGAGAATAAAGAATTTGCTTAGAGCCAGGGGTAGGCAACCTTGGCTCTTTGATGACGCGTGGACTTCAACTCCCAGAATGAACTCCGAGGAATTTTATTCTACTGCCATTTCTGCAGCTTTAACTTCTGAAAAAGTGATGCTGATGCTGAGTTTGTGAGGGAATGGCTGCTTTCAGATTTGATTATGATACTGTTATCCATTCAGTTGTGTCTGACTCTTGGCAATTCTATGGGCCAGGTCTCTCCACATCTTCTGCTACTGCACTATTTCTTTGAGTTGTTCTGCTCTGGCTGGTGTTAGCTTCGATGGTGTTCAGTTACCATATTCTTTGACGGACTGGTTTCCTTTGATTGCTATCCCTTTCAAACATAATTGCTTTCTCCAGTGAATTTATTTATTTATTATTTATTATATTTGTATACCGCCCTTCTCCCGAAGGACATGGCCAAAATACTGTAAGTCGGATACAGTTTTGTGATTTTACTTTCCAGTGACAGGCTTGGTGTTATGTGCTCCGGTACTTGCTTATTAGTCACTTCTGCTGTCCAAGGAATGTACAGGAGCCTCCTCCAGCACCACACCTCAAAAAAGTTGATTTTCTTCCTGTCTTGCTTTTTAAGCTTTTACAACCATAGGTGGCTACTTTCAAATTTAGTACCTAAGAATGGAGAGAAAAGAAGTGCTTAAATAGAGAGGACATCTCCAGAGACCGTTGTTCCCATGTAAGCTAACAGCCATCACTAAATCTGAGCAGGAACTTCTGGAATTAATGAGTATCAACAAATAGCAGAAAATGCCTGTGGCAACTTGTCTGTGAAAGCTCTATCCTTTTGACAATGTAAGTGTTTTGATTTCTGCTGTACAAATCCTGATGCCAGGTGGGTTGAATATTTCTACATATATTAGAATTGTTTTGTCCATGCTGGGCTGAGTTTGTAGCCCTTTCTTCACTTTCTAAATGTGTAGATACCTCCTTGAACAGGTCATTTGCTTCATTGTGTAAAATTGCAGGTAACAATATAATAAAGATGTTTGATTTGATTTATCCCAATAAAGTACAGCTCCTCCTATCCCATAGAATATCTGACCTGCACTCTGCTTGATTTCTATATAGTAAGATAACAGAGTTGGAAGGGACCTTGGAGGTCTTCTAGTCCAACCCCCTGCTCCGGAAGGAAACCCTATACCATTTCAGACAAATGATTGTCCAATTTCTTCTTAAAAGCTTAACAAAGTCTTAAAAACTTCCAATTTTGGAGCATCCACAACTTCTGGAGGCAAGTTGTTCCACTGATTAATTGCTCATGTTGTATTTCACGTTGTCTTGGTTTGTGGGTGATTTTTTTAAACTTAATGTTTTTACAAAAAACTAAACGGACAAATTTGCTTTGTTATATTTTTTTAATTGTACTGCACCCAAAGGAGGCTTCCTGAGTTTGAGCAACATCCTTTGGGGTATTTTTTTTAGAACATTGAATAATAAGATTGGAAGGGAACTTAGTAGTCTTCTATTCTAACCCACTGCTCAAACAGGAGACTGTACCATTCTGGATAAATATCTATCCCTCCAGTAATGGAGCACCCATAACTTCTGGAGGCAAGCTGTTCCACTGGTTCATTGTTCTTACTGTCAGGAAATGTCTCCTTCTATCTTTAATGATATTCCACCTGTTTCTTCTTGTCCTGCCCTTAGGTGCTTTAGAGAATGGGTTGATCTCTTCTTCTGGTAATGACCTTTAAAGCCCTACATGGCATGGGTCCTGAGTACCTTAGGGAGCACCTGCGGCCGGCATCAACTTCCCTCCGCCCAGTGTGCTCCCACAGAGAGGGCCTCCTCAGGGTGCCACCGGTTGGAGAATGCCACCTGGAGGCCCCCAGGGGGAGGTCCTTCTCTCTGGGTGCACCGGATTTGTGGAACCGTTTACCGGTTGAGCTCCGGACGGCGCCCGACCTTTGCTCCTTCCGACGGGATCTTAAGACTTACTTGTTTGAACAAGCCGGCCTGGCCTGATGGGTTTTGGGGTTTTATTACTGTTTTTAATGTATTTTAACTTATTGTTTTCAGGTATTGGGCACTGTTTAATTTTTTCTTAATTTTTGTACTCTTATATTAGTATTTATTGCCCTGTTCACCGCCCTGAGTCCTTCGGGAGAAGGGCGGTATACAAATAAAATTATTATTATTATTATTATTATTATTATTATTATTATTATTATTATTATTATTATTATTATTATTATTATTATTATTATTCTCTGTGACAGCTCCTCAAATACTAGAAGACAGCTATCATATCACCCTTTGTCCTTCTCTTTAGTTTGTGCTAAGCGTACAGTAAGAAAATCTTTTGGTCTGAGTTCCCCATTTCAACTGGGTAGATTTCAGTAAGAAAATTCAGAGAGGAGTCTGGTGATCGTAACATGCTTTCCTGTGGCTTATGCCCACATTTACATAAAACCATAAGCCATGATTTTACCAATTACAAAAGCAGAGTTTTCATTCAACATTCAAAGCTGCTGCCAAACATATCCTGACTTGGCAGAACATCTGAACCAACCAATTATATTGAGTATCTGGGAACATAAGCACCCCGTTTCTCCTTTAACTTCTGAGCTATTCGGCAGGTATTCAGATGCCAGAAATATTCTTCTGGTAGCCCCATTAAAAAAATGATTTAAATCTAAGGACTAGTTGACCTGAAAAGAGGTTGCTGGAAACTGCACATAATCTAACTTAATTTATTCCAGTATTAGGTAAAGGTAATGGTTCCCCTGCCAAATGTGTGCTAGTCGTTTCTGACTCTAGGGGCCGGTGCTCATCTCTGTTTCAAAGCCAAAGAACCAGCACTTGTCTGAGGATGTCCCTGTGGTCATGTGGCTGGCATGGCTAGACGCCGAAGGCGCACAGAATGCTGTTACCTTCCCACCGTAGTGGTCCCTATTTTTCTACTTGCATTTTTATGTGCTTTCGAACTGCTAGGTTGGCAGAAGCTGGCATGAGTAACAGGCACTCACTCTGCTACGTGGCACTCAGGATTCGACCCACCAAACTGCTGACCTTCTGATCGACAAGCTCAGCATCCTAACCCACTGAGCCACCGCATCCCTTATTCCAGTATTAGTGCAGTTAAAAAGGAAAATGAGGATGGAGTCTTATTAAAATTGAGAAGTTGGATTTTAATTAGACATTCCCTTAGCTTAGTTTTAATAGTACTGGCAGTGTAGACTAATTGGGGGAAAATATTTCAGTGTGTGACATAACCTGGCTTCTCTTTTACCCCTCCCTTGGTTCATCTGCCTGCTTATTTGGCCACCAAAGTAGGTTTTGTTTTGGCAGATTGCTCTGTTGGAAAATCTCTGAGGTCAGCTGGGAGGTTTCTTCTGGCATAGGTAACTGAAACTGTCAGCCTAACTCTCTTCAAACAATGCATCTTTGAAATGGAATTGCACTCTAAGGCATGGAATAGCATAGCTAAGTGCAGACATGGTATAGCAGAGATCAGTGGTGGGATTCAAATATGTGAGTGTGGATGCCACTTCCAGAAGTTCATTGTGGGCCTGGGCAATAAAAAATTAGCTACCAGTTCTACCAAACTGGTGCAGACTGGCTGAATCCCACCGCTGGGAGCATAAAAGAGCCGAGGTTGCCTACCCATGGTCTAGACCCACCTTAGCTATGAAAGCTGGCTGGGTGGCTTTGGGCCAGTCACTCTCTCTGAACCCAACTCACCTCCCAGGGTTGTTGTTGTGGGGGAAAATAGGAGGAGGAAATTGTATTGGTTGCGTTTGCCATGCTGAGTTATTTTTAAGAAATAATGAAGAAGGGACACAAGCAAACAAACAAATAAAGTAGCAACAGCTACCTGATCAGATAGCAAAGAGCAAACTTCTGTACATGTTGCAAAGGTGTCAAACTGCCAGCCCTGTGGGATATATATAGGTAAAGGTAAAGGTTCCCCCGCACATGCGTGCTAGTCGTTTCCGACTCTAGGGGCCGGTGCTCATCTCCGTTTCAAAGCCGAAGAGCCAGCGCTTGTCCGAGGACGTCTCCGAGGTCATGTGGCCGGCATGACTAGACGCCAAAGGCGCACGGAACGCTGTTACCTTCCCACCGGAGTGGTCCCTATTTTTCTACTTGCATTTTTAGGTGCTTTCGAACTGCTAGGTTGGCAGAAGCTGGGACGAGTAACAGGCGCTCACTCTGTTACGCGGCACTCGGGATTCGACCCGCCAAACTGCCGACCTTCAGATCGACAAGCTCAGCGTCCTAACCCACTGAGCCACCGCGTCCCTTTAAGGGATATATATATATATATATATATAAATCTTTGGGGCAAAAGTCTTCTTTGGATCAAAGCAAAGGAAGAAGAAAAGAAGCTCTTTTTCCCCACTGAATGTTTTGTTTCTGACGCACAGCATTTGCTGAGCTATCCAAACTCTGTTTCATAATGGAGAGTTAAGGCACAGCAAAAGAATTCTACACGCTGTATAAATTTATAATAATACACACTTAGGAGCTAACAGAGAGTTCTATAATCAATAACTTCAATAACATGAAAGGGAAATGCATTTTTCTTAATAGAAACAGGTCGTGTTTATACAACCGAAATGTCATCTGTATTATGAAGAATTCTCTCCTATTAGCTAATAGCTCTTCTTTTATTAAATTATAGGATAAAATTCCCACAGATGCACTGAGAAAATAATGTTAGTGATAAAATCCAAGTGCTTTCTGTACTGTTATAGCCTCGTGTCTTAAGCAAGTAGTTAGATGAAATCTTAACTCTCCTTCACAATCAACTTGAAACAATATCGGAATGAACAAGTCAACGGCATGCCTGCTCCTTGCTATTTTGAATTGCTTCCTAAATTATCCATTAGGTCAATTTATCTTTCTCAGGTACAGGAGAACAGCAGATTCATATAGCAAACATAAATCTATCATCTATCTAAGAGAACCTAACCAATTAAATAAATATGATGAATTGACTTCAAGATTATAAATAGGATTTCAGCAATATACATTTCATCCCTGCTCAAGTAACCAAAGAGTCTCAAGTTTTTAGGATATACTGTATTAGGAGACAATCAGGCTGGAATTCAAGTTAAGACTTTTTTTTTAAGCCTAGTTTCAATCTTTACAATACTTCAGGAGATTCTCCCTTTTTTATTTTATTCCCTTCTCATTTTTATAAAGTCTTCAAAGGACTGAAAAAGTGGCTCATGCTGTGCCAAAAAGATCTTCTATTCTTTATTGTTGTTGTTGTTGTTGTTGTTGTTGTTGTTCAGTCTGTTGGTTGGGGACTAGAGGTAGAAATATAATGGTTCAATTTAGTAGAAGCTCATTTAAGGGGGAAAAACGCAGAACAATAATTTTTGCAAAATTCATCCAGGTAGAATTGCTATCGTTATATTTTTACAGATACATACACTGATCACTTTCTTTAAAAGATGGAGGCTCTTGCCTCTAAAATGTTGAATTTTACTATCTTAATTACTTGTTGCGAAGAGCCAAGAAAGGGGATGGGTCTCAAAACAAAAATTCATACAGGTAATCCTTGACTGACAACATAATCAAGAACAGAATTTCCTTTGTTAAGCAAGGAAGCTGTTAAGTGAGTTGCAATCTTTTTTTTTTGCCATGGTTGTTAAATGAATCGCTGCAGTTGTTAAGCGGTCACCTGGCCATTAAGTGAATGGGGCTCCACCCACTAACTTTACTTATCAAAAGCCATCTGGGAAGGTCACCAATGACAATCACATGAGCCTGGGATGCTGAAACTCTCATATATACATGTCAATTGCCAAATGCCCAAGTTTTGATCACATGGCCTTGGGTTTGCTGCATTGGTCATAAGGGCGAACACCAGTCAAAGTCACTTTTTTCAGGGCTATTGGAACTCTGAATTGTCAATAAATGAATGGTTTTAGGTTGGGGACTACCTATATTTAATCTGAGTCAGTCATTGGGGCCAGAGGTTAAGTCTTTCGAGCCTTCGGATTCATGCAGGAGCCCTCCCTCAGAGAACTTCTCTCTAAAGGAATGTGTTCTTTGGGCTATTCTGTGTGTAGTATTTATGTGATGCCTGGTTGTGTGTGGGTTTTTAGTTGTTTTTTGAGCTGCTGATAGCCAGCTATGAAGTTGTTGGCTGTTGTTACCTTGTGCTGCCAAGTCTATTTTATTTACCAGTGGTGGGATTCAAATATGTGAACAACTGGTTTTCTGTGTGGATGCCACTTCCAGAAGTCCATTCTAGGCCTGAGCAACAAAAAATTAGCTACCGGTTCTGCCAAAATGGTGTGAACCAGCTGAATCCCACCACTGTTATATACTACCTATATTTGCCCCAACCTTATTTTATATTTCCAATTAATTCTATGCCACATTGAATTGGAAGCAGGTTCATAATTATCATTGACCTTTAAGACCAAAGGAGAATCTTGTCTAAATGGCAGGATGTTCATCCCCCTATGGATGGCGGTAAATAACAGAGAAAAATTAATCAGAGAAGGTGGATTACCCATGTCACATGCTTTAATTGTGTACCGAAAGTATGATTCAAAAGCATTCATTAGATTGTGGAGAGTCATTTCAAATAAGATGGGCTGGAAAATCATAAAGCAGGGCCAGTTGCAGAGATGAACAACAATCACATGTTGTTTTGAAACGAGCAGAAAGGGAAGCTCTCATCTTTGGATCCTGGGGTCATTATTTTCCAGCTTTAAGTTCCTTCCAAATGATTTCTGCAACACTTTCTTTTTTAAAAAAAGTCTGCATAAAATAAAGATGCATTAAAATGTAAAGTATGGGTACCTTGTTTGTATGCATTATTCATAGGTACCTTTTTATGCATGAACATTTCTCCACATATGCTTTTCTGCATGCATATTTCTCTAAGAGTCACATTTTATGACATACCAACATACACACACACACACACACACACACACAGAAACCCCAGTAGTGTTCCCCTTTCTGTAATACATTTTTTGTTCCATTGTAAGCTGCTCTGTAACATTTGGCAATTTTAATATCTGACTGGCTCCCTCTTTTCATACAGGATCATCTGTCATAGTAAAACACTTTTAGGAAAGTGGAGGACAAATTGTAATGCAACACTAGTTCAAGGCAGTTCTGTCACTCAGTGGTGTCATTAGCAGTGGAAATAAACTCAAAATTAACCTGGCAAGATTCCATTTATTTATTAAGTGGTGGGAGGGTGGGGGTGAATAACTAAGTCAGATATCTTTAGTTTTCCAAAGCATTGAGGGCTCTTCAGCCTGCAATTATTTGGGAGGAAAAGGCTTATTAAATTCAGCTCTAGTGTGGATTCCTCTCCGCTTGAAGTTAGATTCTATTTGACAAGGATAAGGAACAAAGAGAGCAGTGGTCTCATTAGTGATGAAGAAGGATTCATGTCAGTGCAAGTGAAAATTCTAACTCTGCAACTTAAAAAAAGAGATGGGCAGCTCTTGAAGTCAGAGAAGACGGAGACTGAGAACGCACTTTTGTTTGCATAATATTCCATATATCACTGGAAAATATGAACTCTATCAGCTTCAGAAGCCCTTGGCTTTACTGAACACCTACTCAGGGAAAAGGTCAATGATTTGCTTGCCGCTCTGTTGGCATTACGTAAAACAGCAGGAAGGATGGGCACTATGGAGGTTTTCCCAGAAATCATCTTTCTGAACTCAGCCTCATCAACCTGATAAAACACATCATGAAAAAAGATCTCATTAAACAGCAGATCTTGCCTCTTGGTGACCTCTACATCACCAAGAGGCAAGAAGCTCCCAGGACTAAGAGAATAGAACTTTGATCTCAGGACTATTTCATCAGCTCAGTTGCATTAAGTTGCAAATTATTTTGGGGTGTGATAGTATAGATTGACAATTACATCTTTCATAAATCCCAGCAGAAAAGTCATTCCTTAGGATTAAACCCCTGATTGGAAAGGGAAGTTGGCGGGCAAAGAATAATCAAAAGAGCCCAAAGTTGTGGTGAAGAAATTCCAAGCAAAAAAAGACAATGGCAACAGCTATGTGGGTAACATTTGAAAATGGATTAAAGCTAGTTACTGGATTTTGGTAGTGTTGGCAGGAAAACATAAGGGGGAGGGAGAGAGGGAAGAAGGAAGGAAGGAAGGAAGGAAGGAAGGAAGGAAGGAAGGAAGGAAGGAAGGGAGGGAGGGAGGGAGGGAGGGAGGGAGGGAGGATGGGTGGGTTCGGGAATGGGGTAATGGAATGTAGAGGAGACAGGGTTAGGGAGGGAAGGAAGGAAGGAAGGAAGGAAGGAAGGAAGGAAGGAAGGAAGGAAGGAAGGAAGGAAGGAAGGAAGGAATCATTTGCGACATACCTCACCCCACAATTGCTTTAAATTAAAAGTGTGATTCAGATTGCTCTCTTTATCCAGATTCATTGATGTTAATAGAACTGCAATTTTAGCACCCTTCACAATTGGCTAGGCTGGCTCAAGCTGCTTTGGAACAATGCCTGGAGAATCACAAGCTTTTATTTTTGATTTACATCACATTCTCCTTCAGCCAGACCAACATATGCAGTTTGCTTAGATAATTGGATTAGGAGAAATATAGCAAAAAAACAACAACAATACTTATTCAGATACAAAAGGCCACCAAAAGTAAGATTAAAGAAGAACTTTCTCCCCTGGAGAAAAGAATCCAGACATATCAAAGTATAGATGGCTGAATATGACCTTTACAATAATCCTCCTAATTGCACCCTGATGGATCATTATTTGACCATTTCTGAAATACTCCTGGTGAATGAAAGGAGGCAAAAATAACTATATATGCACTCTCTCTGTCTCAGACACTCAGTCATTATATATTATTAATAAAAGGAACCATGAACATAAGTGCCAATGACATGGCAAAATGTGACATATTGCGTGCTAAAAAAACTAAGAAAATATAGGATGTGGTACCTTCAGCTAGGTGTTTCCTCACTTCGACAGCAAACACAAAGTGTTAATTGGATTCAGTTTATCCCTCTAAACTTTTTACAATTAAAATTCACTGCAGGATGAAGAGGCCTCAGTAAGTGTTTTGCAAAGCAGCTAGAGACAAGTAAATTCCATCCCACTCAGCTCTCAATTATCTCTAGTGTGCTGTCTTGCTGCCTTGCACACTTTCACACACAGAGTGACACATAAATATTCCCCTCCCATCTTCATTGCCACAAAATATATAAATCCTGACACAAACCCTCTTCTTTATAATGTACATAATCTTCAAAGAATATGGTTATACTCCAAATTGTGTTCATAAGTACATGGGCTTTGTACATCTTTCTAATTCAAGTTATTGGTTTACTACATGTCCTTCTTATTGTTTATATCATGGTAAGCCCAAATGAAATTATACACATTATGACTTAGAAGGCATGAACTCAAGGGGTTTCCCTGGCAGAACAAATAATTTCATGCTTTCTTGTCCCATGTGTATTACAGCAATAGAAATGGTTCTGTGCGTATATCACTGACTCTGTTTTTCATTCTGCTTTATAGTGAATAAGGAAGCCTATATTTGAAGTGTATTCTAATAATTTTGAACTGTTTTCCCTCTGCAATCAAAGATACAGTCAGATAAACTAGCATTGAATGCCATTTTTTCAGGTTAGGTAATGAAACTGATTTGGCTTCTCTTGAAGATGCCCAAAGGCAGGTGGCTTAACCTCACCAATTTAGCATAATGAGACTCTTGGGGATAAATAGCTACAACTTTAAGCATCCTCATTATGAGCCCACAAATGTTGTAAGGTTGCATGCTGGAAGAAATCAGTCTTATATTGTAAGTAATAGAGTAAAACTTGGCTGTAGATTCTCTGTTGCCAGTTTCATGTTCATTGATCATTTTTGTCCAGTGAGAAAATGGAAATAATAAAGTGAATGTACGTTATTTGGTTCAAACCAATTCAGTGGTACCAGATTTGAAAACTGCTGGTTTTGACCTTCAAAAGCCTAGTTGACTGGATATTAATTTACCCATAACATAGTATAATGCCATCCCAATGTTCACAAGATCTTCTGGTGACCTTCCTTTCTGTATATTATACAGAAGATAGATTTGCCTTGAATTCTTTCTTCATTGTTAGCTTCAATACTTAGGAAGTTTTGCCAATAAAAGTAGGATATATGGTATCCTTGGAAAACACTTGATGCTTAATTGCCACTACTTGTTGATCTTGGAAAAGTCCTTTTTGTTATTTTATTTCTTGATTTTGATATTGATCAACAAAATAATTTGAGGTTCAACACCACCCTTTGATTTTTTTCACAACAATTTTTATAATACATAAATAGGTAGTTCTATTTGGTTAATCAGCATCTTTGAACAGAGGCTGGTTCTTTTCTGGTTAAGATAATTGGAGAAAGATAGCAGTCACTGAACTTTAGTGAAGTAAAATTGGGATTAAGCACAAAATCAAAGTCTTAAAGAAAATGCCAAGACAATTTAAGAAATAGGTGACCTAAACATTGTACTCTCAGGTCAGTACAGAATTATTTCTATTTTTGGCCTAAGGCATCAATTTGAGAAGCAAAGACCTTCCTTGAATGTGGAACAGCTTGCATATGAATGAAGAATGAAAACTGGCAAGACAGCATATTCATATGTAGTTTGCCAAAAACACATTCCCATTTCATGCTACTTCTAGGAGAGGAAGATGTTTAAGAACAACTGTCATCAGTAATTCACCAATTCAGGACCCTGGATAGCTACTGAAATATCAGGACACTCAAGAGCAACCCAAGCAAATCCCGATGCAACTACATTATAGTACCCCAGGGAAAGTCTTTCAAAACAACTCCAACCTGTCACATTACTTTAAGACTTAGAGGGAGGGGGAGGTGGTGGATTGTTGAACCAGCACTCTATTATAGTTTATTGTTCTTTCACTGCATGAGTTAATGGGCTGTGTCTGGATTTATCAATTCTCCCCAGTGACTCTCTGTCTTTTTAATAATAAGAGTTATTAAAGTTTAAAAATGCAAAGATAAACAAATAATACAAACTAAAATATATACAGTAAAAGGAAAAGGGGGAAATGAAAAGTGCAGAAAAAAGAAAGAAAAAGGAAATACTGTAAAGCACTATGGAGTGGTATATAAGTTTAAGTGCTATTGCTAAAGAATTGACTTCCCCCTCCATTAAGAAAAATGGAAACAGTTTCAGTAACTTATCACTCTATCTAACATTTCAACCAATGATCTTTTCTCCCCATATCTCATATTTTATCTATAAACAAATCATAAAACTTCATCATTCCGTCCTCATTAGCAAACATTCATTAAGGATTATCAGAAATAACAGCATATATATTTTATGCTTAGTCAAATAAATATATTACACATTCCTTTCCTTCACCTATAACACAGTAACTTATCATTTACTCTAAAAATGCAATAAAAATTACTTTCTCCCTGAATTTTATTTCTTATCTATAAACAAATCTTTAAAGTCTCATTTCAGCCTAATCAAGAAACATATATTTAAAACAGAACCAACATATTAAAAACTGTAAACTTTAATCCCTTTAATTTGTGTCTCACAAGCTCCTCTCAGAAACTCCTTCACACGTTTAACCCATACCAGAACTAATATCTATATTTAAACCTTAATAAAAAAAACCAATTCAATCAAATAATACTTTACTTTTAACACCATAACTTATTACTTTTTTGGAAAATGCAACAAAAGATCTTTTTTCCATATCTTATCTTAAAAAAATCTTTAAAGCCTCATCATTCCATCCTGGTCAACAAAAACCCATTAAGAGCTATTAGAAAGAGCATGATATATATTTTAACCTTGATCATATAAACCAATTTTATATTCCTCCATTTTTGCTTTTAAAAATCTTCATGCATATTCCCCTTAAATAATATCCAAACCCTGATTTATTTTCATTTTCTTTCTGCATTTTCTCAAAACTTCTTCAGAAGTATAACACATATCTTTTGTAAGTCCAAAATACTGTAAGATAATTAGTTTCATCAGCTGGAGTTCCTCTATACAGAGTGCTTGAGGGCTATCCCAAGTCCTCCCCTTTATCCAGAGAAGTATTTTGATCCATTTGCCAGGTCCTAGTTTCAATGCTATTGCTTACCCAGAAAGCTTCCACTATTTCTCAAAAAATGCTTACATTTAGTGTCCACTATACTTTAGGTAAAAATGGGATAGAAATTCCCTTGAGATCCATAATGTGTAAGAAGGTTCTTTAAGATAATTTACCAGATATCCCAGTCCTTTTCTAATCAGGAAATTATCATCATCATCACCTTATATCCATCCACTGCAAAATAAAGCTCTTTTTCTTGAAAGTTATGGACTGAAATTTACATGCTGGTGGGTCGGTACATATTTTTTGCAAGTTTAGGGTTGAGAGAGACGTACTGTCCCAATGTTCCCCCAACTGGCATCTTGACCACTGCAGCCCAGTAGTTTGGAGCTGAAGGGAAGGACTTGTCCCTACATCACACTGGTTAAGGTGCTAGACTAAGAATGAAAAGACCCTACATGCACGCACACACACAGAGACACACATACAAAAATCGATACACAGACACATTGAAATGGATCAAAACCAAATCAAAATAAGTTAAAAGGGGAAGAAGTTTAATGGACAGAAAAAGCAAATCTCCATGTGCATTTTAACAGTTAATGCAAAAAGCAGCTGTGTCAACAGCGATGGTAATTTCTGTGTCACAGTTCTCCTTCCATCTCCATTTACTCATGGCATGCCCAATTTAATATTAATGATTCACAGCCAGTCACTGCCGAACCATCTGCAGCACTGGCACATTTGTGGTTAGGGACCAAGGCAGTCTCATTTCATCTTTACAGCTCCTATTGTTGCCAGTGGGAATCACAGTCTTCCTGATTAAAGTCAGTAAATAGCTGCCGAAGTAGAAATGCAGCTCAGGTCATCCAAACAGAATGTTTCCTGGCGCTTAGCTGGTTCATCTAGGAGATATGGGCTGGTTCCTGTGGTTGCTCTCAGATAAATCAGAGAGCCCTATCTGATGCATGGAAACATCACAATGGGAAAAACCTGTTATGCAGAAGGTACTGCTGAATTATGAATTGCTAATAAAAGATGAGCATCACCATCCATGCAGATTTTCTAACCAGCTTCATCTCCCTCTGTTCTGCAATTAATTTGCACTGACTGCCATATCAGCAATAAAAATCTGAACCTGTGAGTTATGGCTAAATTATTATATAGGGTATCTTGTTTCTCAGAAAATAACTATTCAGTAAGTTGGTGGCATGGGTGAAAATATTAATGGAAACATTGCATGTTACATCAGGAAAAGCACTGAAATTTGCAAGGAGAGGCTACATAATTTACAATAAATGCAAAAATTTGCTGGTCTTAAAGGACAGCAGAGATATTTTTTTAAAATTATAATAGTGTGATGTTTTTCTGTCTTTCAAAAAAGAGAACCTGGAGTTAAATAATCCATAATTAAAATCACAGTTATGTTAAATATGTATGTCACTTTTCAGTGTCCCTGTAGAGTTTTCATCTCATTACAAAAATAACCCCTGGATGCTATTAAATAGCTGACTCATCACTTCATGGAAGCATTTGTTTGACTCCATTATTCATAACACTCAAGACGACTAAAATTAGTAAAACACAAAAAGAAAGAAAATAAGCACAAAAAGTCAACAGCCAACTCTCACATTCAAAGGAAGACCATGTAAAAATCTGACCAAATAATTGGAATTCAACACACGTTTTGATTTGGCTTGTATAGGGTTGTTGTTATTAATGCTAGAATAAGATTCATTTACAAGCATTGGTAAATTTTATGAAAGAATAAAGGAGGATCATATGAGAAGGTATCAGGTTAGGTATCCCCTCGAGGCTATTATTATTATTATTATTATTATTATTATTATTGTTGTTGTTGTTGTTGTTGTTGTTGTTGTTGTTGTTATTATTATTATTATTATTATTATTATTATTATTATTATTATTATTATTATTATTATTATAAAATAAGGGACCTTGGAGTCATCTAGTCCAACACCCTGCTCAGGCAGGAAACCCTATAACATTTCAGGCAAATGGCTGTCCAGTCTCTTCTTAAAAACTTCCAGTGTTGGAGCATTCACAGCTTCCGGAGGCAGGTTGTTCCACTGGTTGATTGTTCTCCCTGTCAGGAAGTTTCTCCTTAGTTCTAGGTTGCTTCTCTCTTTGGTTAGTTTCTATCCATTGCTTCTTGTCCTGTCTTCAGGTGCTTTGGAGAATAGCTTGACTCCCTCTTCTTTATGGCAACCCCTGAGATATTGGAACACTGCTTTCATATCACCCCTAGTCCTTCTCTTCATTAAGACTAGACATACCCAATTCCAGCAACCGTTCTTTATATGTTTTAGCCTCCAGTCCCCTAATCATCTTTGTTGCTCTTCTCTGTACTCTTTCTAGAGTCTCAACAGCTTTTTACATTGTAGTGACCAAAACTGGATGCAGTATTCCAATTGTGGCCTTACCAAGGCATTGTAAAGTGGCATTAACACTTCACATGATCTTGACTCTATTCCTCTGTTAATGCAGCTGTATCATATCTATTATTTGTTGTGTCAGATTATGAAACAAAAAATGTTGAAAATAAAGCTGTCTCCCAAATCTGTTGCCTTTACATCAATATGTAGTGTACATATTGTTTTACATAGCTTACTCAACCTAGCTGTTTTGTATGCAGGTTCTGCTTATTTATTTCTTCCTTTTAGGCAGTATTGTAGCAACATACTTTGATATGCATTCCACGAAACCACATTTTAAAGCAACTAGGTCCTAACATATGTTGTTTTTTATATAACATTTATTTAAAATGCAGAAATGCTTATATAACTCTCTGTAAAGTACACCAGCTTAATCATACTTTCACCAGTGGGAGAATGATGGATGACAACAGACTCCGATCATGGCTAATCTCTATGCTGTGTCAACATTTGCTTCAGTGCATGTCAGTATTTTTATTTTAAAAAGGTTTCTGATAGCTGATCTGGGGGATGGGTGCAATCAGGTATCACGGACCTGATTATCTGCCTCCTATGACTTCTTCTCTTATGACCACATCTGAACCCAAAATTTCCATTGCTAAGCAAGACAGTTATTAAGTGAATTTTGTCCCATTTTATGACCTTTCTTGCCACACTTGTTAACTGAATCACTGCAGTTGTCAAGTTAGTAATACAGTTGTTAAGTCAATTGGGCATCTCTGTTGACTTTGCTTGTCAGAAGATCACCAAAAGTGTTCACATGACCCCAGGACATTGCAACTGTCATAAATACATGACTGTTGCCAAGCCCAGATTTTGATCACATGACCACAGGGATTCTACAATGGTAGTAAGTGAAGTCACTTTTTCAATGCCGTTGTAACTTTGAACAGTCAGTAAATGATTGGCTGTAAATCAAGGATTACCTGTACACATCAAGGGATAAAATAACAACAGAACAAAAGATATTCTCCCACTTCAATTTTCTTTTTCTTCCAACAATCATGATACATTCAACAATGTCAATACCGGTATACTTTATTTTACTTACATATAGGTAAATGTAAAGGTTCCCCCGCACATGCATGCTAGTCATTTCCAACTCTAGGGGCTGGTGCTCATCTCTGTTTCAAAGCCGAAGAGCCAGTGCTTGTCTGAGGACATCTCCGTGGTCATGTGGCCAGCATGACTAGACGCGAAAGACACACAGAACGCTGTTACCTTCCTACCATAGTGGTCCCTATTTTTCTACTTGCATTTTTACGTGCTTTCGAACTGCTAGGTTGGCAGAAGCTGGGACGAGTAACAGGCGCTCACTCTGTTACGTGACACTCAGGATTTGACCCACCAAACTGCCGACCTTCTGATCGACAAGCTCAGCATCCTAACCCACTGAGCCACCGCATCCCTTTTACTTACATATACTCCTTACCTAATGTTAGGTTTTTGGTTGTTTTTTTTTAAAGGAGCAGCTGCCTGCAAGACATTTTCCTTTATCTCCCTTCTCTGTGGATACCCATTTGTTCCTCACGTTTCACTGTTTATCTGTGAATTTTTATTTGTATTTGTGTTTTGCAGAGGGATTTCTTTGCTTAAATCAATCAACAAAGTAATTTGCACTTCTAAATTCCATCAAGGACCATCTCTCTAAAGCCTGGAAGGCTTAAGAAGGCTGCTTGAAAGATTAAAATGTTAAACCTTTCTGGGGTGGAGGGATTTTTTTTTTAAAGAGCAGTTTGTAGAATGTCACGCAGCCAATGTTTGGGGACATTTTCAGAGCCAAAGAGAAACCTACAGGCCAGCTGAGAACTAGCATGGATAGAATTAGCACTTATCTTTTAACTGTGCATGTATACATGTTAGTCATGCCTAAAATGCTTCCGTTTGAATATGGCTTTCCTGCAGATAAATCCACTGGAGGGGCATATTCACCGTGGTAGGCCTTGATTTTCTTTTGAATGATTTGAATGTACAGCTCAGCCCTCTTCTCAACCAAACCCCAGAGGTAGCATTTGAGAAATACCTACCACAACAGATAAGAACTGAAACCTTGTTAGAATAGCAGAAGTCAAAGGAAGTGGGAGAACTATTGAATCTCTTGTCCCAAAGGTGCTTTTTGATATGGATGACAAAGAATCTTCATAGATGTTGAATCTCTTAATGGTCTACTAACTAACTAAGCAAGAGTTAGTACTACAGTAAATCAAAACAGGAGGAGGAAGAGGAGGAGGAAGATGGGCTTATTATTTATTACCTGTATTGATATAATAATATTTTTTGTTAATTCTTACATATGATTTGAATTAAACTGAATATTTTCAGTAGTATTTCTGATTTATGAGTCAGATGTAATCAGAAGTTATATGTTTCCACTTTCCACTAAATAAAGAAGTTGAATTTTAGGAAACATTGGCCATTCTTACAGAACACAACCAAATTAGATATTTGGGTGTGGAAATTACATTTATGTAATGCATGATCTGTAAACTCAATAGACCACAACTGGTAAAGTAAAGGGACGCGGTGGCTCAGTGGGTTAGGACGCTGAGCTTGTCGATCAGAAGGTCGGCAGTTTGGCGGGTCGAATCCCTAGTGCCACGAAACAGAGTGAGCACCTGTTACTCGTCCCAGCTTCTGCCAACCTAGCAGTTCGAAAGCACGTAAAAATGCAAGTAGAAAAATAGGGACCACTACGGTGGGAAGGTAACAGCGTTCCGTGCACCTTTGGCATCTAGTCATGCCAGCCACATGACCACGGAGACATCCTCGGACAAGCGCTGGTTCTTCGGCTTTGAAACAGAGATGAGCACCGGCCCCTAGAGTTGGAAACGACCAGCATGCATGTGCGGGGGAACCTTTACCTTTACCTTACAGAAGAAAGTAAAGAAAAGTTTCAGAAAAAATGTAGTAAGCTTCATCCTACAATGTTGGGCAGAAAATATTGTTAAAAGTATTAAAATTATATGTGGGGGTTTTTTTTACTCTAGAATGTTCAATATTTTATCTTAGTTTAAAGTTTGACACAAAAGAAAGTGACCTTATGCTTTTTTAGAATTATAAAACCTCTCTTATTTTATTATAAAGCTTCCCATGTGGCAGGGATGGCTTTAACTGCATTAAACTCCATTTAATATTCCCAATTTTTATCATCTACAATTTTATTTTCAGAATGGAACAAATTATACCTTTTAAGAGGAATTTCTTGTAGTTTAATTATTTTCTAAAAATAAGAACCTGGTTTCAGTACAAGAAATTAAGGGGAAAAATATATTGTTTGTTTAGTATTTGGTGTGTTTTGTTGGTCATGTGTGGTTTGGCATTCAAAGCTCATGGTTTTTTTAGCTAGCAAGGGTAATGTTAGGAATTGTAGAAGAAAATTAACCAACTAGTGAAACATTTTAGGGACTTATCCTGTATCTGATTCCATTTTGACAACTTCTGAAATCAACCTGTGAGTTAACTCTAGTTGACAATCACTGATCTAGGACAAGTACATTTGTCACCAAAATACTTTATAAATGGAAAAATCATTTTTACTTTTTCCCCTTATTGATTCCAAACTGACTCTAAATAATGGATCCTTGTGTTCAGCAGAAGAATCCATCTTCTACAGCTTATATTAATACAATAAAGACTTCCCCAACATTTGGCTATAGGCAATGGCTACTGAGAAGAAATTGTATTGGCTGCTATTGCAGATGGACATCTGATGCATTCAGAGTGTTGGGGAGATTTTTTTTTCACATTGGTTCAATACATGTTTGCCTTTACAGCTTAGTTGATAGAACTCCTTGTAGCTGTTGACAATCTTCTGTACTCAAATCCTCAAAATGAATTAACCAGTGTGATGACAATAACAAATAACAATTACTCATAAATAACAATGATCATAAAGTCAAGAGTATCTTAAAACCATTTCAATGCAGTATCATTCAGGCTCAGTTTGAGTTTTTCACTGTGTACTTATGACAGTATTAACTATTTTAAATGATTTGAATAGAAAGAGGGAAACAGTCAATTTTTTACTACAGGATATCGAGCTTGGTCTAGTATTCAAATTGTATTTTAGAGAGCGCTGTCCAAAATAGCAGCTGTGTTCTTAAATTTGGCAGGTTTCATGAGCTCCTAAAGGCTCATTACACTATGTGCAAATCTCCATTAAATCCAGATTTTAAAAGTGGGACTTATCTTGACATGTCCATTGAAATTTTCTTGGTGACAGTATGCAAGTGATTTGCCATTGACTTCTGGGATTTTTATTTTACTTTCCAATTAAGCCCACAGGCTTCATATTCCCTGGTGAACTTCTGTTCATGTACCAATGCAGCCTGACATTGCTGAGCTTCTGAGTCAAGACAAGGTCAGCTAGCTTCTGCCACCTGCGGAAGTAAAAATGTCCTTGAGTCAAGGTCAACTGGCAACTGACTCCATCAAGGTTTCTTACCAGTCCAATACTGGTTTATAGCATGATACACACATGGTCTCTTGCTAGCTCCAGGTCAGTTTTGTCTATCTTAGAATGCTAAGCAGGATCCTAGACTGGAAAATTAAAATTAAAATCCCAGAAGGTAATGTTCTGTACTGCTGTCACAAAACCTGCACTGGATATGGTCATGTAGTTCAGGGGTGTCAAACTGCTGGCCAGCAGGCCGGATGCTTCATGAGGAAACCATGCCCACCCCATTGCCGGCAATGGGGAAAAAGCTCTGATATGTTGCGCAACATCATGTGATGTCGTGAGTTTGACATGTCTGATGTAGTTAGTAGGGGTTGGTCTTAACTTTATTTTATGTTAAAATAAAAGTCAGCATGACTTGACTCTACTTAGTCAAACTAGTTCATTGATTGCCAGAGGGTTACTAAAATAAATTATTTACAATGTCTCTATTCTCATGACCAGATATGCTAGTCATGTGATTTTTCAGGAATAGCCAAGTATCAGGCTCTCCTTTCCTGGCTCAAATTGAGTTAAAATTTTCCCAAAACCCAGCATCGCTAATAAGGAATATTTATTATAAAACCAGTAATGAGTCCACTTCCAAGAACTGTTTGCCATCTGACAGCTAAGGCCGCAGTTCCTAGCTTATATCCCCCTGGGGTTTATGAATGTTGACCAGAAATCCAGTATAATAAATAAAGTCTAGCTCATAATAAAACCTTCAATAAATTTGCCTGTGTTGTCAAGGTTTCCTCTGCAGATAGTTATTCTGTTCTTAGATGGTGACCTTCTCATGGTGTAGCCACTTCACTAAATATTTTTTTTAAAATGTCACAGGGTAGATATTGTTGAGATTTCTTTTCATTATAAGGTAGCTTTCATAAAACTGTTCAGCACAAACCTTCTTTTTTCAAAAATTGCTGGAGCAGCTGTCATCATAAATCAGTACAAAAGGGGCAACCTGAAATATATATCATGCATTCAATTCAATGTTGTCTGCATGGACATAGGGTGCCCCTTGTGATGCTGGAATATTTCGGAATCTTCCCTCCAAGGAATAGCAGTAAAACAAATCCAGCACAATTGTGCCTGACCCTGAGGTCTAATACAGACTTGACATGTATTAATAGCAAAAGATGTTTGTTAATGGAAGAATTTGTTCCATAGTGGTGGTCTAAGAAATTGAATCAAAGAAGCTGGATATCAGCAAAATCTAAATAAACTTCTGAGTTGGTTCTATGTGAATACTTCTGTGCTAGAGGTTGCAGAATTGAGCAACAATCTATGGCAGAGCCACTCTCCCAAAAGCCAGTAGGTCAGTCCCTTAAGATGTGCTCTTGACCCATCCATTCAGCCAACCGATTACATAAATCCCTGGCATATAGTTAACAAATTATATTTAAGAGGCTTAAGGATCTGTGCTTTCCTTCGATGTTTCAACCTCATTTTCTAAGATTGGGAGAACTATTGCAATAATCTCATCTTCTGGGGTGTTTGCAGTGTTATTGATGTTGTAAATAAGAATGTGAGGATTGGAATGTACCAATCTACATTGGCCTTTATTAATTTTCTGGTATAAGTTCACAGCTGGATAATTTCTCTTGCTTTAGATGTTGTTGGTTTTTTCATCTGTTTCACTTCAGGGATTGCTATTGGGGGACAGCTTGGCAAGTCTTTGGAAGGCACGCTTAAGAGTGACCTAGGAGAATTAGAAGAATGATATGATGCTCAGAGATGTGATTCCTAACAATCCACAGGTATACCCTAGGTTAACTGGCTGAGCAATTCTGGGAGTTGATGTCCACATATTTCAAAGTTGCCAAGTCTGAAAACACTCTGATCTAGATCAGGGGTCCCCAACTCCAGTCCATGGACCGGTACTGGGCCACGGCATGCCAGCAACCGGTCCACACAAATAAGCAAAGTCTCATCCGTGAGATGCAGATAGCACACAAAACCACACACCCTCCAGTCCTCAGAAATTCTCTCTCCACAGAACTGGTCCCTGGTGCCCCAAAGGCTGGAAACATCTGATCTAGATGGTCCTATGTTGGAACTGGAATGAGCATTCCAAAAACTGAAGGACCACTCCACCTCACACCTTATATTAGCTTCTGCCAAACAGCTGCCATCATGAGACTTACTCTGAAGCCTCTTGCACCTTTTTTTAGTGTCCATTAAAGTCCTCCTGGAACTACCTGAGGTGTTTCCTTTGGAGAAGTTCTTAATCGGAGCTTTTTTGCTTTGATTTTTTTGACACACTCTGTCAAATTGTGTCCTTTGTTTCTTTGCCCGGAAATTTTAAATTGGTTTGGCATACAACAGCAAAACATTTTTTCCTTAAGTTCATAGCCTTCCCAGATGACCGTGGATATAGAGTTAGTTTGCACTGTAGTTTGCACCATTTATTTTTCTCCTCACTCAAGCACCCATAAAACTTTCACAGGAGGAAGATAGCAGGCATCTTTCTTTAAGATATTAGATGGAAACTTATCTTTTCATGTTAAAGGCAAGTGATTGCACTCAGGCCTAGGTATAATTTCCAAAAATTCTCAAACATTAGTAAGGTAATTGCCATTTTTTTAAAAAAATCTCAAAATCAGCTGTTTTGCTTGGATTCTTCTCTTGATCTATACTTTATTTTCCCGACATTGTTTTGGGAGTTTTCTCTGTATTCATCTTCTTTGACCCTTTCATTTCTCAAAGGAACATTATGTTGAAAACCTCTGGTGGTGAAGAATTTGAATCTTGCTAAATAATTATGAATATTCAAAAGTCTGCTTGGATTTAACTTTGGGCATAGATAATTGCAATTCTTTGGCAATTATATCTGGCAACCAAATAATATTTATTAGGATTTTTTTTTTAAAAAAATAATGCTTTGTCTTGAACAGCAAATTAATTTTGTTTTTGCAACAATGACATGATTCTAGCAAACTGCTTCATTGTAAGAAAGATTTGCTTTAAATTCTTTTTTTAAATATGTTTTATTGATTTTTAACATAATCACCTTAATATTTGGTAAACAGCGTGTTGTCTGGGTTAGTATTTAAAAAACAATAACAATTAATTTGTATAATTCTATAGTCCATATAATGGCTTTGCTTGATTTTCTCTTCTTCCAATAATGTTCTCTTATGCCAACCTTAAATTAATACAAATCTTATTATTTGAATAAATGAGAATTAAATATAAACATTTTTCTCATGTTTCTGCAAATAATAACCACATCAATATAAAGCTTCTTTTCTAATTGATCTTCCTGATTGCCTTGTCATAGATCCTGAATTCTTATTTAAATTTGTTTTCCACACAATATTCAAAGCATTCCTACTGGTTAAGATTTTCTTGAAATTAGTTACACTTAAGTATTTAAATCTTTTTTCTCATACAAGCCATCTCAACACTTTTACATTTCTCATATATTAAAAAAGGAGGAAAAAAACAGAGAAAACATTTCTTTTATATAAACCATCCTTTAAATTTAAATGCTTTAAATTCTTTACTTTCTCAATGCGATTAACATTCCCATTCATGGCTCATCTGACCTTAAACAAGAAGATGTGAATAATTTATCTTTGGTTCCATATCTTCCATCAAGACCGCTTCCATGGATTACACCTTTGTGCTGATTCCTTTCTTAAGTTTTGCTCCAGTGCTTAATTGGTTTCCTAGCTGGAACCCAATTTGTCCCTTGACTTTCATCTTCTGGCTCATTTCACTTCAAGCTCATTTTAGATTTAATTGTTGTACCCAAATCTGTCTTCCAGTTGCTGGAAAGTTTTCTTCTATGCTGAAAGAGGCTTCTGTTCTCATCTCTCTTTTTTCCAGCAAAATATGTTTTCTTCATTTCAGAGTTTCTTTTATCATTGCAAGGCTAGGAAAGGAAGTTAATGTTGATAAGTTGTCTTCTACTCATTTCTCCATCACTTTTCCATCTCCCCAGTTGCTTGAACTTCTGAAAATAGTTCCATGAGAATTGATGTCTTAGAGAGGCAGCTAACTAATGTGTGGAAAACCAAGGATAATGCACAGCAATGAAAGGAGGATTCTGCAATGAAGAACAGGACACTGGCTCACTTGCAAGAATTTCATATATGGGATTTTTAATGGATTCATTGAATATAAAAGGAACTGAGAAGCAATTTATTTGCCAGTAACAGCATCTGGCTTAGCTATGACCAGTGACCAAGAGAGGAATAGCATCAAAGAAGCCCCATATGATAATGTGAATCTAGAACAAGGGTGTCAAACTCAATTTCATTGAGGGCCGCATCAGCATTGCGGTTACCCTCAAGGGGTCAGTGGGCGTGGCCTGCTGGGTGGGCGTGGCTAGAGTGCATATGGCCTACTGGGTGGGCGTGGCCAGCTCTACATCATTTGCATCAAGGGTACCTATGGGGGCCCGGGCAGAAGTGGGACAAATCTGAGGGTCTCTGGCAGAAGGACGGTCTCTGGGCCAGGGCCAAGGCAGTGGGGGCCATTCCCTCACTGTTTCCAGGATGGCTTTGCGGGCCACATGAAACCACTTCGCGGGCCAGATCTGGGCCCCGGGCCTTGTGTTTGACATGTCTGATCTAGAACATTTAGGCAAAATGATACAGGAAATCCATCCACTCCTTCTTTCAGTTAAGCCCAGAGTATCTTTCAATGACTTGCTCCTCTCTTAACTGGCAATTTGATGGAGGCCCTGTTTGGCAGCTGTAAAAGCTTTTCAAAGGCTCAAGTCAAGAGAGAATCAATTTTACTATATTTTCTTTGAAAAGCTGGCTCTCACTTAATCCTTTAACCTAATTTGAAGTTTTTAATCTTATACACTAGAAGGCAACACGAGCAGAGATGAATATTAAAAGGATATTATCTGATATGTGATTGAAAGCTTTTCTCCAATTCTTCATTTAAAGCCTCAATAGCAATGCAAACGGGATAAGCGGATTTCCTTGATTTAGGCTGCTCTTTCCAATAGATAAATTAACTGGGCCTGCCGTGAGCTTTCTGTGTGTGCAGCTGGAAAAGAAAAACTGACTCTGCCAAACTCAGTCGAGTGACACCAGTGTAAAAAGATGCTTCATATTGCTTAATGATCATGAAAACATGCTCCAGAAGGATTTCCAAGCTTTTATTCTATAGCATAAAGAGGATTACTCCTGTGAGAAAGAATTAAACATGCAAACAATATTTCATAATTCAAAGACCTGAAGGCATCTGATAAAGGAATTCGTGCTGTAGAAAGAAACTGCTTGAAAAACCCAAACATTTGGTGATTGCTTTGAGCTATGTGAAGCATTGGAAATGACTTGTGCGAGTTAGTCACACTCTTTTGTGTATTTCTGTATACAGTACATATAAAGAAAATATCTGGGTACCCTACAAACCAGCTTACATAGTTAGAAAGGGGTCATAGGCTCAATCAGACCACTGCCCCAGGTCACTCAGTATGGCTAATACCAGCCTTCTTCAATGTATTGTCTTCTAGACAATTTCCTTCGAACATAGTTTTTGATTAAAGGTAAAGGTAAAGGTTCCCCCGCACATGCGTGCTAGTCATTTCTGACTCTAGGGGCCGGTGCTCATCTCCGTTTCAAAGCCGAAGAGCCAGCGCTTGTCCGAGGACGTCTCCGTGGTCATGTGGCCAGCACGACTAGACGCCAAAGGCACACGGAACGCTGTTACCTTCCCACCGTAGTGCTCCCTATTTTTCTACTTGCATTTTTATGTGCTTTTGAACTGCTAGGTTGGCAGAAGCTGGGACGAGTAACAGGCGCTCACTCTGTTACGCGGCACTCGGGATTTGACCCGCCAAACTGCCGACCTTCTGATCGACAGATACCTAAATACTGTGATCCCAATACATCCGGTTAGCATGAGCTCAGCAAGCTTGATTTATACTAAACAGCAACAGAGCACTAGGAGTTTAGTTCCCTTTTTCCCACCAGCCCAACAGGAAAATATAACAGAATAACAGAGTTGGAAGGACCTTGGAGACTTCTAGTTCAACCCTATACCATTGCAGACAAGTGACTGTCCAGTTTCTTCTTAAAAGCCTCCAGTGATGGAGCACCCACAATTTCTGAAGGCAAGCCGTTCCACTGATTTTAATTGTTCTCACTGTCAGGAAATTTCTAGGTTGCTTCTCTCCACGATTAGTTTCCATCCATTGCTTCTTGTCCGGCCTTATGGTGCTTTGGAAAATAGGTTGACCCCTTCTTTTTTTGTGGCAGCCCCCCAAGTATTGGAACACTGATATCATGTCACCCCCTAGTCCTTCTTTTTATTCAACAAAATGTCGGATATTGAAATGCTGGGATCTTTTTCCCAACTTCCCAGCCTATACAACAGCATAGAATTTGCAGGATATGTGTCATCAAATTGTTAATTGTCCTTGCTTAGCTTTTGAGATCAACCAAGTTTGTCAGCTCTGAATGTTTTTACTAATGGAATTGTCCAGCAAAATTCTCCAGCAGTGCATCTCTATCTTGAAGTAGCACGCTTAGAAAATGAAGCCACCATCACAAATAGTCGAGATTGAACTCACAGCTTCTACGTTCTTGTGGCATTAACTTCAAGAACCCCCCAGAGGTTTTTTTTTTGTGACCCACAGAGTTCCCTCCTAAATTAACACCATTTAAACCCAATCAGCCTTTTTACAATCTGTTTAACAGAATTCCTGCTACTTTTCCAAGAAAGTATAAAGGGCTAAAAATAAAGACAGATAAGGGATACAGGCAACCAAACTGATGTAAAGCTAATATTAGTAGTTTGTTTATTTATTTAATTAGTTGACGCTGAGCTTGTCGATCAGAAGGTCGGCAGTTTGGCGGGTCGAATCCCGAGTGCCGCGTGACAGAGTGAGCACCTGTTACTCGTCCCAGCTTCTGCCAACCTAGCAGTTCGAAAGCACGTAAAAATGCAAGTAGAAAAATAGGGACCACTACGGTGGGAAGGTAACAGTGTTCCGTGTGCCTTTGGCGTCTAGTCATGCCGGCCACATGACCACGGAGACGTCCTCGGACAAGCGCTGGCTCTTCGGCTTTGAAACGGAGATGAGCACCGGCCCCTAGAGTCGGAAACGACTAGCACGCATGTGCGGGGGAGCCTTTACCTTTACCTTTACCACTGATACTAATTATTGTAATCATGTTTTCTATTCTAAAATGTACTTTAATCATGTTTTCTGTTTTAAAAATACAACACTTATAGAGGGGTACAGATCACAACTGAAAACAAAAATTATTAATTTCACACTTATAAAAATGATGGTATGATAATTGAATTGGCAAACATAATAATACTAATAATGCTCATATTCATGAGAATTATTAGAATACTAAGGATGAGCATATGCATCACAATAATAAAGATAATTATGATGCATATCTGTCCTGGTTTCCCCCTATCCATTCTGTCTCTATTGTTCCACTCCAGCCCCAGATACCTCTCGCTTTGGTTCTGGAATATTCAGTTTTGCTTGTATCTCTGAAATTGTTTACTCAACCCTTAATTATATAAGAGTACAAGATGTGGCAGTACATAAATGAAAAAATATAATTTTAAAAAGGATACATGGCTTCGTTGCTCCTGCTGCTAGTTTTCCATATTCCTGTTACACAGCATTTCAGTTAAGACCAATTTCTGGATTAGATCCTGGACTTTCAGCTACTGATTTCCATAAAAACATTACAGTGGCATTATGCTATCTAGAGAGAACATTTCAGGTTACAGAACTCCTATTTATTGGCTGCATCACTAGCTTCCGAAACAGTTCTAAAATTCCTTCTGGGAGAAGAAGTCTAAACACAGGTCCAAATCATCCCTTTTATTATTTGATTTTTTTAAAAAAAAGTAGAACTCTCTGAGCCTGCACAGTAAAATAGGCTAGAATGCTCTATTTTTCCAATTAATTTATGGAATGTTGCTTAAGAATGCCCATTTGCTATGTGTTCTTTTTTTTTTTTTAAAAAAAAAAGATATTTTCCCAAAGTTTCTAATCCAGGTATTAGATTGCAGGGTAGCAGAGTGGGGGGAGGGGGGTTGAAATATGAGGACAAAATACCCCACTTGCCTTTTGGATCACAATAAATTGATGCCAAATGACCCTGCAGCAGAAGAAAAAGTCACATTTGGATGTTACTTCTGTTTAGTCATCAGTTTTTTTATCCCTTCAGGCTAGAACACTGAAACTATATAATGTGGACACTGCCTTATAATTCAGATCTTTACAACCCAATAAGCCGTTTTATAGATGCATAAATATACATTGTAAAACTGCAATATGAGCACACTCCCAATAAGATTATCTGATACCTCCCCTTCTGCTGGCTACTGTGGCAATGTGGATGTGATTAATGTTGGAATATCCTACATACACACAGGGACACAAAAATTAATAAGCTTCTTTTTTTTAAATGACTTGGCAGCATAGAAAACAACAGAGATCTTAAGGCTTTCTCTGCATACAGGAAAAGAAATAAAAGCATTCAGTCTAATGTGGTGTTTTTTTTTTAAGCTGACGATTAAAGGATCAGCAGTATTGCTGAAGTTGGATTATCATTCTATGCAATGAACTCATCACCCAATGTGGAGATGATGTAATATAGTATTAGTCTGTCCTTGGCCCAGTTTATATTTATATATATTTATTTTTATTCCATTCTCTTTATTTTTATAAATAACTCAAGGCCACAAAGATATCTAATACTTTTTTTTCTCTTCCTACTTTCTCCACAACATTGGGACTAGAACTCACATCGTCCCAGTTTGTAGCTTTGTGCCTTAACTACTAGACCAAACTGGCTATCATTTCCAAGAAGACCTAGGAGAGGGAGGAAGACCTAGGAGATGGAGGAAGAAACAGTTGAGCTATGCTTAGCTGAGTTGCCGTTTTGAGTGTTCCAAGACTGGAGGCTTTTAAGAAGAGATTGGACAACCATTCGTCTGAAATGGTGTAGGGTTTTCTGGTTGAGCAGGGGGTTCTGTTTGAGCAGGAGGTTAGACTGGAAGACCTCCAAGGTCCCTTCCAACTCTCTTATTCTGTTATGAGATGACTAAAGGGTATATGAGAAGATCCAGTCATTCTATACAGTAATCTTCCCAGCCATCTGAGGTTTCATAAGCTCAAATCTGAAAGAGGACAACCAACAATTCTCTCGAGGAGCTCTCAAAATCAAGATTCCCTCCTCATGATGTTTGATATGTAGATAGCCAGGAACTTCACAGACTGATAGAAAGACTTTTCTCCCCTATGTGCAAGAGGAGACAAATGCCAGAACCATCCATTATCCTGTTAACCTCGTAAACATACATTCTAAACCCACAGCAGAAGAAATTCTAAGAGCCTTGGAAATGTGAGATGGGGGAAAAATGCAAGACCTTTTTCATAGAGGGGAAAAAAGTTTCAAGACTGGAAGATAAGTGTCGGGAACGTGCTTGGTTTAAACAATAATGAAGGAGAAACTGTGTGAAAAGAACCGAAGATCTAAATCCATTTGCTCCAAGCAATAGTATTTCTCAGGGAGAAATAGATAAAAGATGGCCTTTCCAGAACATGTCTTATTTAAAAAAGAGAATGAGCTCCTTCAGTAACTTGGGAGAGAAAATAAACAGTGACATGAATTTCAGAGGTTTCTGCAGTGCAAAAAAGGGGGGCACAGCTGGAGTATGAACAGGGGCATTCACAGAGGACAGAGGGGTGTCAAAGAAGCAAGGAGGCACTACCCAAAATTGAGTCCACCATCTTGACTTTTTGACATTCCCCCCCCAAATGGGCTCCCATAGTTATTGTTGTGGGGAAAATGTCTACTTTAAATAAAGAAGCAGAGATCCATGCCACAAAGTACCCCTTAGGCCTGCACAACCACATTGATTACTGGGTTCTCAGACAAAAGAAGGCAATAGAGACCCACACTAGGCAAAGTTATAGTTATAAGAAGGAATTTTACCTAGGAATAGCAAAGCAATGTAAATCATACTGTGATTTTTATAGATGAATGGGACATCTGATAATAGCAATAGTAATAGCACTTAGATGTATATATCACCCCACTGTGCTCTACAGCACCCACTAGGTGGTTTACAGAGTCAGCATCTTGCCCCCAACAATCTGGGCCCTCATTTTACCCACCTCAGAAGGATGGAAGGCTGAGTCAACTTGGAGCCCTGTCAGGATCGAACTCCAGGCTGTAGGCAGAGTTAGCCTGCAACACTACATTCGAAAACACTGCACCACCAGGGCTCATAAGACTAATGGGATGTGGAGTTCTTGATGCTCTCTGGGTTCAGTTGTTTGCTTGCAGATGTTGTGTTACTCAACTAATTAACATCAGTGTGAACTGGGTCTGAACTAGCTGGGTAGTGTGCACTCATGTTGTTATTTAGGTGTACAGTGAAATGTCTGCAAACAACCAACCAAGCACAAAGAGCACCAAATTCAATCCTCAGCTACAGATATTCCCATGTATTGATACAATGGGTTGAATAACATGTTGAAATCTGTCTTGCAGTATCTAGGAAGTTTTGTTCTACTCTGAATGAAGCATGTGCATTTTCTTCCAATATTTGGCTTTGTTTAGATTTTATTTTGCCTGTCTTTCCCCTTGGTGATATGAGTGCACCAGCTTGTGCTGTTGCTTTATGTTCACCTTCCCATCACATGATGGACTGCACATACTTCCCATCCTGAGAAAAGTCCAGTGGAAAGATTTATCACATGAGGTCCTCACTTGGCACTAAATAAAGTGTGCAGAATCAGAAAAGTAGCAGCAAGATGAAAGACAAAGCCTTCGTGTGTCACCTGAGGTCACTTTGCACCTCAATAAAGTATACAGACACCATGTTCCAGTCATGGGCAATTTCAATTACATTCTCTATTCCTCTGAAACTTGTATGGGGAAAAAAAGACACAAGAATTGCTTTGCATGACATTATGTCAAATAAATATGCTTAGAGCTCATTTCAAAACAAGCCAATCATATCTGCCCATCCTGGATTGAGGTGTGAATGAATGTGCTTTTATCTTTGAATTTTGCATTCTTCAGAATTTTGTGATGCAGTGCATGATTCAAAGTAAGAGAAGAAGGTGTTAAAACAAGGATATAACCTTTCTTTTTTTCAAAAATGGTCTGCCTAAACAAGAATGTATTTCCCATGTTGCATAAATACATTAAAGAGGATTTTAGTATTTTAGGATATGTTTTGACATGAATACACAGAGAAAAAATCTAGTTAAAAACAGGTATTATGTGAGTTGTGCACATCTTTCTGGCTGGTAGTCACATTTGGAATTCTGAAAGCATCTATGCTATGCTCAAGCTGGTCAAACTCTTCAGTTCTGAATCTGAAGACTCAGACTGATTCTTAACAGCATGTTGTATTCCTTGTTCACAAAATGTCTGTTCTTGTACACATCAGATGCCTTTTCAGATCCACTTATCAGAAACTAAAATGCAGAATTTCTGCCTTCACCTCTTCACAATACTGTATATTATTCTTGCTGGTCTTTTATTTATTTTTTTTCTGGGCTATGTAGGTATACCTACCATTAAAGAATTGATCAGTAGCCACCTAACCATGTTCCAAGCAAACCTGTGATATCGGATCCCATTGCTGTTCTTGCAAAAAGTGATGCTAGAAAGGTAGCATCCATGTAGGAAGAGTACCCCAAAGTGTCAAGATAGTCAAAGCCTTATTCTTGGTACAGTATGCATTAGAAAAATCAACATGCGTACAAAAGAGATGCGGCTTCAGTTCATAGTTGCAAATGTTGTTTTGACTTTTCGGAACCCTGTTCCTTCCAAGGACTGGAAGCTACATCTTTGCTTTACAACTTTGCTAGTTTTATCTCCTTTTAAATTTAAATTTAAATTAATTAAATAAAAAAATATTTAAAATATAAGATGAGGCAGAAATACTTTAGTGCCCATTAGTGTCTCACTATCAGCACTAAAATAGATTAGATAGATAGATAGATAGATAGATAGATAGATAGATAGATAGATAGATAGATAGATAGATAGATAGATAGACAGATAGATAAATAGACAGATAGATAGATAGACAGACAGACAGACAGACAGACAGACAGACAGACATAGATTAAATTAACTTGAAAACAGAATAAATCAATTTATGAGTAAAAGTATGCAAAATAGATTGGGTTGATCATCGCTACTGAATAAACTTGTGCAAAGTGACTATCAAAGTCGATCTCTGTGTAACATTTTCAAATCCATAGAAAAGGAGTGGTGTTTTAGGAGCTAGATATCATAGCTTTAGTTGCAATTTACATAATGGATACTGTCAAGACCCCCAAAAACTTTGTTTTATTTAGCCAGATGGATCCCTCTGCTCTTGTTATTTCAGAAATGACCAGGTAATGACCAACCTTTAATAAATTCAGCCATTCAAAGGTCACCCCCAATGGGGAGGGGAATCAAATTAGTCCTAATTTCCAAGCCAATAATCCATTGAAAATGTTGCCATATGCCTTATAGAACAAAATCTGATACCTTAACTAATATAGTATTTAAACACTTTAGAGTATCTGTAAAGCCACTCTATGCATCTGAGATTATTTCATCTTTTCTCTTGTAATTACTCCAAGCTACTTTAGGTTGAATTGTGTCCTATTCAATCTAGTATCATGTTTTTCATGGCACTGTAGCTGTTTCATTACAATACACTATGGCAGACAATGTATGCTTCCCAAAGTCTTAGTACATCCACACTTGGAAAATTGCATCCAGTTTTTGTCACTAGACTCTTGAAAGGGTGCAAAGAAGAGCAATAAAAGATGATTAGGGGCTGGAGGCTAAAACATATGAAGAACTTGCTGCCATGCTATATGGAATCCTTGTAGGGTGATACAGCATAAACGTTTTCACCCGACTGAAGCAACTTGATGATGATCCCTCTTTGAAGCAACTTGATGATGATCCCTCTTTGAACTGGTTTTCTACACATATGTGTGGTGTGCACACATGAGCAAGACTAATAGAAGCTGAGTTACCCAGTTCAGTTATTCAGGCATCTCCTCAAATGGGATCATGCAAAAGAAAAAGGTTAATTGTTAACTCAAAATAGAGTCAACTCAGCTAACTCAGTCTCACTTTGGTTAAGTAATAGTGGGTATGCCACCAGAGCAAGCCTGCCCCACAATCACATGATTTAGCTTTAATACTTTATAAAAATTGCACGAAGGGGCAATGCTTCCTGGTAGGGATAACTTTAAGGAAAAATAAGGGTGCTTTCTTTGTGCTCTCCTAAGTTTTTGCACCAGATTCTGCTGGTATTCAGCCTCTGAGTTATTTCTTGTAAGCACATACGACTGTCCGCGAAAATGGCAGTTGAGTTTCTCTTGTCCAAAAGTTTGAAGGTCTGCAAAGAATCTTTAGATGCAAAGTCACCATTGAGATCTGTGAATGTTGTATGGTAGTAAAAAGTGTTCTATTAGCAGATGAAAACAGTGGGGCTAATGTGGTGTAATAGCACATTCAGGATTGGAAGTGACTAACTGCTAAGTATCCTGAGCAAGAACACTTTACATGGCACCATGGTATGCTAATAAGCTATTTTGCACTTAGCTAACTTTAAGTCAAAGTGAAAGCTTTGTTACTGCTCTATTCTTGAAGAGTTATTCTCCTTCTTTTTCCCAGTTGTTTGTTTCTTTCTTTTTTTTAATAATGCCTTCCAGATAGCCTGATTAGTACCATACTCCAATCTGGTGAATGCATTAAACCATATTTTATTTTTAGTAAAGCATCAATACCCTCCATAATATCAAATTATTTATCTTTTTGAACCTCAAGGAGTTGTTTCCTATTTCTAAATGGATTAACTCTGACAGTGGCTCTACTCCCAGTGTGCCTGTTTTAGGACTACATAATAAGCATATTACATATTTTTAAAGCAATAAATAAGATTTATACCTAACCCACAGGGATTTTCCATTAAAAGTTTATAAATCACGTTGAGCATTATCATTTTTAATTCTCAGCTTTGCAGTGTTAGATATTGGAAAATATATTTTACCCCACACAAAATTCATGATAAGCCTATATGCAAAGAATATTAATAAGAACTTTGATATAAAGAATGGCTTTTACACAGTATATGCATGCATAGGAGTGGGAGTTGCTTTATTACTGCAAGGTATTAAAACTATTTGCTATGTTTAATAGCAATTCATCTATCCTTGGCATGCTGCCTGCATTTCCAGTAGGACACAATCAAAATGACCTTGGTACAGGCAGGTGTGCATTCCCCTTGGGGAATGTCCATGTTCCTTTCAAGATAGGAAAGAAAACAAATTCACAATTAATCATAACTAAAGCAATGCACATCTTTAATAAAGGGACACCTGGCCTCAGTGAAAGCTTAAATGAAACCTTCTCTCAAAGCTCATTTGGAAAACAATATCATCCCAGCAACTGGCAATCAAAGGAATCTATATTGTGTTTGATAGGACTTTGATATGGGCAAAGGCAACATCTGGAACCTCAAATTTTAGCACCTTCTTTTGGTTTGGTCTGGTATGCTGTCCGGCCTTAGCCTGAATGGAGATTTGGGATACTACATTTAATGTTCAAAAAACAATTTTTTTAAGAATTGCAAAAGAGCCTTCTCTGTTTGCATTTTTTAAGTATGAGTAGGGATGATAACTTGATAGTCACATTGAAACTGAGATTTATAAGCCATCCAGAGTCAATCAATAGTGAGTGGCACATAAAACTCCCTTTATATGACCCTTTAATCCCTTAATTCAGGATACAGTTGGGGTGACTGGATGTAGCTGAATGTTTACTGGCCAGATGCCCTTCCTGATGCCTTGCGGAGTTACAACAGATATTTTTTTTTTCTTAGCACCCTAGGAGAGAAACATCTGCCACTGCCTAGGACTGAACTTTCAACCTTCCAAGAGAGAAGCGAGCTTCTCCACCACTAGGCCACCATGCCATTCTTGGGTGGCATATACATTGAATAAAGAAATAAAAATAATGTTTAAAGACTCATGTCTTGTGGCAAATGCATTTCTACATCTATCGGCTCTTCACTCTGCATTTCCAAGCATATTTTCTGACTGATTACAGGTATTGCTTTATTTTAATTAGTTGTTTATTTTGAGCCCATAATTTTGTCGTAATCACCTTGTTAGTCATGAACTGGCAAAAGAAAAAAAAATCCTCCAGCAGTTCTACTTATTTCGCAAGGCAGCATTTGATGTATCTTTTTAGAAGGCTGTTCTTCCCTCCATTCATTTCACCTGCAGGAATATTGTACAGAAGATGACAGTGATAGATCAAGCACCGGGATGCTTTTAACATGGCAGCATGTGGTGTAGCTTCTTTGCCCAGTGAGAGCTACTGGCAACCCTAGTTAATTAACATCTTCTCTGATTTTACTTTTACAGCAGGGTGTTGTTTCATGAGAAACTCTCATTCCTGCTGTGGGGGAAACACAAGGTCAGAATCCTACAGAGCACAAATCTGCAACCTGGTTTATGAATCCAAGATCAAGTCTTTCCACAAGCAGGCATTCCTGGATATGATTAGTCCTGCAACAAAGTCTGTAATGGAACAGGGATGCTTAGTTAGCAATCCTGCGGCTTCTAATTGACCCTCAAATCAGTTCTGAGGGTCAGTGAATCAGTATAAAACTCACCTGTACTAGCTAATCAGTTTCCACCTTTGTTTTATTTTTAAACAGCTTAACTTCAAAAGAACTTAATTTATAGAAACAACATTGGCTTGTTCTTCATCATTTTCTTTAACTTATTGAAGTTACCATCAGAAAAACATGCAAGTGTCCCCAACCCATCTTCCAAATGAGCATAGAACATGGAATATCATCAGAGTTGGAAGGGACCTTGGAAGTCTTCTAGCCCAACCTCCTGCTCAAACAGGAGACTCTATACCATGGGTAGGCAACCTCGTCTCTTTTATGACTCATGGACTTCAACTTCCAGAATTCCTGAGTCAGGAATTCTGGGAGTTGAAGTCCATGAATCATAAAAGAGCTGAGGTTGCCTACCCCTGCCCTATACCATTTCAGATAAATGGCTGCCCAGTCTCTTTTTAAAACTCTCCATTGATGAAGCACCCACAACTCCAGAAGCACCCACAACTTCTGGAGGCAAGCTGTTCCACTGTTCTCATGAAATTTCTCCTTACAGTAGTTCTAGGTTGCTTCTCTCCTTGGTTAGTTTCCATCCATTGCTTCTTATCTTGTCTTTGGAAAATAAGTTGTCCTCCTCTTCTTTGTGGTAGCCCCTCAGATATTGGAATACTATTATCCTCTCACCCCTAGTCCTTCTTTTCACTAGATTTGACGTACCCAATTCCTGCAACCGTTCTTCATATGTTCTAGCCTCCAGCCCCTTAATCGTCTTTGTGGCTCTTCTCAAATTGTTGCTCCATTTCAAATCACAGAGCATCCAGAGGTTCTAGTACTGCGGTTTTGACAGCAAAACGTCTATAGGGTTTTTGTTTTCCCCCCAAAGATGCCTAGGAGAAAAAAGATTGAATTCTTCCTTCCCCACAACCTGATTTTTTTCATTTATTTGATGAACCAGAAAAAGGAGCGGGAAACAACAGCAACAAAAAAAGAAGAAGAATGGTGACTACAGGTAGTCCTCAACTTATGACAATTGAGCCCAACATTTCCACGGCTAAGCAAAACAGCTTTTAAGTGAGTTTTGCCCCATTTTATGAACCTTGTTGCCACCGTTGATAAGTGAATCACTGCAGTTGTTCAATTAGTGACACGGCTGTTAAGTGAATCCGGCTTCCCCATTGACTTTGTTTGTCAGAAAGTCACAAAAGTGGATCACATGACCCTGAGACACTGCAGCCATCCTATGTACATGCCAGTTGCCAAGCGTCCAAATTATGATCATGGGGGTACTGCAACAGTTGTAAGTGTGAAACTTGGTTGTAAGTCACTTTATTTCAGTGCCATTGTAACTTTGAGTGGTTGTAAGTCAACGACTGCCTGTACTGGGAGCAGAGGTGGCCAAATGCCAGTGTTCTGAAGAACTGGGGACCAGGAAGCTCAGCAGAAGAAAAAAGGGCACTAAATCAGTTTTGATTAATGAACAGATGCTGACAGAGGTGACGCCATCTTCCATCAATCAGTAGAACTCTCACAAGTGACTGAGGACAATCTGACTTAAGGAGGCTAGCAGAAATCTTAAGAAGTTTCAAAATGTAGATCCAGAAGGGTTTAAAAGGAAAAATATTTAAGAAAAGAGTAATCGAATCTAAAGTCAATAGAAATGATGTTGGGGTCTTGGTTCAACCCTGAAATACATAATGTATATTGTCTACTATTGTCAATGGCATAGAATTAAATGGAGGTCAAGATAGGAAAATAAAGAACCAAAGTAAAATAGATGCTGGAAATAAGAAACAAGGAGGTATCTTTTTTGGTATAATTTTATAATCAAACCTCATTTGAAAGTGCTTGCTTAGTCTCCTGATTCTTTCTGCCCTTGATGGGTTCTCAATTTAATTCCTTTCATGCAGGGTTTTGTAATTGCTCCAGTATATGTGCTTAGTTATATAGGGACGCGGTGGCTCAGTGGGTTAGGACGCTGAGCTTGTCGATCACAAAGTCGGCAGTTTGGCGCGTCGAATCCCGAGTGCCGCGTAGCAGAGTGAGCGCCTGTTACTCGTCCCAGCTTCTGCCAACCTAGCAGTTTGAAAGCACGTAAAAATGCAAGTAGAAAAATAGGGACCACTACGGTGGGAAGGCAACAGCGTTCCGTGCGCCTTTGGCGTCTAGTCATGCCGGCCACATGACCACGGAGACGTCTTCAGACAAGCGCTGGCTCTTCGGCTTTGAAATGGAGATGAGCACCGGCCCCTAGAGTCGGAAACGACTAGCACGCATGTGCGGGGGAACCTTTACCATTACCTTTTATGTGCTTAGTTGAACACAACTTTTTTTCCTTTTAAAGCCTACTCATATAATGTCCCTGTTCACCGCCCTGAGTCCTTCGGGAGAAGGGCGGTATACAAATCAAATAAATAAAATAAATAAATAAATATAAAAACTATATGTTTTAAAGTAACTGGAGAACATATTTTTGGCCACATGTTTCAGGAAAAAATATTGCTGGGAAATTTTTGATCAGGGAAATAAGGATGTTGCAGATTGCCCGCTGGGGTAGAACCTCTGTTGATGAATACTGCGAATCCCCTCCTATAAAAGTTCTGTGATGGGACTTATTTTTCTTTCACAGCTATTTATCCACAAAAAATTCCTTTTCCCCTCTCTCCCTTACTTTTGTTTCAAGGGAACAGCAATCATGTCACGTTGCCATGGAACTGAAGTGCCTTCCTCTGCTTCTCCATATTGCTTTCCTGCCTCCCTCCATCTCTAAAGACAAGTAGGAGGAGTCAGCTTTGCTGTTGCAGCACAAATGAAGCGTAAGTTTACTCCCTCCAATTGTGCTGGGATGAAGTTTTTCCTGTCTACCGTGATGTTGTCTGCCATCTGAAAAGAAAAGAACATTGGCGTAGCAATCATCCACTCCTATTTTGAGCTGCTCTTTTGCAGAAGTTAGAATATGTTGCTCCTGGTGCAGAGTTGTAAACTGCGGGATGCAAAAATGCCAGGCTGAAGTAGCTGTTGTTGCAGAAACAACATCTGGCACCTTTTTTTATTTTTTGATGTGCTGCAAAAAAGCAGATTCTGATTCAAAAAAAATGTCACTTCTTTTTTCTCAAGTGATTTGATGGCACTGAGACGAGCTGGCTAAAATTCCATTTGGCCTTCAGACTTCTCATTTCTCCGCGCTGCTTGCCTTCCTTTCGGTTTGCTGACTTTATTGGATTATATTTTTTTTGCTGGATTTTTCTTTGAAATCACAACTGGTAGAGCTCTTGGGGAAGTACATTCTGCCAAGGAGGGTGCTGGGACTAATTTTTATTTTTGACCCCCAGGAGATCCATGGCAGAATAAAATATTGCAGGAAAAGCATTGCTCTGATGTTCATCTTTCTCTTAAACAATCTGACTTTGGCAAATGGATATGGTGGGCTGGCTTCTTGCAAATACAGTCAGGAAATCTCCCCTTAATGGTGCTTTGGTTGCTATCCCATTCAGTTACAGTTGGGAGGAACCTTGGAGGTCTTCTTGCCCAACCCTATATCATTCCAGACAGGTGGCTGTCCAGTCTCTTCTTAAAAGCCTCCAGTGATGGAGCACTCACAACTTCTGGAGGCAAGTTGTTCCACTGGTTAATTGTTCTCACTGTTAGGAAGTTTCTCCTTAGTTCTAGGTTGCTTCTCTCCTTGATTAGTTTCCATCCGTTGCTTCTTGTCCTGCCTTCAGGTGCTTTGGAGAATAGGTTGACTCCCTCTTCTTTGTGGCAGCCCCTGAGATATTGGAACAATGTTATCATGTCACCCGTAAACCTTCTTTTCATTAGACTAGACCAGGGGTAGGCAACCTCGGCTCTTTTATGACTCATGGACTTCAACTCCCAGAATTCCTGAGTCAGCATAGCTGACCCAGGAATTCTGGGAGTTGAAGTCCATGAGTCATAAAAGAGCCGAGGTTGCCTACCCCTGGACTAGACAAACCCAATTCCTGAAATTGTTCTTCATATGCTTTAGCCTCCAGTTCCCTAATCATCTTTGTTGCTCTTCCCTGCACTCTTTTGGGAGACTCTACATCTTTTTTTTATAATATGGTGACTAAAACTCAATACAGTATTCTAAGTGTGATCTTACTAAGGTTTTATAAAGTGGTGCTAATACTTCATGTGATCTTGATTCTATCCCTCTCTTAATGTAATCTAGAATTGTGTTGGCTATTTTGGCTGCTGCTGCATATTGCTGCCTCATGCTTAAGTGATTGTCCCTTAGAACTTCAAGATCCTGCCTCCAAAAGTGGTGAATGCTCCAACACTGGAAGTTTTTTAAGAAGAGACTGGGCAGCCATTTGTACGAAATGGTATAGGGTTTCCTGCCTGAGCAGGGTGGGTTGGACTAGATGACCTCCAAGGTCCCTTCCAACTTTATTATTGTTATTAATCCCTCTCACAGTTTTCACCTAATCTGTACCTGTACATTTGATTTTTCTAAGTGCAAAACCTAACTTTTCTCTACGCTGAATTTCATTTTGTTAGATAGGGCCCAGTATTCAAATCTGTTGGGATCCATTTGGATCTTGAACTTATATTCTGGAGGGTTGGTTATTCCTGCCAGTTAGTGTCCTCTGCAAATTTAATGAGTTCCCCGTCTATTCCGTCATCTAAATCATTTCTGGAGATTTTTATAAATACTGAGCCTAATACAGAACGTTGGGGTACCCCACAGCCTCCTTCCTTCTGTGTAGATATAGTTCCATCTACATAGAAGGAAGTTGAGTGCAATTTGTCAGCCAGTTACAAATCCATCTGGTGGTGATGTTGTATATCCCATTATTATTTTTTTAGCTTACCATGAAGTAGTTTGTGAGAGTTGACGTCCATGAGTCATAAAACAGCCAAGTTTTCCTACCCCTGGCCTATGCTCTCATCTCAGCCATGAATTTGCTAAATAATCTGTAACAGAGAAAATAAGTCTTTTCCCCAGCAGCTGTAAATGACTCACGTAGCTTTTTTCCCCTGCTTCCAAGAGGCTGAAGGCATCACTGAAAGATTATAAAAATCAATTAACCATTTCATAATGAGTTTTAATTAGCCATCTTTTAATTGCAGCCACCATGGTTGTGCCTTTGAGACTGATTTCAGAAAGAGTGATCAATTGAATTTGCAAGTGGCTTAGTAATGATAGTCCTTTTTTTTCTTTTTTCTTTTTGCAGGCAACAAATGTAACTATTTTGTGATGGTTGTGTTATAAAAGCAGAATTAGTTATTTGTCAACCTTCTGGGCTATTCACTTCAGTGATAAGATTTTTTTTCCCTTACATCTGGGGAAAAGGTATTCTGGTGAATATGTCATAGGGTCCAAGCCTCTTATCTCGATGGGAAAAAAAGTGAACTAATCTTTTACTTGATCAGAGAACCAGAATCTTTCCTACCACCATACTTAAAAAATAAAATGTGCCATCTTCTTACATCAGGGATGCACAACCTAAGCTGAAGGCCATTTGTTACCTCCAAAAGATCTAAATACAGATAAAAAGATCTAAATACAGATAAAAAGATCTGTAATAAATCAGAGCTCCAAGGCAGGAAAATTCCTCAGAGAACATGTTTATTGGGTACATAATACTGGCATGGTCAAAAATGAAACCAGATCTAAACTCTTCCCCCTCCCCAAGAATCAAAGTACTACAAGGTAACAATTCCCACCCCTCTACTCATGCTATCCAACAGAATGGCTTTGGCGGGCTTTCTGACTAAATGATCCCTTTTCTCTCCTTTGGTATGGGAACAACCTTGGTTCCCACAAGATTTGCTCATGTTTAGACCATGAAAAATACCTTCCCCCCCTCCCTTTTCTTGTGGCAACCTAGAATGTCAAAAATGACTGCATCCAGCTTTGTTGTAGAGTTGACACCAGGATGTTGCATCTCTATCCTCCCATACAGTTTTGTAGGCATCTGGGTGGCTATTGTGAGAATCATGATTTTGGACTAAATACTGCCTGCTTTTGTTAAGAATCAAGAATCGAGAACGAATTGCTCTTTTCCCAACTGGGCAAACTTGCTCTACTTCATGATGCTCGCTTGAGAAAATGAGATTTTTGGAAAGAAAGAGTTAATTATTTTTTTATTTTTTTATTAAGACATCAGATCCTTATGTGACCACCAGCAGATCTGATTCCTCCCTGCTCTGGGTGAACCACTGCAAGGGAGGCAGAGAAAGGCTAATTCAATTCTAGTTGTGATTTGATTCAGGTTAATCATAATAATCTTCTGAACACATGGCTGTCAGCAATCATACTTTACATGAGGTACTAATAAAAAACTTAATCAGCCTGAAATATGCTGGGCTCATGATACACATTTTCCCCATCATCTATAAATACCTATAAATGATTTTTGCTGTGCTTTAATTCCTTATTAGGGACATGCTTGTGCCCACACACAGAGAGAGATAGACACACACACACAAATAGGCATGTTTATGTTAGTACGACATTCATTTCCAAGCATTTGTCTAAGGAATGAAAACCTGATTTAGAACACAGTACAGATTTTCTGAGGGACCATTTGTGTAGTGATTAAGGCAACAGGCTACAAAGCAGGAGACTGTGAATTCTAGTCCTACTTTGGGCACAAAGCCAGCTAGGTGACCTTGTGCCAGTCACTTTTTCTCCACCTTAGGAAGGAGGCAATGGCAAACCACTCCTGAAAACCTTGTGAAGAAATCTCCAAGAGGTGGACACAACTGAACAGGACAAAAAGGATTTTCTACCATCAGTCTATAAGCTTTTGGACCAAACCTGTAATCTTCCAAATCAAGAACCAAAACACAAAATATGGCTTATGGGATGCCATATACTTCTCAAATTTATGTGCAATGTAGCTTATAGAATTCAGAAAAAGCCACGTGTCGCAACTTAAGCATGAAAAATCATATGGCTAACTTTGAGCCAATCACCAGGAGACCATGAGTTCTAGTTCTACCTTAGGCCTGAAAGTCATCTGGGTGACTCTAGGCCAGTCATTCTCTCCCAGCCCAACCTACAGGGTTGGTACTATGAGGAAGAGAAAAGTGTGTTGGATAAGTTTGCTGGGTTGAGTTATTGGTAAAAAGAATTAAGGTGGTATCCAAATAAATAAAGATATAACCTGCTGAAAAAGCCGTAAATTAAATATTAGGGTTGGGGATTTTCCTTGTTTATTAGCCTTAGTCATGGTCTTAGATCAATTTTCATACAGTTCCCACTTCAAAGTGATAGGAAACTATACTGTGAGCTTTCAACAAAAAGGTGACAGAATACGTTCAAGCCTGTTTTAGCACCTTGATCAACTCAGTAAGGCCTGCATGCTTCTCATGTGCTTTTAAAAAAAACCAGCTGTTCATCTGTCTCAGAGTTTGCATACCTTCTTTGCATTTCAGAGATCCCAAAGGCAATCTTCACCTGATCCCAAAATGCAAGAAAGCCAGAGTGACTCCTGAGTAATGACAAAATGTATCACAAAGAACTAAAGAAAATCTAAACCACATCAGAGAAAGAAGAAAAAGAAAGAAAGAAAGAAAGAAAGAAAGAGAGAGAGAGAGAGAGAGAGAGAGAGAGAGAGAGAACGAGGAAATTGGAAAATAGGATCCAACACATTGTTTCTTATTAGAGTACACTAACAGCAGAAGGATTGTAGTCCACGATAAAAGGTAAAACTGTTTTAAGTAAAGCTGATGACAATGTGGGCTCATTCGTACTTTCTTGACAATAGGGTAGACATGGAAGACAGCAACCATCCTCTTCCAGTTTGCCAAGTAAATTTTTCATAAATCTTTTTTGTCCCTTTAACATCCTGATAGTCTTCCTTTGGTGGAATCCAGTTAATAGATGGATGGGGGGTCATATCATCACTTGGAGCATATATTATTTGGAAAGTATTCCAGATACTTTTCAGACAATTTTGGCAGTGTTCGATGAGTATGGGAAGTCAAACATTCATGTTCTGCACATTAAATGACTTGCAAACACATTCTACCCGAAGTAAATAGAGAAGGCTTTCTGTAAATTTAGCTTGCACCAAAGAGTGGCAGGACTGAATATTCAAGATAAGGATGACACTTGTAGTAATGATTTCTAAATCAAAGCCAAGTGCTTAAAATTGCTTGACAGTTTGATAAAATTTCAAAAGTTTGGTGTACATGTTTATGCAACCATTTTGTAAATCAACCATCAAGGAGGGAATGTTATCTGGCTGTTTTGCATTATAGCAAATTTTTTACAGGAAAAAGGAATAGTTTGAGAATTGTGTGAGTTTCAAAGAAATTATTCAGAGCTAGTACTTAACTGTGATTTTTTTCCTGCCTAAATCCTAATCTATCAACAAATATTTATAATGGTGTTCTGTGCTAGAAACCTTTACGAGATTTATTATACATTTTCAGAATTAGCTACATCTCTAACTTGCAACTTTGCTATACCCACAGTCCCTACCCAGAAATAAGGTAATTAGAGAAACACCCCAAGTTTCAATCTAAAATGGTTTAAGAGAGAAGCTGTTTATAATTAATGCAATCATCTATTTGCCACAATGTAGAGTACTAGCAATACTAATTGGCAGTCCACAGTTACACTAATCAAGAAAAGAGTAACCATTTCAAAAAGTAAAAACAATATCACCCATTTCTCCAGTCCTACATACTATCCCATAAGCATTATGCCAGGAAAAAAATAGGTAAAGGCATCTATGACCTCTTTTTCATTGGTCAGTCAAGCAGCAGTGGGCATGGAATGGCAAACAATCAAGGATTAAAAGGTATGGGAGGATATCTAAAGGCTGGCAGATCTAGGAAGTGACTCCTGTTTTGTTGTTCAGACATCCTATAACTCTATCACTTTTCTTTCAAGAATCAACATTGAGTGGGTGGGAAAGGACAATATTCCCAATTGCTTCAAAACTGGTTTGGGATCAAACTATCCTATCACTGCAGGATTAACCCTGTTATGCAAAGTAGGCCAATAACCTGCTATGTGTGTAAAAGGTAAAGGTTCTCCCGCACATGCGTGCTAGTTGTTTCCGACTCTAGGGGCCGGTGCTCATCTCCATTTCAAAGCCGAAGAGGCAGCGCTTGTCCGAGGACGTCTCCGTGGTCATGTGGCCGGCATGACTAGATGCCAAAGGTGCATGGAACGCTGTTACCTTCCCACCGGAGTGGTCCCTATTTTTCTACTTGCATTTTTTACGTGCTTTCGAACTGCTAGGTTGGCAGACGCTGGGACAAGTAACAGGCACCCACTCTGTTACACAGTACTCGGGATTCAACCCACCAAACTGCCGACCTTCTGATCGACAAGCTCAGCGTCCTAACCCACTGAGCCACTGCTTATGTGTGTACAGGTTTCCATTTCAATTAAATAATGCATAACTTGAAAGATAGGGTAACTGGATAAGAAAAACTTTTTCTTGAAGTCTTGAGAAACTTTTTCAGACAGACAAGGGGTGACATGATAGAGGTGTTCCAATATCTCAGGGGCTGCCACAAAGAAGAGGAAGTCAAGCTATTCTCCAAAGCACCTGATGGCAGGACAAGTAGCAACAGATGGAAACTAACCCAAGAGAGAAGCAACCTAGAACTAAGGAGAAATGTTCTGACAGTTAGAACAATTAATCGGTGGAACAAGCTGCCTCCAGAAGTGGTGAATGCTCCAACACTGGAAGTTTTTAAGAAGAGATTGGACAACCATTTCTCTGAGATGGTATAGAGTTTCCTGCCTGACCAGGGTGTTGGACTAGATGATCTCCAAGGTCCTTCCAACTATTATTATTATTATTATTATTATTATTATTATTATTATTATTATTATTATTATTATTATTATTATTGTTGTTGTTGTTGTTGTTGTTATTATTATTGCTACTGCTACTGCTACTGCTACTACTGTACAACTCTTTATGCTCATAAAGTGATGGTAATAGTTACCTATGTTTTATCCTTTAAAATTATTATCAAACTGGATTCAAAATGGTGCTGAGGCAACACATGCAAGTGAAACAAGTATCTGATCTACAGTGTGCATGAAGAATTATTATGTCTTCAAAATAATAAAAAGGCACTAATTTCCATTCTATTGATGTTTGGATTAACTAAATGACAATCCATGATAGGTATGAAAAATGAACTTCCCAAACCATATGTAGTCAAGCATTGAACTGCTGATGCAAATCAGCTGAGAGTATTTTTATTTACAGAGCTGGTTCTAATCTTTGTTTTAAATGTTATAAATAATCATACTCATAACGATTATGAATTTGTTCTAAATTCACTCTTGTATTTTTTCAATTAAGCTTTGAAAAAGCTAAAAAATTGTTATGAAAAGATGTCATGTATAGTACTTACTAGAATCTTGTTCCAGTTATGTTAGCATAAAGATATCAAAAAATCTTGTTGGCTGTGTTGGCCAGGGGTTCTGGAATGTACTCTTTAAACATTGGGCATACTGACTAAGGAATTCTGGGAGTTGAAGTCCACAAGTCATAAAAGGGCCAAGTTTAAAGAACCCTGAGCTAATATAATGCACTGAGCAAAATTCCAGCAAGAGTGCCTCAAGAGTTAAATAATGGGATTGCTTTAATATCCCTACTCCATTATAACCAATGAGCAGGGATTGTGGAACTGGTCTATACCTTTAGGCTAAGTCCAGTCAGTATAGGAACTGAAGACAGACTCCACTTCATCAAATCTAAAGATCCATCCAGTTTCAAAATTCATTTTCCACAGTATTCCACAGGTATATGGGAGGCCTATTAGGAGATAGAATCAACAGCAATATTTTGATATTCAAATGATCTTACCCCTTATGTACAGTGGATTCTGGATTCTAGAGAGAAAGAGGGATGGGGAGAGAGGGAGGTGAAATGTTTTATATATTAGTTGAACAGTCATAATAGTCGTTATATATTTAAATAAATATATATATATATATATTATAACGGTCATTATAATAGTCATTCTTAAGGAGCAAAGGTTTCACGCATCCAATATTATGTTAGATAGGCTGTGATTTCACAGCATATGTGACCCCTAGTCTGATAAAGACTTAACTGATATATTAGCAAATACACTAAACTTCCATTGTATTACATTTAGTTGGGAGGGTTTTTTTAAGCTGGTATATGATGCATACCCATCCCATTTGGATATATTCAAGTTGAATGTATTGTGAAAAGTTAGAATGTGGGTTATTTTGGTAATTAGGTTAAACACACCATATGAATGCAGCCATTAGCAGCCAAGCTAGTATATGAGTTTCCAACCTTGTGGCCCAATTCACTTCACTTTGGCTTTGAAAGCAGCATTTAGCAGATGAGATGGTGCAGGTATGACAAGCAATAAGGACATAAGATCTACAGAAGCAATATAAGGTCAGCTGATAAATTACCCAATAACTGCTGTATATCTCCATTTTGAAGCTACCTAGATTATTGGCAAAGCATTCTGTCGAGCTTTGTAATTAAAGCTTCCTGATTAGCAGTGTATTAAAGTGAGTCCTTTGCCTTGGCTATTATAAACACAAATTACAGGTGCTCAAATGAATTACCTCCTTCAATGTGTTCTGGACTGCTGGGGAAACTGGACATAGAGGAATGGCATTGCCAAGACTCCCATCTGCCTAATTAACCAGTGGCAATAGGGCAAGGAAGGCATGCTTGGAATAGAAAAAACCAAGCATGCCTCCAAATCTCTCCCTTGAAGAGAAACCCAAGTATGTTGGCAAGCATTAAAACCATGTTTCCCCTGGCAAATTCTAGTTCTAAACAGTGTTCCTTTCACAAAAGGGGAACTGTCAGTTGAGAGGTAGGAACTTTGGGGCAAGTAAAGGAAATGCATCTCAGTCCTGGAATCAATCTTCCAAGCTAACTATTTTTGGAATGCTTGTATTAGTTCATTCCATGGGGTGGGGAGAGAAATGGAATATTTAGAGTCATGTTGGGCATGGGCCATGTTGTTTTCCATACAAGTATTAAATAAGCAGAATAGCAGAATAACAACAAAATAACAGAATAATAGAATTGGAAGGGACCTTGGAGGTCTTCTAATCCAGCCTCCTGTTAAAGCAGGAAACCCTACACCATTTCAGACAAGTGACTGTTCAATCTCTTCTTAAAATAGGCCCGGCACAGCATAGCTTAATATGTTGTGTGAATCAGTACAAGGTATAAAATGTATAACTGACCTTCACATAGGAGCCCTGGTGGCAGAGTAGTTAAAGTGTGGTATTGAAGGCAAAGTCTGGCAACAGTCTGAAGTTCAATCCTGATGGGGCTCAAGGCTGACTCAGCCTTCCATCCTTGCAAGGTCGGCAAAAGGAGGACCCAGATTATTGGGAGCAATATGCAAATAATGATGACATTGTAAACCACCCAGAGAGTGCTATAAAACACTATGGGGTGGTTTATAAGGCTAAATGCTATTGCTGTGTATATGTTGGATGTTTTTTTTTTTAAGACAACAGTTTTGGTAGGATGCATCAACTGTTACCTGCCAAGGATAACATGAAACAATTCCCAAGCAAACAGAAGCTTTGATGATGAGAGTCCAGAAAGTAAAGTCCATTTGCCTATCTCTATTGCATCCATTTCATATCCGTATCAATTTCCTTCACTGCTGATGAATTAGAAATATATTCTCATATATCATGTGCAGCTCATGGGCCACCATATAGACCCCAAAGATATTTGACTATAATGTATGTGATGTAATCTTGCTGACACCAAGAAGTTTGGAATAAGCAAAGATCACAATGATTTTTAGTCTAAGTTTCTCTTTTCTTTATTGTTTGCTTTGTTTTCCTACCTAAGCTCTTTTTTTTGGGGGGGGGGGAGATTGAGGTCAGTTGTCCTTTCTGTAAATTTATTGTCATCCAGTGGTTGTATAAAAAAGATGAATATTTGTGGCACATGCAGTAGGTTTTATGTCATGCAATTATTTATTTGTCGAATGTGTATAGCTGCCCATCTCACAGGCCAGTGGCTCTTCAAATTAAAAACTGAAGGACTTAACGGAGACCAAAATACTAATACAGATAATAGAAACTTGCTTTTCCAAAACCACAACAAAAATAAATGGGTTCTTTCATTTCTTACCGAGATTAATATGTTATTAAAATCCTATACTCTAAAATACAAAATATTATTTCTGGCAACCGCACCAGTGTTGCTAGGCAAGAATTATACTCTGAGTTGGAAAGCTAATTCTAATTCCCATTACTTAATATGACTCTCTTCTACCGTTTTTAAATATGTGTTTGGAGACTAGTCTACGGGTGAGGCTTCAATTTGTACATTTCACTATAACCAGGAGGAACATTGTTTTTCTGACTTTAATCATAAAAAAGAGTGCTCCTAATAGACCAGAGAAACCCAATTTCCTCCCCAAGTCATTTTCCAAGTTGATGTGCCACAGATATTGTGATGATTGCAAAATGAACAATATCTGGGGCCTCTGAAAATGGTCTACAAAATATGCAAATACAAATAAAGCTGTAATGGACCATTATGTGTTTGGCATCAGTGACTTTCAGGCAGAATGCTAAGGCACTTATTTGCTGATTATTGTCGTCTAATAACCTTCCCAGCTGTAAAATATATTTTTCTATGCAAGCAGAAATAAAGTTTATCACTGCGGGAAAACATATGTCACTGTCTCTTTAGAATAGTGATAGCATTTAATTCTGTTTCATACTGGACAGCCCTGTGACCCATTGGGTCATCCATTGAAAGAAATATAGTGCAGTCTGATGTGACCAGAAGGATCATTAAATTTTAAGTTTATTATTAGTTTTTTAGCCCAAAGATGGATGGTCCCATGACCATGTAAGTAAAGTACAGATAGTCCTCAACTTATAACTACAATTGAGCCCAAAATTTCTGTTGCCACAGCTCATCTTTTCACAACAACGACTGACGTGGAAACAAGCGTAAAAGGAAAAGAATTCAGTTAAGTGTGATATACAGTGCTACATACAGGTAGTTCTCAACACACCACTTCAATTGAGCCGAAAATTTCTGTTGCTAAGAAAAAAACATTTGTTAAATGAGTTTTGCCCCATTTTATGACCTTGCTTGTCACAATTGTTAAGCGAATCACCACAATTATTAAGTTAGTAACATGGTTGTTAAGGGAATTTGGTTTCCCCATTGACTTTGCTTGTCAGAAGGTTGCAAAAGGGGATCACATGACCCCAGGACATGGCAACCTGTCATAAATATGAACGAGTTGCTAAGCATCTGAATTTTGATCATGTGACCATTGGGATGCTGCAATGGTCATAAGTGTGAAAAACACTTCTTTCAGTGTCATTGTAAGTTTGAAAAGACAGGGCTTTTTTTCTCATAGAATGCTCAGAACGGAGTATTGCAGCGGTAAACAAACTTCAATAATAAGTTAATATTTACTTACCTAAATAGATAAAGCGAATGACCATGGGCAGGCAAAAAAGAAATGGGAGGAAGAGCAGCTTTTGACTTACTACCAGCTTCCCCATTGACTTTGTATTATTTAAGGAATTCATCCCTCTTAGAATGACATATGTATTCAGAATATTTTCTATTTCTTTAACCGTATTCAAACAAATGTTTCTTTTTAAAATATCCTCTCTGGTAGATCCCATCATCTATTTTCTTAATTTTCACTGATCTTTTCCCTTTGACCAATATCTTTCTTGATCAACCTGTTTTGCTGAATCAAAAAGTTTTTCCATATATTCATGACTGTTGCTGTAGGTATAAGAAGTAAATCAAATAAAGTGTCTTTATATGAGACTTTTGCCTTTCCATGTTTCTTGAAAATCTTTTTTTTTCTCCTTCTTTGCTTCTCTTATCACTTCCTTTCTCTCTCATGTTTTCAACATCTCTACATTCCATTTTATCCAATCTGTTTTTTTGTCCTCTGATTTATTTTGTAGTCTTAAGGGATGAGTTGTTTTTTTTCCATTTCTTGTAAATTTTTCCCCACTAGGATTAAATCATGTTGTCTTGCTTTGTTAAGTTCCATCTTTGAGTCTCTATTTTCAATTTTATGTCCACTTATTTGTTTTGTCTGCTCCTTCTCTGTTGTTGTTTGCTGGAAGTTTTTTTGTTGTAGAGTTAACTTAGAAATAAATTGATTTATATTTTCAAAGTTATTTTGGATTTCTTTGTGATTTGAACTCAGTGTTATTTGAATTAATTGCAGTATACTATATATCTCCTCCTGAGAAGTATTTATGTTTTCTTGGAGTGCTCTATCTATATGTTTCTGATCCATGATGGCCAAAAGTTGAAGTTTTCCTTCTTATCTGCAAATAGCTTTAGAGTCCCAGTTAAATAGATATTTGTAATCCAAAGAGTTCAAAAAAGATTTTTTCCCCTAAAGTTTATAATTCTCTCTTTGTCTGCAGCCCAGATTGTTGTCTTTTTTTGTCATAGCTCTTCTTTCTTCGCTGCCTCTCCCGGGGTGACTTGGACCCATTAGGGTCTCCAGGCGGGATGAAAATTAGCCGTGGGGGTGCTGCAGTCGCTATTGCGCAGGACAGGAAGTCCCAACCTAAGTATTTCTATATCTATACAGAATGTGTATGAAATTAGCTGGACATCCTATGCAATTACTCAATAAGATAGTTATTTCTTTCATGAACAAATAACTTAGAAGAAACGTGGAACATATCTTCAAGTCACAAAGCAGGTTTTAACATCCGCAACTTACTTTTTAATATTCTGAAGAGGCACAACTGAAATCTGTTCACTGCCTTCATCAAAAAAAAACACCACTTAATAATCTTAATAATCTGAAGATTTTATTTTAACAGAACTGTTGCACTGAACCATAAATAGATAAAAGACAAGAAAAATAAATTGATCAGTTGTGTGCCATTAAGTCAGTGTTGACTGTTAGTGACTGCCTAGAGAAAAATCTTGAACCATAACAATAAATAATAGGTTGCTAAATTGTTCCATATTTAGATTTTCAAGAAAGAGACCTCCCCACCCTTTTGCAAATCTAAAGCAGCGTCAGTTAGTTTTGCAATATATATGCAAACTACAGAGGTAATAAAAGAAATCTTCTGCAAATTTTTTTTTAACTTCTCTCAAATATTTTGTCCACAGTTTTCCCAAAGAAATAGATTTTTGCATAAATGTCTCCTGCAATGAATAAAGAATACAAATGAATTCTATTTTGGGTGGTGGTCTTGCTGCCCCTAAATTTGCCTTGAGGGGTCATGGAAATTTTGCATAAAGAAGGTTTATTCTGAGACTGTAGTAAACAATGATCAAATGAAAGGTATCTCTGGTATAGCCCAACTGGTGACGAAATAGGAATAGGTTTAGCTGTTGGCCATCTTTCATATGGGATAGATAGTCCTTGACTTACTATACCATTAGTGACTGTTCAAAGTTACAACACACTGAGAAGAGTAACCTATGACCATTTTTCACACTTATGACCATTGCAGCCTCCCCACGGTCACGTGATCAGAATGTGGATGCTCGGCAACCGACTCATATTTATGACGGCTGCAGTGTCCAAGGGTCATGTGATCCCCTTTTGCAACCTTTTTACAAGCAAAGTCAATGGGGAAGCCAGATTCGCTTCACAACCATGTTACTAACTTAACAATGCAGTGATTCACTTAACAACCGAGACAAGAAAAGTCGTAAAAGAGGGCACTTAACAAATGTTTCCTTTAGCAACAGAAAGTTTGGACACAGTTGTGGTCATAAGTCAAGGACTACCTGTATGTCAAGGCTGCTCTTTTGACAAAGCTCTTATGTATATGAATAAAGCCTAATCAAATTTGTGTTTCCAGGCATTCCAGAAATGCATGGAAGAGTAGCAAAGGGATTTTTTTAACACTACACTGAATATCACCTGACCATGGTTCCCAACTATTTAATAGAATTTTGCAACATATGCAGATAAATTATTTATTCCTTTGGACAGCCTAGGGTTATTTCACGGATGCCGACACCTACTTTCCCCATTCCATAAAGAACAACTTTTCATGTAGTGCAGGGGTCTCCAAATATGGCAACTTTAAAACTGGACTTCAATTCCCAGAATTGGCATGGCTGGCTGGGGGATTCTGGGAGTTGAAGTCCACAAATCACTAAAACTGCCAAGTTTGGAGAGCTCTGATGTAGTGGAAAGTCCTTGAGCTACATCTGTTTTAGCTTCGCAATTATAGCTGCGTATCTGAGAGTTTAACTCATTTTAGATATGGATGAAAATTAATTCCATGCTGAAATCCATTTGGAAAGAAAACTATTTCTTCTCCTGTCAATTCTTGAAATTGCTTGAAATTTTCTTTTGAATTACCCTCGATTACATTTTTGAGCCTATATTGGTAGAAGTAGAAAAGAAAGTTATGGCAGCTAGAAAGAGATAGTGGTTTGGGTACACTCCACTTTCTACCCTTCTGGATCTTAAAGGACTTTTCACAATTTCCCTTTCTGGGAAAAATAGCCTAGTGGAAGGAATTACACCATGTTGACTTTCTTTGAGATTCAATTGACTCAAAGGAGGCAGGCAAGTTTAGAGATTATACAATTGAAAAAGGTGCATTTTCAAGAGGCAACTGGATAGTCTTCGTTTTTCCTTGAAGATGTTTTACTTCTCATCCAAGAAGCTTCTTCAGTTCTGACTGAATGGTGGGGAAATGGAAGGATTTATATACCCCACCATTCAGCCAGAACTGAAGAAGCTTCTTGGATGAAAAATGAAATGTCTTCAAGGAAATACAAAGAGAATCCAGCTGTCTTTTGAAAAAGTACCTTTGGTACAGCCATGACCTGGATGAGTGATAATCTCCAGAGACCTACAATGAAAAACCAATATTTTGATTAACTAAGAACGTTCAAGAACATCTACTATTCTTCACCAGTGCAACTTTCACAGATTCCTTCCCCTTTGAAAAGAATCTCAAAGGGGCATTATCTATCTTTCAGTTAACTGAAATAGAATTTACTGACCTTTTTTTTCATGGAGTTGGGTCACGTTACAATGGGCCAGAACCATACGCAAATACAGTACATTGTAATATATTTAGATGGATGGACTTCAAACCTTATACAGTAAGTGCATTCATTTCTCAGTGTTTAATACATAAGCACGCTGTTTCACAAAGCATGTATTTTGTTCAAATTTAGAAGCAACCTTGAATGAAGATTCAAGCACAAACTGTGGCCTATGATTGTATTCCAATTTACCTACAATTTTGAGGTGTGGATATTTTGCATTGTTCCACATCCAACGTTTATTGGAAAGCTAGCTATCCATCTTATTATCCATCTATCTTTGCAATGAGGCATCATCGTCATCATCACCATAGCAATTTTGAATGTTTATTATTTGTAAACATCTTCCTTCTCTTTGTCCATTCAACCTTGTAGAATCTACAAGCTTACCTAGTTGATTCTAGAGTGGCTTGATTCTAGAGTGAACATAAAAAATACCTTTTTATTTGAGCCTATTTCAGCAGTACATGTTACACTATCAGTATTCCAGAAAAAGTCATTAAAAATTACAGCTGTTGCACAGGGTTGTAAAAATTTCATTACAATATATGGCAATATACCAATGAATATTATTACACAAGGCAAATATAGACAGCTTAGAGAATATAAAAACAATTTGAAGATTTAGTTAGCTTTGGGCACACTGTGATTGGAGATATAAAAGAAAAGGTTCTAATTAAATACAGGAAAGCAATTCTGCATAGCAAGATACGCATTGTTGATTATGCAGGTACTTATTTTCACAAATGAATTGGCCATTGGTAAAATATCAGCTGTCCCAGGGATTCAAAACATTCTTCTCCTAATGGCCAGATTTTGTTCACCGGAATTCTTATGAGGATTATTTAATGCATTAAATGTGCAATATATTAGCACAATAAATCAAGGCATTAAAAATTGCAGTCACCTAATAACTCCACGAGAATTTCCTTTGCTACCACAAAAGGAAATGGACCAAAACCTTATTATTTTTGAAAAAGCTTAAGTCATCCAATTCTTTCCAGATATATACAGAAAGTTAATGTGAGGAGGGGAGGGAAGATTGGAGTGGAGAGAGGGGTGGAGTGGAGAAGGAGAGGGAAGGAGAGGGAGAGGAGAGGAGAGGAGAGAGGTCCATTTAGCTATCTGGTTTTTCATGATCTCCAACATGCAGAGGAAAAGCTGGTGCAGCACTCAACTGAAGAAAAAATGTGCACCACTTTTGTGAACAGACATTATAGTTTGATATTTCCTGAAAAAAATCTCAAGGTAGCTCTCTTTTTTCCCTCCACTGAGGGAAGAATGAAGATTATTGCTCAATATGGTAAATAGCCATCGCAGCTCCCAATAAATCAAGCTGTAACTCAGCATTTATTGCAGGTCACTGCTACAATGATAATGAAAAAGAAATTAATCTCTTGGGGCCAGGTTAAATGAATGCAAGCAGAATGAAAAGGGTATGAAGGAGAAAATGCTCATTTTTTAAAAAAAATACATTAAAAAAAACCATGCTCATCTTGTTAAATAACCTACAATTTTAGCATTAGTGGAAAGGGTTTGAATATTTAGCGTACAGAATTTTTATACTCCAAGCTGACATTCCTTCTTTTAAACTACGGCTCCATTTTTGTGGGTGACCCAAAGTAAGTATTGCAAATGTTAGCTTCATGGTCATCAATTAATAAACCCAAATTATACGTATGACTCAGGCCTGATTTTGTGGTTGAAGAAAAACTTTATTATAAATTTATCACTTTTAAGTTCTTTAACCCGATTAAAAAGAATAAAGAATATAGATAACAAAAGAGTGAAATAGTAAAAGCAATATTTAAAAAAAACAGATTTTGCATTAGAAACCACATTCCAAAGGTGTAAAATTGCCATTCCTCTTTGAAATACTTAAATTTCTGTTATGAACACATACAATCAATTTTGCCATCACTGTGCATTCTTAATACACAGTGTAATTCTTAATACACAGTGCACCAGTCTTCAACAGGGAAGGGACACAGGGCAGGAAACATCCTGCTGACAAGAAGGCTGCACACACATTTGCATTACTCAGGTGACCCTGAGGACACAAGTAAACCTCCAAGTGGCCTCAATGACTCCCTAAAGAATGCAAATGACCAGTTGTCTGCAAGGAGTATAAATCCTTCCATTCCCCACCATCCAGTCAGAGCTGAAGAAGCTTCTTGGATGAAAAGTGTAATGTCTTCAAAGAAAACCAAGAAAGTCCAGTTGTCTCCTGAAATAACACTTTGGGGACAACCATTGACCTGGATGACTGAGAATCTCCATAGACATGTGTATTCTTAACTTTTGGTCTCCCAATCTTGGGAGTGTTTCACTTTTTCCAATGTGGTGCCAAAATAATGGTTGCTGTTGACAACAAGTATCTTACTGGATTGCGATCATTATTAATAATGCTCTCTGGAGTTATTCCTAATAAAAAAAATCTTCATAGTTTCATTTGCAAATTTTCAAGGTTTTTCTGAATATTTTGGTTTATTTCCTTCCAATAATTTTGGAATTTTTTACGTGACCATCATTATGTTCCTTTATTATGGCATTTCCAGCTCTTGTTGTTACATGATTTAGCAATCACTGATGTGATTATATACCATCTATAAAACATTTTGTACCCATTTCCCTCAAATTGTAGTTTGGAATGAATTTTATTCCCTTTGTTCTTTTCTAATTACTTCTTTGAAGTTCTGCCTCCTTTTTTGAAAGGCTGTTTTTTATTTTTCCTGTCTTTAGGTCATATTTCAATATCAATGTATAGATATGTATCAATGCCTTGCTTCTGTATTAGTATTTTAAATTCTGTCACTTTTCTCAAAGTTCTACCTTCTTTCCTGACATCACATTTTCAATCAATCAATCAATGAATCAATCAAATCTTTATTTGGTCATAGACCAAGTAAAATATAGAGATCACAGTTAATAAATAAAATAAAATAAAATAAAATAAAATAATAAAATAAAATAAAATAAAATAAAATAAAATAAAATAAAATAAAATAATAAAATAAAATAAAATAATAAAATAAAATAAAATAAAATAAAATAAATAAAATAAAATATAAAATAATAAAATAAAATAAAATAAAATAAAATAATAAAATAAAATAAAATAAAATAAAATAAAATAAAATAAAATAAATAATAACATAAAATAAAATAAAATAAAATAATAAAATAAAATAAATGTATGTGTGTGTATTCTAAAATATCTTAACTATCTAAGAGGGATAAGGGTTAAATTTCTGCTCAATGAAATCAGGAATTTATCATGGTTAAAGTGCTTGCAAATCGTTGGATCAATAAAAGTGACATGACTTTTCCTTGATCCAATGATTTGCAGGTACTTTGACCATGGTAAATTCCTGATTTCATTGAGCAGAAACTTAATCTTTTCTAAATCTGAATATGACTTATTGACGTACATGATCAAATTTTTTCTTGCTGTAATCATCCTTGAAATAAAAAGCATTTAATTGTGATGCTACTGGTGAAATGACTGGACTTATTCTTTTCCTCAGAAGATTCCAGTTTTTTTAGCACTTTGTCTTGTATCCTTTCAGATTATTTTCTTTCTTGTTTCTTTATACTATTAAATACCTGTGGAGCCCATTAGCTAACCCAGTTCTTTATAGAGTTGACAACTTATTGGGGGTATACGGTAATTCATGATTATGAAAAGAAGTGATCTCTCTCTCTCTCTCTCTCTCTCTCTCTCTCTCTCTCTCTCTCTCTCTCTCTCTCTCTCTCTCTCTCTCTCTCTCTTTCTCCAAATATTTACACTGAAAATTATATATTCTGAAATTCAGTTCCCATCCTTTTCCTTCCCATTTTCTACTTGCCCATATGGCTGCAGGATTTTTAATCACAAGCAAAGCACAAATAAATCATCAGGCACCATATAGCAGCCTTCATTCTCTTCCCCCACTTTATCTGAAGCGCACAGTAATTTCAGCAATTGTGAGCAGCCTAAGGCAGACAAAAAACATATTCACATCTTGCACATCCAGAGGAACAAAGATATAATCATGTTTTTGAATGCAATAATAGAACAAATTATATTTCAGTGACATAGTTATGGAGGAATCTTTCTTAAATCTCTTTATAGAAGGGTGAATGCTTGCAATTATCTAATTTTAACAAATCAAATTGGGCCATACAAAAACAATCTCGGTTATTGTCCCACTTTTATCTTCAGGATGAAAGTGCAAAGCAAAATCCAGGAACAGATTTGTGGCTTTGTCCCTGATACCACTTAGGAAGATATAAGATCACCATGTATGCTCAAAACTGGTGGATAGGCAGTCATGAATGATTCAAATAAAAAGAACTGTGATAATGGGCTTTAAAAATAAAGTCATACAAATTCATTGATAATGTTTCTTGCCATTTAAAAAAAGCCTTTAATTGACTAGAAGCTACTGGGAAGTAGGAATGAATGGAGAAATCACTCAAATTGTGGTATTTTTGCATACAGCCAAGACAACATCTGAGAGCCAATTAAAGTACTAGGTCTGAAACCAGACGACCATAAGTTCTAATCCCATTTTATTCAAGAAGTTAACTGGGTAACCTTGGGCCAGTCACTCTCTCTTAGCCATAGGAAGAAGGTGGCTAAGGAAAGCCATTCAAAAAAAATATTGCCAAGAAAACTATAGCAATTTGTCCGGGCAAATCACCAGTAGCCAACCCTGCTTTGAAGGCTCAAATCAAAACAAAAGAAAAGCTATTGGGTCACATCTCTTTTGTTTGTTTCTTCATTTGTTAGTTGAGGAGCAGATGTTCTATACACAATTCTCTTTTGCAATGGGTCTAAGAGTTCCTTTTAAACTTTGCCATTTTGAACCACTTGCACTGACACCGTTTTTATTTTCCCATGTGACTACAAGGCATACCTTGCCAAGAAAGGTATGACAGAAGCTTTTCTGTAAAGAGACAAAATTAGGAAAGTGTATAGAGATGTTTCCTCTATTAACACTCTTTGAAAAAAAATCCTGTTCTATCTGTCTCAGTTGCATTCCTGGAAGGATGTGATATAGCTTAGATTGAGATCATGGGTCTGGCACATGATCACTCAGCTAGCTTTATGGAGAAGAGAAGATATGGACTTTCCTGGGGTCTAACAACTAACCTGCACAAAGTCTTTCACGTTAATACCAAAAATATAAAAGCATCTGAACAAAAGCGGTGAAAGTAAAGAGCTTATCTGCTATTCATGAGCCATGTCCTCCCCAGTGGAAAATTCTTGATGTAGGCAGGCTGAATTAATGCTTATTGAGGAACATTTTACTCTCCTTCCCAATTGACTGAAAACTAGTTATAGCAAAAACAACACCACCATGGCCAGAGCTGTAAAATGTCAGAAATAGTAAATGAAAGTCAAAAGAACTGACATAAGCTACATTGGCACACACACAAAAAAGAGCCTCTTAATGCATTACAAACTGAGAATCTGGCAGAAAGCCCTATAGACAAGGAATGGCTCCGTACAAAATACTTACTGGTGCTGGATATACTTTAAGTGCTCTGTAGAGAATGTCTAGGGAGATTGCTAGCATTAACAATCTAAAATACATCTAGGGTATGAGAGAGAGGAAACAAGAGAAAAAAGTTTTTAGTAATTTTGTCCTGAATTAAGGACTAACACATGAGGCACTTGAGGAATTTGACATGTTATCTTGCAAATGTTTCAAAGGAAAGAGTCATCTCACAGGGCAATCCCACAAATAAATTTGATGTTGGATGACTTGCCTCACCATGATCTGTAGGGAAAGAAGAATTGGGAATTAACGTCTGCAGCTATAACTTTTGGTGGCAATCAAGCAAAGCGGAAAGTTTTATTCTTTCTTTTCTTCCTTCTCCTTTTTAGATGAATATCCTCCCAGCCAAGAATTCTATTTGTTTTCCCCCACATCATCTTTAAATGAAAAATTCAGTATGACTGTGCAGGGTAATGCTATAAATATTACAAAGGCAAACTCGGAGAAATCTTGTCCTTAACCAGTTGCCCTGATGAAACATGGATGAGATTTGGAAGGGGTTTATGCAAAGAGAAGGAGACTATTAACAATGGTGCTAAAGAGTGAGGCCAGGACTTCTCTAATCTTTCTTTTCCTCTGGCAATGTCATGAAACCCTGAAACTGTCCTACTTAGTGGATCATGCATTTCCCCAGATATCTGGTAGAATAACTGATGTAGCACAGAAGGCAGATCTGAACTTACTGCTTATCTCATGATGAAATCTCGCTGACAATCACTTTTCAAGGTCAGAAAATGCCACCACCTTTTTTGATACTCCACTCACCCTCAAAGCAACTTCAACCTTGTTTTTCTGCTCCATTGCAAAACTCTACTTTTCCACCCATGTCAATCTCAGCTCCCCTTTCCATTTAGGCTAGAGTGTTTTAGCTTCTTGCAACTTCAACAAGAAAATGACTTTTTTGAAGAAGCAAAGCTTCATCCTTTCAAATGACACCCTGCTTAGCAATGCATTATATTTATACCTTCCTTTATTAGCATGAAAGAAATAAAATAGTGGTTCAGATTGATGCTCAATAGTGAAAAGTTTGATAATTTGAAGCCAGGCAGAATTTTCTAATTTTTTAAAAAACTATATTGTTCGTAGAATGGGTTGTCCTCCTCCTCCTCCTCCTCCTCCTCCTCCTCCTCCTCCTCCTCCTCCTCCTCCTCCTCCTCCTCTCCTAGCATTTTATCATTTTAATCTTCAGGTAACAAAAACGGGATTTCATCCTCAGCTCCCAGATAGTCTATAAACTGGTTTGGATTATGTAGATGCAAAGGTGAAAGTTTCAATCTAATGAGATTGGTGATACTGTAAGCAATAAAACTCTGCCCTCATTGTAAAAAAAAGCCCTCATGTATAGATTGAAAAAAAGAAAAAAGAAAACTAATAGAAGAAATAATAAATTGAGCCACCAATCTTCATCTCAACCATCACAATCTTTCCTTACCGCTTGTTCAGCTCTAGCAAATTTATTATAGAGCATTCATTCTAAAACATTTCAGTCATCCCCAAAAGAAAATAACTACATACCAAAATATAAAAAGATCACTCCGTCAGGCAGATCCTCAACTGGCTGAAATAATGCCAGGTTTTCACAGGCAAAAATGGGCAAGGAATTATGAAGGAACCACACAAGCAAATCAAGGGAAACCAGTTGTTTGCAATCATGAAGGGGATACCAGTTTTTTTTACCAATTTCAAAGGTTGCTTTTCTCAGACCACTGTGACCACTGATTCCTATTACTTAACAAAGCTGCATCCAGAAATATTAGACTTTTATACCATGGGAGAAAGGAAAGAATATCATCTATCATCATCTGTCATCTATCTCTCTCTTTCTACCTACCTACCTATCTATCTATCTATCTATCTATCTATCTATCTATCTATCTATCTATCTATCTATCTATCTATCTATCTATCTCATCATCATCATCATCATCTTAGCCACTGTGTATCCACTGCAGGAGGAAAGCCTGTTCCGCATGTTTCCAACCTGAGCTTTCTGTTGCCAATTGGTCCCACAATACTTGCTGATGTTGTTGATCCATCTTGTTTTAGGTCTCTTTCATGAATGCTTTTTATCAAATGGGATTCATTCTATGACTGCCTTGGTCCACCTGCCATCCATTCTTTTTGCTATGTGACCAGCCCATTTCCATTTCAATTCTTTTACTCTCTTAATGATATTGTATACTTTTGTTTGTTCTCTAATCCATGTGCAGGTCTTGCTATCTTGTCTTGTGATGCCGAGCATGTATCTTTTCAGGTCTCTTTGTGCCACTCATAGCTTTATCTATATTTATCCATCTATCCATCTATCTATCATCTATCTATCTATCTATCTATCTATCTATCTATCTATCTATCTATCTATCTATCTATCATCTATCTATCTATCTATCTATCTATCTATCTATCTATCTATCTATCTATCTATCTACCTACCTACCTACCTACCTACCTACCTATCTATCTATCTATCTATCTATCTATCTATCTATCTATCTATCTATCTATCTATCTATCTATCTATTTTCTCTATCATCTCTCATCTATCTCTGATTATCAATTGATTTAGCTTTTATTTTCCTTTAGGTCCCCCAAGGTATTTATTGACTACCTTATGCCTTTTCATATCCATTTTAATTCTATCTTAGCTTCTTTTTTAAAGTGGTCTATCCTTCCTGCCAACTTTCCTGCATTCTTTGGAGGTCATTTTTCCCAACTTGTGAAACAAGAATGAAAAGAGAAGTCAGTAAAAAGAAACTCTATTCTAAGGGATAATGCACACAAAGAAGCCATTGGCTATTACAGATTTTTTTTTGTTCATTTGTTTTTAAATATTAACATTTGTGGGGAAAATGGAAGCCCCCTCAGATCCTGGATCTTCTTTCGTTGTGGCTGACATTTACACTTGAACAACATTCAGGCCAGTGTTGTTATCTGAAGATATGAGAGATGTTGGATTAAAATCAGAAATCTCCCTCTCTGTCCTTTCATGGGAAATTCATTATCCATCTGGTGAATTCTTGCAAGTCTAGACCAGGGGTCCCCAACCTTGGCAACTTTAAGATGTGAGGACTTCAACTTAAAGTTGCCAAGGTTGAGGACCCCTGGTCTAGAACTCTCAGACAAGCCCAGGAGAACTTGCCATGTTGGTCCTCTGGTAGCCCAACTGAAATTGTTAAACTAAGATTACAGCTGAAAAATAAGAAAGCCTCATGGGGGGGCACAATACTCCATATGAGCTGCTAAAATGAAATATTGACTGGTGGACACACTTTGAAGCAGTTTTGATCAAAACCATAAGCCACATACGGAAAAAAGATCTCTGTCATTTTTCATTCTGTTTTTCCCTACACTTATGAAAACAGACTGATTTGACTCCTCTAGCTGTTGTCCAGTCAGCTGATTAAGTGTTAACTAGTAAGCATGTTTAGATACTTATTTTGGAAATTAATGAAGTGGAGGGCACAGGAAAACATACTTGCTGAATCTAGGATAGATATTTGTGGCTTTACAATGGTTTACTGGGGGGAAAAATCTTAAGCCCCCAAAGGAAGCCTATATGTGATATGCCTTCAAAACAGCTGTTTTTAGAGAATCTTGGAACATATTGGAGTCCTCACCCCTTAGCAGACATCACTGGCACTTATTTATTTACTGGATTTATGTGCTGCCCATCTTATCCAGAGGCAACTCTGGGCAATTTAAGAACATTAAAATCAGAAATATTAAAAGATAAAACAGTAATAACAATCATAGTCACATTAAACATTTATCATTAAGATTGAAAGGTGGGGGGAGAAAGGAGCAGGAAGACCATGGGGGGGAGGTGGGGTCTTTTCTCAATCTACTAACCACATTCAGAATGATACCCCCTTCTGTTGGGGGCCCAGCTTAAAATAGTATACAATAATATTCATACCCAAGTAAGACTTAACAAACAAGGTCAGTCTTCTCTTGTAGTATCTACTTTCAGAGGGGTTGCACAGGATTCTATTTTAGTATCTTTGCGATTTGAAGAGACTTAAGATCTCTGAATGTCTCAGAGCAATCAGTCGATAACATTTATTTGTTCAATGCCCAGCAAAAATTTAAAGAGCTGTTTTCCATCCTAAAGGAATTCGGAAGGCCTAAATTCAATATTTTAAAAAGAAGCTAAAAGGAGTGTGTATTCTATCTTAAGGTTTCTTTTTCCTACACAAAAGGAGCTAATTATATTTCTGGTATCTGAGGCCAAAGTAAAAAGATAAATATCTCATGTCTTTCAGATGTGTGCCTATAAAGTCACTGAATGCCTAGAGGCTGTTTAATCAGAATTTCTAAGGAAAATATTTCTGATTCCATGATGTGCTTCAAATTCAGTCCTTCGGGTTGAGGCTGGAATGGGAAAACTAAAACTATGTATGTGTTAATGACTTAAATTAATTAATTGTAAACCCAAGTAACTTGACAATTTGGGGTCTCCAAGATAAATCCTAATCTTCTTGGTGGAAATCACCTAAATGCTTGAGCCCTAAGGCATTATGACCTTTCACCTAATGCATTGAACTTAATGGGTTCTGAACAGGCAACAGGCCAAAGTTATTTGCCTCTAAAATTATTTTAACCACATTCCACTGTATTCCAGCGAGACCAAAAAAAGAAAGATCAGATAATATACCTGTCCATTATTTCTTTAGTATCACATCCCAAAATACCAGAAGAGCTTTTACATTGTCCCAGTGTAATGATTTCCCTTCTAGTCTTTTCCAACATTCCTGAAGATCAGCATCTGGTGAGGAGAAAATTGAAACTGGGTCATGTATTGGAAAGCCAACTTGCTAACCCATAACCAATTTAGTCCCATTTCATGAACAGCTTTTCAGTTTTTTACAAGCCTCTCAGAGAGAGAGAGAGAGAGAGAGAGAGAGAGAGAGAGAGAGAGAGAGAGAGAGAGAGAGAGAGAGAGAGAGAGAGAGAGAGAGAGAGAGAGAGAGAGAATGATTTTAGGAAAACCAACAGGCATAAGATTTCTTAAAATGAAATCATTATTAAAATCATGCCATGCACATGATTTTATCCTATGCATTCAGTACCTGCTCTACATAAGTAAATGTCCCTTTGTGCTGAAGAATGTTGTGATTAATGCTTCAGGCAGGTATTTCTGTTCCTAATATCTATAAGAAGTGACTAGGGCTCAGCCACTAGAGGCATACATGCACCTCTGGAGTAATGTTGAATTGCTCCAAACATATTGCCCAATTTCTTGACTCATTAGTTAGAGCTGTCTAAGGTGGAAAGTTCATAATTAAACATATAGTTTATTCTCATAGTTTTGGATTAAGGAAATTAAAGTAATTGGATTTCTTTTTGATTAACATATGGAGTCATTTCCTGAGTGCACAGGTGCATTGAAGGGGAGGTTAACAATATTCTTGCCTTCTCTTCCCTCATTGTTTAATAAGGAGAATTAACAGATTCTATAGCAATGACTGTTTTTTCCCTTGTACATGTCCTTTAAATGCTCACTGAAACTATAAGGCATAGAACTGCTATCTCCAATCCATGCTGTGCTGTTCATTCAAACTGCATGTTCTACCCATATCACCATAGAAATATCAATGCATTCTGCTAATAATTCCAAAGGAAGATTAATGCTAGCATTTTTTTCAAGGGGAGGTGCATGCTAAATCAACTAGCTTTCCTTATAAAAAAATCCCTTAAAAATACATCTGCAATGAAAGGTTATGGAAAGTTGTATACAAATAGTGACTGTTATATTTGTAAAGGTTCCTGACCTGGAGAGGAGGAACTGACATTTGTAAAGTTTGCATCAACTAGCACATGGCGAGCCAGCCATCTCTGAAGGAGCAGAGAGTGTATTGCAATAAAATCAGTAGTTAGACAGTGATTCTTGACCAGCCAAGTTTCTTTGGATAAAGGAGAGATCGTGGGATTGCCCACCTGCACTCTAAACAGTTGGTCCTTCTGAGTAAATTGCAGGAACTGAGGTGGCTGAGAGTCAAGGGATAAGCTCATAGAACTGGGACATTTTTCAGTGCACTATAACTTTAACCAAATTTATTAAAAAAATAATTCTGATTATACATCACAACTATTATTTCTTAAGAGAAGCACAGTACAAACTTACCACATCAAGTTTCCATTCTCTAATAGGCTAATGTTCATTTGTTTGTGTTAATTCATAGGCATTCACTAAATCAGGAGTCTTCAAACTTGGCACTTTTATGACTTGTGGACTTCAACTCCCAGAATTCCTCAGCCAGGCAAAGGGCCAAGTTTGAAGACCCCTGCACTAAATGATCAAGGAACCCAATTCTGGTTTTCCTTGTACCAAGAGCAAAATTCTCATATATTTATAATTAGATAGTTTTATAGCCAAATATTTGATTGAGTGATTGGTAGAGAATAATTCATACCTGCTAGGTCCTGAACATTATATCCCATATAAATGGAATATAACTGGGCCATCTGAAATAGATCAGATGCATTCTAATACTTGATATATATTCAAACATGCCAACATTTATATGCATAATGAAATAAAGGTCATTATGCCAATTAGTGAATAGATAAGGCAAGTAGCTAGAAATGCTAATTCTCACAACAGAAATGGTGAATTGCCTCTAGCTCTTGTTAACCCACACTGTGATGTGGGAAGTTAATCTGTCTTGATGTCACCTCTACGATAAGAAGGATGACCTCTTAAAAATGAAAATAATGAACAGATTTCAATAAATATAGCTATACCATCTGAATTTCCATTTTCTGCATAGTTTTAAAATCACCTGAAATTATATGAGAATTTTTGTCATGAATGCCTAGCTCAGTGATGGCAAACCTTTTAGAGACCGAGTGCCCAAAAACTGTCCTGGCCCCCTAGCCCACCCCCAGCCCACCCACTCTGCCCCTGTTCCCCGCTCCCTCCCACCCGCCTGCAGGGCCACCCACAGGACCTCCATGGACCATCACAGATCACCCAAGTGGCCCTTCAGCACCATAGCAGCCATGCCCTCCGCCCATACCCTGCAGCATCATCTGCGCATGACGGGGTGCGAGGGCGGAGTCTTGTCCCTGCTGCCTGGCTGCCATGTCTTTGGCTGCGCTGCTCTGTGGGGGTGGGCCCGGGGGGGATCCTTCCGAGAGGGGCTGCTGGTGAGGAGAGGAAGGCAGGGCTGGATGCCCCCCTCTGTCACGCATGCCATAGGTTTGCCGCCACTGGCCTAGCTCATCCTTTCAGCTTCAATTCTTATTAGAATGATCACCTGACCACTCAATATTTTTGGCTCTGTTGCTTTATTTTTTATTTTTTGTTCTGGCCTCCAGGTGCTAATATTTATTAGATATCCATGCAGAATCACCATGTTAAAATTCTGCTGCCTCAGACCTGATTGAAAATGTCTGAATTACCTAAACAGGCAATACATCAATCAAGGCACAGCATCTTAAATGAAAGATTATGAATTGTCAGGCTATATCACGAATCACAAACAGCCAACATAAAGATATATCTTCAAGCATCTGGAGAATCCCAAGCATGTAAGACAAAGATCTCATCTTAGAAGATAAGATCTAGTAGTGTCACCAGCCCAAGAACAACGTAACACAATCCAGACAAAGTTCATTTCATTATTTGTCCACACAAAATAGACAGTACCTTTCCAGACTAAACCTATGCTATTCTAACTCTGTCAGGGATGCGGTGGGTCAGTGGGTTAGGACGCTGAGCTTGTTGATCAGAAGGTCAGCAATTTGGCGTTGTCGAATCCCGAGTGCCGCATAACAGAGTGAGCACCTGTTACTTGTCCCAGCTTCTGCCAACCTAGCAGTTCAAAAGCATGTAAAAATGGAAGTAGAAAAATAGAGACCACTACAGTGGGAAGGTAACAGCGTTCCGTGCACCTTTGGCATCTAGTCATGCCAGCCACATGACCACAGAGACGTCCTCAGACAAGCGCTGGCTCTTCGGCTTTGAAACAGAGATGAGCACCAGCCCCTAGAGTTGGAAACGACTAGCACGCATGTGCGGGGGAACCTTTACCTTTACCTTTTTATTCTAACTCTAACTGATATACCTTGGGAAATTCTAGGGTGTGGCTACCCTAAATCTCTTATTCTTTCTCCTGTGTAGTTCCTTGTCTCATCCCCTTCCTTGGAATGCTCTCCTTCCTTCCTGCAAACTTTATTGTAGTCTGTCACATCACCTCCCTCTTCATAGACACATTCCATCATAAGTAGTGGAGAGAAAACATGGCTGAATTTTTAATAATACAATCACTCTGCCACAAGCACAGGTTTTACAGGGAACTTAAATTTTATTGGCTTTTTCCATCAATTCTTCTGCCTTATTTTCTTTCCAAAAATAAAATAAAAAATGTAGAGTGCCTTTTGATGAGAAGCACTACAAATTCCCATACTGAGAAGCATTTTTTTTCTTTCTGTAAGAATCTCATCTAAATGTGTAAGCTTAAAGTTAAGCCCTTTTCTTTCATTTAATAAGCTGTTAAGAAAGAGCATAATGACTTATCCTTAAAATTTGAGTGATTGGCACTACATGCACTCAGCTCAATATTAGTAGATGCGTATTTCCTATACAAAAATAAGAGACATTGAGCTAAATGTTTGGTAGAGATTCTCAGTCATCCAGGTCATAGTTGTCTCAAAGGTTCAAAAAAAACACACAACTGGATTGTTGTTTTTTCCTTGAGGAGAAGAAGAAAAAATTTTGCTTCTCATCCAAGACACTTCATCAATTCTGATGGTAGAGGGTGTGTGTGGAAGGATATATTTGGATAAGATGGGAGGGTATGAATGAATGAATGAACCTTTATTGTCAAAGTACAACCATGTATACATTGAGATTGGCTGAGCCTCCCTTCGTGCCCCCACCCCCAACTTACAGTGACACAAACCCTCCATCTTATTACACCATGTGAGCTAATTGCACAACGCCCTGGCCTCACAAGTCAATTATGCATTAAGTTTATAAAATTATTTCCCATTCAAAAGCCTAACAGACCATGGATAAAAGCTGTTTTTCAGCCTGTTGGTGTGGCTGGCTATATTCCTATATCTCCTACCCAATGGTAGGAGAGTAAAGAGATACCGTCCAGGGTGTGAGTTATCCCTGAGAATTTTCCTCACTCTTCCAAGGCAGCGAGCCCTAGCGAGGTCATCCAGTGGTGTCAGGGGACAGCCCACAATGTCTTGTGTTGTGCTCACCACCCTCTGTAATGCCTTCCTATCCGCGGCTGTCAGACCAGCATACCAAACCACAATACCATATGAGAGAACGCTCTCTATAGTAGACCGGTAAAAGAGAGTCATTAGCCATTGTTCTACCCTGTTCTTCCATAAGACTTTGAGAAAGTGAAGCCTCTGTTGGGCCTTTCTGGCCACCTGGGTTGTATTAACTTTCCAGGTCAGATCTTCGCAGAGGTAGACTCCCAGAAATTTAAAGGAGGAAACTCTCTCCACACAGTCCTCCCCCATGTAAAGTGGGGCAGGTTCCTCCTTTCTCCTCCAGAAGTCTAGAATCATCTCTTTCATCTTTCCGATGTTCAGGTGCAAGTTGTTGTTACAACACCATATGGATAGTTTTTGTATCTCCGCCCTGTAAGACCCACCAGGGTAGTATCATCTGCGAACTTAATTATCGCAGTAGATGGTTTGGATGATACACAGTCATATGTGTAGAAAAAGTACAGGTAGGGGCTAAGCACGTAGCCCTGTGGCGACCCGGTGCAAAGCTTCAGGGGGGTGGACAAAGCAGACCCAACCCTCACTGTTTGTTACCAGTCCCTAAGAAAGTCTTGAATCCAATCACAGATGGAGGGGGGAAATTTCAAGTCAGTCAGCTTCTCGATGAGTGTGCTTGGCAAAATGGTGTTGAAAGCCGAGCTATAATCAACAAAAAGCATCCTGACATAGCTTCCAGGTTTCTCAAGATGACTTGCTACAGAGTGTAAAGCAGTAGCTATGGCATCATCTGTCGACCTGTTCCCCCTGTAGGCAAATTGATGTTTATCAAAATCCAGTGGGAGGCATGTCCTGAGATGTTGGAGAACCAGTCTTTCGAAGCATTTCATCACTACAGACGTAAATGTAACAGGTCTGTAGTCATTCAGGCACTCAACTGCAGTTTTCTTGGGAACTGGAACAATGGTAGCTACTTTCAAGCACGATGGTACTCCTTGCTGTTTGCAAGGAGATGTTAAAAATCCTTGTCAGGACCCCTGCTAATTGGTCGGCACAATTCTTAACCACTATCCCCAGCACCCCATCTGGGCCTGCGGCTTTGCTGGGATTCACAGCCTTCAATACAGTTCTCACTTGGTCTTCAGATAAGGTGAGTTGCTGAAAATCAGAAGGCTGGCCAGCAGAGGCTACGGGGTCTGGTCTTTTTACCTCATAGCGAGCAAAGAAGATATTCAGCTCCTCAGCCAATGAGGCATCGTTGGGTAGAAGGAAGGATTGTATTTCTTTGCAGTCATCTGGTTGTTAGCACACTCTGAGAGCTATTCAGGCCACTTGGGGGTTTATCTGTGCCCTCAGGGTCATCTGAATCAGAGTGCAAATGGGTGAGGAGCCTTCTTGGAACTGCTGAAAGGACCATGTTATAGACTGGAGATAGGTGGTGTCTTATTCCTCCTCCTCTGTTGAAAGATGGCTGTTCAATTTTAACAGGGATTTTTTGACACTCTTTCAAACCAATGGTCCTCTTTATCTACAAGAACTTATTACTGTTTTTCTGCTATGGGATGTCCTCTAACACACTATTTTTTCCCCCTCCTAAAAAGGAAATGGTTTCTGGTTGGGTCTGTGTTTCAGTCAGTTAGGGACTATGTGGCCTTCACACTGATGCTGGAGTCCTACTTATCCAATATGATGTGAGTACAAAATAGATGACAAAGATAAATTAGCTGCTTGTGTCTTCAGTGTGATGAAATATATTGGCTTCTTTTGATTCAAACAAAATTATTACATTCTGCTAATTTTATAAATTTACCAAGTTATCTCTCACCCTAAAATAAAGGAAAAGCATTACATGTATCATGCTTTACATTTTGAAGGGAGCCAGAGGGCCATAATGAGTAAGACAACAGTACAAAATACTCTGAGGAAAGATTTTCTGTCTTTCCCCCATCCCACATTTTTTGTAAAAGTCTTCTTTGTGTTTTAAACTCTAATCATTCTATTTTATGGCTAACTCTACATTTTTATGTGTTGCCTGCCTCCCTTGGGTGGGAAAATGTGCTGACGATGTATAGCAATTGTGGTTTCAGACACCAAAGGTCACAACTGAAGGGGGGAAGCTAAGAGGACTCAGTTTGTCCAGGTTTAATTTACAACTAAGGACACCCGTTTGTCAGTGGTAGGTTGCTTGCTGTAGGGTAGCACAGAGATGACCTTGGAAAAGATATGTGGAGACCATCAGCAATACATGAGCTCAAGCCAGGGAAACAAGAAGTATGAGAGAGAAACTTAAAATTGTCTTGCCTTGACTCTCTTTGATATATGAGGGAAGGAAGGGGAAACACTGTCAAGCTTTCAAGATTCTATTATTATAGCTTACATCAATAAAGTAGAATTCTAATATTTCTTATAGCATCTATTTCCTCACCTGGCCTTGGAGGGCTGACATGATGATATTTTCTTCAAAGTCATCTCACTGCTCTTCTACGTGGGCATGCAAGCATGAAGATGGGCTCCACGGATCTTGAGTACACAGCACACACTCTATTTATGCCCATGATTTTGTTATGAAAAGATATCCTCTTAAATCCATGCAGGATGTGGTGTGCATGCTCCAGTTAAATAAAAGTAAATTAAATCATGTTCCATCATGGGGCCTGCCTTTGGATTCCTCCCCCCCCTTTCCCCCATTATTTGTTTGGACCTAACCCTGTTAGCCTTCAGGGTTGCTTTAAAACTTGCCAAGTGCCCCAGATCTTGACAGATTTACCACTGAAAAGGAGATATGAATGTAAGCTAGGATGAGGATGAGGATTTTAATATGAAACTTTGCTATGAACATGCGATCACTTTACAATCTCCAAGCTGATAGCAACAATTAGTATAGGTACAGCAAAGTGAAATATTGAAACAAATGCTGGGGAAAAATACATTAAAAATAAAGAAAGAAATCTCAGTAATCCTTTCCATTGTGCCTAGACACTAATCCCTACTTTAGAATTTGTCCTTTTCTTGAAATATTGGAGGTTGCTGCTTATATTTCTTTAAACACTTTCATCTGATATTTTTAAATCAATCTGTCAAGGTGTTTTTTTTTCTTAAAAACCATATTCCAAATGTCTAAACCTGGCTATATCAGTGATGTATCATATGCAAGAGAGCCATTATTTCATGAATTTAAACTTCTGTTATGTATGTTGTACAACAGGTCACCTATTATTGATCGCTTGTTTTTATTTTGGATCTTTTTTTGTTATATAATGCTCAGAGTTGAACTGTTTGAGTTGGGCAGCCATTCTTTAAATAAATAAGATCTTTGTCAATCTTCTTGGTTTTTCCAGGTGATTACCAGTCAACTATATCTATCTTCCACATGACCAATTACCTGTCGTAGTATGGTTTTGATTACTGGTGACATTATTAGTCTCTTGAAGTCAAATTTTGAATCACAGATGGAATAGGATATAGACAAAAAGCAAGCATCCTCACTTGGGGTCCACACTATATGTTCAAAAAGTGAATTATTTTAGAGATCAAGGAGAATTTCATTTAATTCACAAGTTGTTGTTTTTAATTATACTTCAGTTTCTAGGATCACCTTTATTTCTAACAGTGTTTCTGGGTGACCATCCTACTAGGTAACCAGAGCAAGAAATTAACTCAAATGTAAATTTCTCTGCTCTTTTTACTTCCACAGAATTTCACTCAATGACCCTGTTTAGCTGACTCCTCTTGAGTAAAGGTGACTCTGTGGACCATTTTTAGGGGCACAGGGAGAAATTTTCAATGCATCTGATGGGTAAAATTACTTGGATCTCTTCTCAGTTGAAGACCAAGCATGGTGTGAGCCCCTTGGAGATACTTGGGAAATGGTCTTAATCAGCTGTTTGGGAACAGTTTGAACTAGTTGGATCTTAGGAAGTGAGCAGGGTCTTTGAGACCATAAGCACAGCCACCTGTGATTTAGATCCATGCCTCTCCTAGTTGATCAATGCCACCTGTGACGTAGATGGGTTTTAGCAATGGTTAATTCATTTTTGAAAGAGGGGGTGTTCCTGGCATTATTTAAGATGAATTGGTGTGCCTCCTTCTCAAGAAGCTATTGCTGGACACTACCATTCTGGATTATTTTTGTCTTCTTCATTTTTGGGGAAGGTGGTTGAGAAGGGAGTTGCACTGCAGCTGATGATGTTTCCCAGTATGGGTAATGAAACATCTGCAAGAAAACAGCCAAGCTCAGAGAGCACCAAGGACCCCTCATTTCAACCCTGAGCTGCAAATATTCTCCTTTAAAATATAACTTTTTGAGTTAGCTCATAATTTCAGAATACATTTTATATTTGTATTTATATTTCTGTTTGGACTTTTGCACATTTCAGTGGAGATGTATTGAGATATCATCTTATCCCATTGCAAGTTTGTGGCCTGTAAATAAATCTCTGGGAACAATCTACCTTTACTGTTAGATATCTGAATGTGGATGGTTACTTCCTTTGTCCTTTGGGAATCAAGTTAAAAATATTTTCTTTCTCTTTAGTGTCTTTCACTAAACTTTTACAATCAAGTATTTTTCCTTGGCAGTGAAACATATGTATGTCTTTCATAAACTGTCTAGCCTGCTCTAAAGCCTAGAAGAACAATCATGCTGATGTCTCTGGAGAGAGATAGGGCTAAATTATCTCATCCTAAGGCAGATCCTATTTAGGTTGCCAGTCAGAGCGTAACCATGTTAATATAGATCATCTTCATCTAGTCTGATTCTTATATAAGAATGGTAAAAATTATATTTTCTTTTTCTTATAGTGCTTATTAAGACAGATAGAATGTCTAGAGACAAATTGGCTTCATCCAATAGTAAATGAGCTATTTTATTATTTTTATTTTTACATTTTTATTCAATTCTTCTTCCAAAATGCTCTGGGTTGGTTTTATTTATTCCCTCTTATCTTTCAAACATCCACATGAGAGATTAGATTGAGAAGTAATGACTCAGAATAAATCATTTTATAAGATTCTGATATTGTGATTTAAATTAACAGCAAGATGGGCTAGGGAAGATGTCTGATTTAAATCTGGAACTGAAAGGTAGAAGATATAACCGAAGAGGGAAAAAATAATATTAGGGGAAGTAAGAAGTAGAAGAATCAGCCAAGACACTGGACTTACCAAAATCAGCAAATCAGGAAAACCTGTTTAAATAAGTTCAAATAGCACAGGAAATACTTTAAAACATTTTTCGGTTCAGAGTGTTAGTTGGATGAATTGAATTAGGCTGGAGATTGAAGAAATTTACTAAGAAGTTTGATCTGTAATTATGCAACTTAACATAGAACAGGTTTCAGCAGCTCCTGAAATATTCTATTCTGGTCAAACATCACTTTCCAAGGATTTTTGTGACAGCTCAAACAGTTACAAAAATGTGTGGTTCTGTATTCTCTGGTCTGTCGATTCCCAAAATAGTTTAGGGAGTTCAAATGCTTATTTCTACATTTAGTAACCTTTTTGTTTTGAGATGGTAGAAACCTTTCATAAAAAATGGATAACACTTGAGATTATGACCATCAGTGTTGGAAGCATTAATGCTATTTAATTATAATGTTTCTTGCTTGAAGTTTTTGATTGGGATAAATAAAATATTGGAAAGAAGTAGGCATTTGTATTTTCAAAATATGTGTGGCTACTTTGGATACCTGAAAGACATTAATTGTGAGAGCAACGTAAACTGATCACTTGGCTGATGTCTCCAAGGAAGATCACCAAGGAAACCTAGTGCAGTAGACTAGAGTCAAAAAGACATCCCAGAAGAAAAGACTTCTATATTTATTTTATTTTTATTTTTTTATTTTAATTCCATTTATATCCCGCCCTTCTCCGAAGACTCAGGGCAGCTTACAAGCTTAGCAGTAGCCTTCATTCTATGTATATGCCTGCTTTTTAGGGCTTTCACACACACCCCAAGCGGCATTATTACAAAGTCAGCTTAATTGCCCCCAACAATCTGGGTCCTCATTTTACCTACCTCGGAAGGATGGAAGGCTGAGTCAACCTTGAGCCTGGTGGGATGGGAACCTGCACTAATTGCAGGCAGCTGGTGTTACTTAAGGAGGTATTAGCCCACTGCTCCACCAAGGCTCTTTTTGTTTCCAAGACAGCAATATGAATATGAATATGTCCATGAAGTCTCCCGAAATCAAGAGTACCTGAAAGAAGACTTCGTCTTCACCTTCTTGCTTCACACAAAGGAATTGTTTAAAAGAGTGGTCCAGAAACTGACTGAAGTTCATACCACCTCATTTCTATCCCATAAAGACCAGAATAAAAGTCTAGTAGCTAGTCAGAATTATTAAACTGGATTGCTAATAATCTCTTCTGCAATATCACTTGAGCAGCAAGCAAAGTGAGTTGCCAATTCTACGTATATTAACTTCCACTGAAGCAGAAAAGTTCAGAAGAGGATATAGTCAAGCCTTCCATATTGCACCATGTGAATACTTGATGTTTAGTGATATGGAAACAGCTTATTTTCACAGTTCAGTTGCTGATTGTCTAATTTATTATTACCTGAATAATTTTAACCTTGCTACTCAGCAATATATAACCATTACAGAATACTTTTAGGTATGAAACTTTCACAAATAGTTGAGTTCTAAAGATAATACCCAAAATATGCATTCACACATTTATGAGCCAATTTCCTTAACTGTCTGAGAAAGCTCCCACATATCTCCTAATCAGTCTTATATTCTCTCAGTATGGACCTTTATGGAGCTTCATTTGCAGAAATATAAGTAAGTTTGCACGTTAAAAATTCACTCCAGGGCTGTGAAAGTCTATGATGAATATCTCCAGTGATTGTGCCAGAAATACACTGCTAGTTACTATTGTATGGTTCAGGGTTAGGCAACCTTGGCTCTCTTACGACTCGTGGACTTCCACTACCAGAATTCCTATGCTGGCTCAGGAATTCTGGGAGTTGAAGTCCACGAGTCATAAAAGAGCCAAGGTTGCCTACCTCTGGTATAGTTGAACATTCTAGTAATCGCTATCTCCATTTGCTTTACAGTGTTTAGGAATTTACATATCAAATCCATTAATTTGATTAACTGGGTTTGGCTAATCAGCTCTGAATAGGGGAATTTCTTTCCTCTGTGAGCAAACATCTGAGAAAAGAATTCATCCGAGAAAAGTGCTGGATAAACTTACCAAAAACATTTCAATTTCAACCAGAGTTTGAAATCCCAAAGGTTTTTGTTGGGTTTTTTTTCCCAAAAGGCAACTGGACTTTGTTTTTTCATGAAGATGTTTCACTTCTCATCGAAGAAGTTTCTTCAATCTTCAAGGAAAACATCTTCAAGGAAAAATGAAGTCCAGTTGCCTTTTGAAAAAGTAGCTTTGGGACAACCATGACCTGGATGATTGAGAATCTCCATAGACAGAGATTGAAATGAATTCCAAATGAATCTAAACTCAAGCTGAACCAATCCATCCTGAACTTATGCCAAATATCTGCTTTGCTTTCTTCAGAGGCCCTGCCACCCCTTGACAATTATAAATGCAAATAATCATGAGGCTAATCTTGTGTGTAGTATCTTAGCTCCAGTTAAGCTAAAGCTGATTTCCCCCCCCCCCATTTTTAATCCTTTCCTTCAATCGAGGTTTATTTGTGCCTTCATGCCAGGGGATCTAGTTTACTTCATAGTTCATTTAATTCAATGTTCCACCATGGTTTCTATTTCTCTTCCACAGGCTTTTATCACTGACTATCAGTTTAGTAACAGTTGGTGCTCAGTGACTGCTGATGTTGAATTCTCCCCCCATTTCCGTTTTTTTAATCTGTTCTGCCGACTTCCAGCACATCCACTGTTAGACAGATAACATGACTAGACATCCACGTAATAAGACTATTTCTGTGGCCTGGCAAATATCACAGAGGTGCTAAGATGTCTTAGCTGTTGTTTTTCTTTCTCTGAGTGATTCACTCCCACCTCTTTTCGGCCTTGATTTGTCTGGAATCCTTTCTCCTGGCAGCTAAATTATCCAATGTTTGGGTTGGCAGGGGTGAAGAGGGAAATGTTTCTGAAGTAAACATCAGCCACAGTGGAAGGAAGCAGACTATTACTGAGGGTTAGAGAAGTGTGTCGTTGCTGCATTGGCACTGAGAGTTGAGCTGGGCATGTCTGCAGAGAGCTTCTCATGGAGGGAATGGGTAGTTTTGTTTGAGGGCAGGCTTAAGGTGTTATGTCTCTCCTGATGAAGTTTTCATATCAGGCATAGGGATTCTGAAATGGACAGATTTTTTTTCCTTTCCTTTCCTTTCCTTTCCTTTCCTTTCCTTTCCTTTCCTTTCCTTTCCTTTCCTTTCCTTTCCTTTCCTTTCCTTTCCTTTCCTTTCCTTTCCTTTCCTTTCCTTTCCTTCCCTTCCCTTCCCTTCCCTTTCCTTTCCTTTCCTTTTTCCTCTTTCCCCTCTCCTCCCCTCTTCTCCCCTTCCCTCTTCCTTTCTTCCTCCCTCCCTCCCTCCCATTCTCTCTCTATCACAGAAAGAGAGAGAGAGAGATGCACACTCACCCACATGGACATAAACAAACAATGAAAGGGAGAGAAGTATAGAAGTGCTGGGAGAATTTTGGAAATTGACTCTTTGGAAACTGAGTCCAAATTAAGATTAGATCATGTTGGAAAATACTGTATAATGGTTTCCCATAGTATGGGAATCAACTCTGCTCTTCGGGAATTACAACCTCCTATAGGCTTTTCCTTGTTTCAAGTTTTATTTATCATTGAAACACAATAGCTCCCCCCAAAAAACAAAGTGGTGTTATGCCCTTTCTTAGTTGTATTTCCTGGTAGGCAGCAGAAATATATGCCCCATAACTATTCCTAAAGAGGCCAAAAAAATCTTTGTGTTGACATCAAGAACAGATTGGAGTAAGACTTTTGAAGATCAACAGTATAAAGGCGGGTGAGTGTAAATCAAAGGCAATTCAGTTCACTGTGATATGGAAAACTCCATCCAATCTTATCAGTGATTTGAATGAATTTGAAAATCAGTCAGGCTTGATCTGAATGATTAGACTGCTTTGATGAATCATGCCAGTTTGATTCAGAGCTCTGATCCGATTCGGGAACAGCCATTTCTAGCCATATGTAGAAGATTCCAAATTGCCTGCTTAGATCTGGAAGTTCTCTCTTTCACTTCAAGGACTTGAATCAATTTCCTGGTTCAGCCTGGAAAGGCAGATCCATTCCTACATTTGAGCAAATCCCTTGGACACAAATCTTTTAATCAAATTTTTAAATACATGATATACATTCAATATATTGGATCGGTGCTGTGTATATTGCCTTGAACCCCTCTATGAAAAGCAGGATAGAACTTAAATAAGGAAATATTTGCATAACCTTAGTATTAGTCTTTCTGAAATCAAAAGTCTTTAGAGGAATAAACAGCCTTTGAAAATAAGGGATGTTTTGCTATGAGAAGCATTTCAAAGCAAAAAGCTGAAATCATTAGCTTGAGTATATCATTCTTAATTATACCTTCCTATGTTTTTTGAAGTTGAACCATATATTTAAGCTTAGAAAGAGTCACTTCTGCCCAGCAGATGGCAATAGGGGTGAGCCATTATACATTGCCCAGTCCAGGGGAGACAAGCTCTAATCATGTCACAGACTCTGCCCATCTAACTGTCAAATACCAGGGAAATCAGAAGGTCCAGGCAGTTCAAACAGGTATAAAGATTTATTGCAAGCTTAAGCTCTCTACAAGAATCTGAACTACTAATGGCGAAAGCAATTTAGTAGTAGATAAGAGCCAAAGGAATTCAAGGTGGGATGGACTTAGATCTCTCCTGGGCAGAAGGGACTCGTGATTGATAATACATTGGCCCCTCCCTCGGGCTCAGCCTGGTCATCTCCCACACTAAATCTGACCTTGATTTTTTTTTTTAGGACAGCTTCCCCTTTCCATCAAAGCAATTACTATCCATTATACGTGGTCAAGCTAGATGCAGAGCATCCTAAGATCATGACACCTAAAGAGGTCCTTCTTTCTTTCCTATCCCAAAATGGTCATATTAAGCAACTGGCCCATCCTAAAAGTCTTAACATAATTGATTCCTCCACTCATTGTCACACTTCTGTTCCCCACAAACAAAAATGCATACATTTGTGTGGTAAATGTTAAAATGGTTCACTGAGCATCTCCGCTAATGCTAAGTGAGGACTTGTCCATCCGAAGCCCAGTGCACTCACACAGAGAGGGCCTCCTCAGGGTGCCGTCGGCCAGACAATGTCGGCTGGCGACCCCCAGGGGGAGGGCCTTCTCTGTGGGAGCATCAGCCCTTTGGAACCAACTCCCCCTTGAGCTTCGGATGGCCCCGGACTTCCGGTCCTTTCACCACGACCTCAAAAATTTCCTCTTCCATCAGGCTGACCTGGATTGACGATGGGTTTTTAAATATGTTTTAATTTTTAACTGTGTAGTTAATTTATTTTGGGGCTGTTATTTAATTCTTTTTTAATTTTTGTATTGTTGTTTTTTATTGTTGTTAGCCGCCCTGAGTCCTTCAGGAGATAGGGCAGCATATAAGTCCCAAAAATAAATAAATAATAAATAGTGTGATCTGAGATGAACCAGTTGTATAATTTGACCTTTAAATTGCATCCTGGGGGGGGGCTATGCCAAGAGATTGAACCGAGACAAGACGAAAACTAAATCTGAACTAATTTCAATTTAATATAATTTAATTAAATACAGTTAATATGATGACACTTTGTGTTCTTAATCATCAGCTGCTTCTGTCACATTAAATTGTATAATTTGAAGGCAATTTTTAAAATCTCCAGGGACTGCACCCCTGCCATGCACAAATATCTGTCTTCTTAAGAGTCAGCTTAAAGTAAAGTGTCAGTATGGAAATTAAAGAGTTTGGTCCTCCTTTCTTTGGTTCCATGTTCCTAATCCAATCTAATCATTTCAAATTTCACTTGGGAATTTCAGTTTAGCCACAGTCATTAAAAATCCTAATGAAAGCAGACTTATACCAGATGACAGCATATAAACCACCATGGATGATCTTGAAACCTCAAACAAGATAAGATCTATTATTACTTAGACTGAAGATGGGCACGGAGTCCTCGGCCTATAGCCTAAGCTAGGAAGTTGAAAAAATATCCTGAACACTGGGGGAAAATACCTTGTAGATTTCTTCCAACAAAACTACTCATCCATGAAATCACCATGTCCCTGACTTGAGGGAGATTTTAATACGGAGAAATGCACACTCTGTGAATTGGACCTTGTTTTGTTTTGCTTCATTTGTTTGTTTTTTTTTGTTTTTTGTTTGTTTTTTGTGGTGATGTGGGCAGGGGATGGGAGGGAAGGTTTCAAGGAACAGAATAAGGAGAGTTAATATCACACACTGAATAAAAATTGTAACTCTAAATTGAGGATTCCCAGTTTAGTAGGTGAAAACTTAATTTCTCATACAAAGCAGCACAGATTATTAGTATTTCCATGATAAGCTGTAATAAAAAAGGTGGTTATTTTTTTCCCTCTGGTATATGTACCCATAGCACATGGAAGAAGAAATGCAGGAAAATCATGGTAGAGCATGAAAGAAATTGCCGTTTTGTGTGATTGAACTCTAGCAACTGGAATGGAGTTGTGGGTTATGACGTAACTGGATAGTAGAGAAAGAGAAAAGGAGTACAGTCTATTCAAGGCAATGATATAAAAAATAGATGAATTTGAAAGGGAGGAGGAAGAGGAGGAGGAGGAGGACTCAGTTATAGGAAAAAGGCATTGAAGGAGATTGAAATTTCAAATGTATCTGTTTTTGATATCATTGCCTTGAATAGATTTTGATCATAGCTTCCCATAGTCCTTTTCTCTTTCCCTACTGCCCAATTACTTCATAATTTCTTTCATTAATTAATCAATTTGCTATTAATTTCCAGTCTGTTTGACTTTCACATATGTTAACCTATATGTATGAATTGTTCCATTCTTGCATTGATTAAATAGGTAAAAATTGTGTGGACCTTGTCACATAAATCTGTACTAAAATCATTTTAAAGGCACTTATCTCATGTTTGGGAAATGTGTAAGTTCCCATTGCACCTTAGTCCAGGAAGAGTAAATCCATTCAGAATTTGAAAACATTAAATTTCCAGCATAGTCACTGTGACCATGAGCCATTGATAGATTATTCCCATCTGAATTTATCTAATTCAATTTTTAGGAGGATCTAAATAAGAGGCCATTCACCCCATGTGGGGCCTGCAAATTCTACAAAATATTCATGTGTCATTTGGAGACATTCTTCACTTCATCTTCCTAGATCACAAGAAGATCCTAGATTGCCTCATTTATTTCAAACAAACAGTAAGCATGGAGAGTAAATTCTAAAATTTGGGAAATGTTTGGATTCCCCACTTGTTGAAAATCAAGTGGTTTCAGTTCTTTAACTTTTGTGCACAGCATACCTCCCAAAATTCATAGTCAATGCTGTATATTAAGAAAGCAAAAATACTTCATATATTCATGTGAGTGAGTGTGTGTGTGTACACAATTAAGGCTTCACTTTTGGGAAAGTATCATTGGAGAGTCATGGGCCATATCTCCATTTCCCTCTCTGGAATAACACTTCAAACTTAGAATGAACAGGAACGGAAGTCAGAATACTTCTCCAACAGGTAGTTTTCCCACCATCAAAAATTCAAATGTCAGCAGCTCCTCAAGGAGAGATACTCATGTTGACACAGCCAGAATATTAAGTGGCACCCAGGTTTTTACCTTGTTCCTAATTAATAGCAGCAATCTAGTTCTTAAGTGGACGCGGTGGATCAGTGGGTTAGGATGCTGAGCCTGTCGATCAGAAGGTCGGCAGTTTAGCGGGTCGAATCCTGAGTGCCGCGTAGCAGAGTGAGCGCCTGTTACTCGTCCCAGCTTCTGCCAACCTAGCAGTTCGAAAGCACATAAAAATGCAAGTAGAAAAATAGGGACCACTACGGTGGGAAGGTAACAGCGTTCCGTGCGCTTTTGGCATCTAGTCATGCCGGCCACATGACCATGGAGACGTGCTCGGACAAGTGCTGGCTCTTCAGCTTTGAAACGGAGATGAGCATCAGCCCCTAGAGTTGGAAACGACTAGCACGCATGTGCGGGGGAACCTTTACCATTTCAAGAAGCACTCAATTCTATTTCAATTGCAGTTGCAATATGTATATTAATCAAAGAGCTATAGAATTGGAAAAGATTATGAAGATTATCTAGTCCAACTCTCTGTAATATTTACGTGAACCCAAGTGAACCATCCAGGGGACATGGTTGTCTGCTTCTTAGACGCCTCCAGAGATGGAAAATCCACAGTTTCTGTAGGTAGACTATTCCACTGTTGCACATATCTTATCATCAGGAAGGTTTTATCTAAATTAGGTTACACTCATTATTTCTGGTCCTAATTTCTGTAGCTATAGAATATAGCTCATGACCATCTTCTTGTAGTTCCCCTTTGTTGTGTCTCTCCTAAGACTTTCTTTTTTTCAGGGTGAAGTTCCCAAGTTCTTTCAGACTGCTAATAACAATGCCATTCACATTAATTATTATTAACAACATTAGTACTGATTATGCTATTGTTAATGTTAATGACATTTATAAGTTTAATAATATTATTAGCATCATCATTATTATATAAATAATAAAATAATGTTAATCAAAAGGGAGAAAGTCAGAAGGACGTGAGTGATTTGTCCTTCATTCTAATTTCCACCCTGCCTGTGTGAAGCCAAGGGTGTCCTAAATATGTCAGCACTCTATAAGTATACACTGGCTCTGTCAAAAGCTGCTGGGAATAGATAGGTAGCTGTTTAGTAAGCTTGAGTGATGTCTGAGAAGCAGAATGCTAGTGCCATCCTGTCTTCCTATTCCCCATGGCAGAAATGATAAAAATACTGGCCTTCAGTAAAAATAGTAAAAATACAGGTCTCCATCAGAAGAAGAATAAAAGAAATGTGAATAAAATGGAATGGAATGGAGTAAAAACAAAAGGGCTAGTTAAAACATTAAAAAGTGGCTTTAGAGCATGGTAGCTAAACCTTTGGCTTGCACGGGCCACATTGAGTGAAAAGGAATTTTCTTGGGCCACTTATAAAATATATATTTTATATATTTGATCAGAACACTGGTGACACAATGGTTAGAATAAAGTATTGCAGACTAACTCTGTTTGGTCCTGATGGGCTCAAGGTGACTCAGACTTTCATCCTTCTGTGGTCAGTGAAATGAGGACCCAGATTGTTGATGCAATATGCTAACCTTGCACCACTATGGGGTGGTATATAAATCTACATGATATAAAAGTACATAATAATGTTAAGAGTTTATAATCTTGTTAGGCTGCATTACTAGCTGTCCAGGGCCACATGTGGCCTATGGACCACAGATTGGACATGCTTTCAACAACAGATGCTATCTCCATGCCATCTTTCTCAGCATTCCAGATAGACTCACTATCGCTATTAGCATAACTTGGCACAGATGATATTTCAGAAATAGCTATCCAATTTTGCAGGGACAATTTCCCAGGAAAAGAGAAACAGTTCAATCATTTCTCAAGGGCAGTGCACCCTGTCTGCAGTTCCAGTGGCGACACCACCAACAAGAAATGAAAAAGAAGACCAATAAGAAAAATTCTCCCACACTGCCTTTCCTCTGGTTTTACTAAAAGTATAGAATTTCCAGGAGGAATTCTGGCTTCTCCAGAAATTACTGTACAATGAAAAGCAACCTTACACACACCATTCTGGACTACCTTCTAATGGTAGGAATAGCATGTTTACCCATGAGAATTTTATCCAAATTTCTTCTTTTTGGAAATGGTATCTAAAACACAGCATGCTTAATTAAATTAAATGAAATGGACAAAGTTAGTAGGGGCAAAATGCAGGAGAATTTCCTCCTCGGCCCACACACAGAGACACACAAATAATAATCTGAATGTTTGTGTCACATTTACAAGGGTGGGGGGTTTTTTTGACATAATATCCTCTGGGATGTTATTAACAAGAGTACTATGGTGCTTTCACTGTTTGTTTGTTTGTTTGTTTGTTTGTTTGTTTGTTTGTTTGTTTTAAAAAAACCACACTTAATAATTTGCAAAAAATTAATTAATGAAGCTTTGTGAAGCCTTCAGCAGGCAGAGAGATACATGTTTACACTTGCTTTACTGATGAGAAAAGAACCACAGCAGATTATCCCAGATTATCACAGATACCCTGTGGGGTTTTTAGTAGCCTCCTTGTAAAAATGGGGAATTCTACATGGTAGCCTGCACTCATGGTGTGGGTACTAACTCTGTACTCATTATAACGAATGAAATGCACTGATTTTGTATTCCCATGGAAGCCCGCCCATGAGAGCCTATGGCAGTGAGCACCATTTGTATTTTGGGGCTAATTAGCAATTCTAAACTCCCAAGCAGATTACTGTCAACTATTTAATGGCTCATTGGCTTTAGGAGCATTTCTGATTTCTCTTTTGCAATTTCAGTTGAACAATTATTGTGATTTGTGACTTGAAGTAATAGCCAGCAAGCTGTGAACAGGCCTCACAAATTATTGTGTTAGTTGTAGTCTTTGACAAATAAGTCGTGCTAATGCCAACTGTCTCCTTATGCCATTTCACACATGATTTTCTGGACAGCAGAATTCACTGAAATTCTTATTGTTTTCCCCTTTGTTGTCTCATTTCTGTAATACCTGTTCTGTTCTATTCTATTCTATTCTATTCTATTCTATTCTATTCTATTCTATTCTATTCTATTCTATTCTATTCTATTCTATTCTATTCTATTCTATTCTATTCTATTCTGGATTAAGAACTGGAGAATCAACAATCTATTATCTCAGCCCATAGATTATTCACTTAACAACCATGATACTAACTTAACTGAAGTAATTCACTTAACAACTGTGGCAAAAAGGTGGTAAAATGGGGGCAAAGCTCACTTTAAAACTGTTTCACTTAGCAACAGAAAACTTGGGTTCAATTGTGGTCATGGGTTGAGGACTATCTTTGCTTCTTTGAACTTGCTTGTTTGAAAAAGTTCCTAATATAACTATCCTCTCTGTGTAAGTGTCCCCTTTATCAGTACTGTTTTCTAGATAAAACCACAAGAAGATGTAATGATGCTTCTGGTCTTCCCTCTTGTGGTTCCCCCATTCCCTAGTTGACCCACCTCTGTTGATTTGTGAGGGTTACTCTGATTTCAGGGGTGTCAAACTCAATTTCATTGAGGGCCGCATCAGCATTGCGGTTGCCCTCAAGGGGCCGGGTGGGTATGGCCAGGGTGGGCGTGGCCTAATGGGTGGGCGTGGCTAGAGTGTGTATGGCCTACTGGGTGGGCGTGGCCAGCTCTACATCGTTCGCATCAAGGGTGCCTATGGGGGCCTGGGCAGGAGTGGGACAGATCTGAGGGTCTCTGGCAGAAGGAGGGTCTCTGGGCCAGGGCCAAGGCAGTGGGTGGGGGCCATTCCCTCACTGTTTCCAGGATGGCTTTGAGGGCCACATGAAACCACTTCGTGGGCCGGATCTGGCCCCCGGGCCTTGTGTTTGACATGTCTGCGTGTTCATTCAGGCAAGATATTTCCGTCTTAGCAAGAGTGTCCCTCCTGTTAAGTTGGCAGTTGAAGAGAAAATTCAGAAAAAAATAGACCCTTGCTTGCTTGCCAAAAAAAGTCAATAACTAAATCGCTTTGCCTTTTTCTCTTCACATCCTGCCAATATCTATATATGTGGAGCTATGAGACGAATACTATATCTTTTTTTCTGCCAGGATCTCTTTGTGTCTCCGCATCCATTTCATTTGTCCCAGAAGCTACAAGAGGATCCAGATACGCTTCAGAAAATCTCAGGAGTTCCTCGGGGGGTGGGGAGTGGGGGGTTGAATTTTATCTCATAGATTCTGGGTTTTTTTTTTCCCTGAGTCCAATATTAATTTATAGCTTGAAGCATATAACATCTCACTTGTAGTAACCAAATCTCTGAGTTGCTTGTTTACTTGCAGACGTTTCATTATCCAATTAGGAAACATCATGAATGTGGGTTTTGCTCCCTGCTTATATACAATAGCTTGCCTGTCAGGGTTGGTAAAGGCTGTGGTTTTCTCCTTTGCAAGTTGTTTATTTAATAATTATTAATCAAATTTATACACTGCTCAACTCAATGTCTAAATGAATTTGGGCAGTTTAATAGGAAAAGACATCATAAATCCATATAAAAATTATACAGTCAAAACGATGGAGAAAACATCTTCAGGGCACCCAGGGATGCTCATCACTCTTGGATCCTCATGCTAGTTGGTAGGAGTCTGTCCTAACACTTTTCTAGAAGCAGGAACCCCAATTTATTTGCACGTGGGTAAGGATGTGTTCTGCTCTCTTTTATTGTTTCTAAACTAAGAAGGTTCACAAAAACAAGACCTCTCTCCCCTTCCCCCCCCCCCAAATATCAGGGCATGCTACTGCATGTAAACAGTGATAATGTTACCTAGCAGTGATAATGTTACCTAGTTGGGTGAGGAAATGACTGCAAGCAAACAAGAAAACCCCAGGGACTCCACAGCTACATTTATTCACTTATAGACTTGGAGTCTACAAGCAAGTTTGCCCCACATCCAAGGCCAAGATGTTGTTTGTGGTGGGCTCTCTGAGCTTGGCTGTTTTCCTGCAGATGTTTCATTACCAAACTATCTAATATCATGTTGTTTGTTTTTGTGAACCCCCAATAGTGGATCTTATTGTGTTGTGGGATGTATTCAGAAAATCTAGTTAATTAAACTATATCTTGTATGCTTTGTGATCTTGGCTAATATAAACAATTAGATGGACCAATGATTTGCTTTTTGTCTTGACATAAGGCAGCTTCTAACTCGGGTCTCTAAAAAAATTTGTTTACCCGGGGGAGGCTGAAGGAAGGAGGAAGGACTCACTGGAGAAGAGCCTAATGCTGAGAAAGACTGAGGGCTAGAGAAGAAGGGGACAACAGAGAATGAGGTGGCTGGATGGAGTCCCTGAAGCAGTAGGCGTGAGCTTAAATGGACTCCAAAAGATGGTAGAGGACAGGAAGGCCTGGAGGAATGTTGTCCATAGGGTTGCGATGGATCGGACACGACTTCGCAACTAACAACAACAACAACAAAGACTTTTGTTTACCCGGGGGAGGCCAAGCAACAGAATCTGTCATATTTCATATTCAGAACAGAAATGCAATAAATATTAAAGATTGAGTCATTTGTTTGGCTTTCATTGCAATGCCATGACATTTATAATGCAAATTTATCTAATTTCCTATGTAGGAACAAATGCACAAAGTGAAGACACGGATATATTTCATAAACCTACCCTTTTCAATACTTTTATGTAATTCGCCAATCTCTTAAAGCAAGGAGTGTGCCTAAAAATCTATGCACTGATGGAACAACTCGCAGGAATTCTTTGTCTTAGGGAAAGTGCACTGCAAAGATGAATATAATCATCAAAATTCATGCAGAAAGGTGAATTTTGAACTGAAGGCAAATACACATGTTGCAGCCCTTTGGAGTAGAAACTGCACCAGAAACCTTGAGAAGTAATGATTGTGGTGTCTTTGGTAATCTGTGAACTTGATTGTTTTCTTTCAAATTTCATTACCCAACCAAAGTAGGTAACATCAGCGCTAGTAGGAAGCAGAGTTAACTCTCATTTTATGTTCTAATGATTTGCCTTCTCAGTATTGGTAGAAGGGGTCTTGTTGATTAATAATAACCACAAAAAGAGCCTTGGTGGAGCAGTGGGCTAATGCCTCCTTAAGTAACACTAGCTGCCTGCAGCTAGTGCAGGTTCGAGTCCCACCAGGCTCAAGGTTGACTCAGCCTTCCATCCTTCCCAGGTAGGTAAAATGAGGACCCAGATTGTTGGGGGCAATTAAGCTGACTTTGTAATAATGCCGCTTGGGGGTGTGTGTGAAAGCCCTAATAAGCAGGCATATACATAGAATGAAGGCTACTGTTAAGCTTGTAAGCCGCCCTGAGTCTTCGGAGAAGGGTGGGATATAAATGGAATTAAAATATTTTTAAAAAATAAAATAAAATAAAAAAATAAAAAAAATCTCTGCTCATCTGGGTGCTTGATTTCTGGTGGGGAGATGTTCTGGTCTTTTTGTTCCCTTTTTGGCTTGATGAATCTTTAGACACCTTTAGCCTGATTGAGTCCTCATTGACATATCACAAGTCATTGTGGGGAGAAACCCCTGAAGTTGGCAAGACTTGGTATATTCCAATGAGACTCTGACTGATGAAGTTGCTTGGATGAGCAATGAAACATCTCAGATTAACAAAGTTTGGTTCAGTTGCTATGACTCCGCCTTTAGACACCTTTGGCCCAGATGACTGATTCAACCTTCAGACATCTTTAACACATTCTTCCCACTATCTGTCCATTTTCTAATCTGATATATATTCCTGTCTTCCACTCAAGAGGACAGGATGTTATTACACAGCATTTCCTCCTCCTGTGCTTCCCCAATTAAAATCTGTGGTGTTGGGTGTGTTGAGAGAGGATGCAGAGCCCAAGGTCACCCAGGGATCATTGTAGCTGAGTGGTGATTTCAACCCAGTCTTCCTAAACCAAACAAGCATGCCATTTGCTACAACTTTTTAACACCCTGGTGATCATCTAACATGTTTAATTTATCATACATTTCCCCCCCTTCGTTTACAGTTTCTTTCATGTGCAAGTTCACCTTAGTGAGATGTAATAAAAAGATAAAGGAATCTCTTTATCTCCCCCTCCCCTTTCATATACTGTATGTTGCATAGCTGCTAAGAATCTTCTTAACTGCAAATAATGTGGAAATTTAAGTAGCTGTGAAAGTACAGAAGGAGTTAAATTCACAATTAAAACAAAGATTGCAGAGAAGGTCATTTTGATTCTTTCCCTTGCTTTCTACCTCCTCCCTCTTTCCCCTCCCTCTCTCTCTCTCTCTCTCTCTCTCTCTCTCTCTCTCTCTCTCTCTCTCTCTCTCTGTCTTTAAAATAGTAATAGACCATTAATAGGACATAAACTATTCTTCTGCTAATGTTCACGCTTGACAGCAAATTTAATATCGTCAGGCTCTCTAGACCCTTGACTAAAGTCTCATGAAAAGCTCATCTTCAGTTTTGACAAGAACTGACACTGAGATTAGAAAGTTCAAATTAAATTTCCAATTTTTTAAGAAGGGACATAACAACTAAACTAAATATTAAGAAAGAGAGATGAAGTTAAAAGAGTCAGCTCCCATGACTAGAAAAATAGGGAAGCTGTTCTTCATTTATCCATAATAATGTTTGGTGTTTCCAGTCAGATAAAAAGCACTCATGTAAGAAAACATCCAAATCAACTATTGTTCCAGTGTAAAAAAAGTAATTTAAAAATTCAAAATCCTGTAGGAAAAGATGAAAAAAAAATGGAGATTGGTTTGGTATTTGCAAGGGGAGTTTTGCATAGTTGGAAGCAATCGTACAGGAAAAAGAAACATTTCAGACATTCCTCAGGACAATTCTTAGTGAGCCAGATAATCTCATAGCAGAACTGCTAAGGCTTTTAAATGCTAAGTCCAGGATCTTGAATTACTTAGAAAACCAAGTTAGTATGGGTAGTATTGGCATAATATAAAATTCAAAGGAACACCACATTGAGTCTTCTGTGCTTCCTTGCTGTGCAGTGGTGGTTTAGATTTTTGCAAACCAGATTTGATTGCCTTAATAACATGATGTTGCTGCTCTGTGCCAGATAGCTGCTATTTGCTATTTAAAGTAGCAGGATTCTCCATAATCTTCCATTTCCACGGTTATTGACTTTGATGGACCTCAAAAATGGAGAATAGGAAAGATAAATTAGTTGGTAAGAAGGGAGCACTTTCCTTCCTTCTACAATGTCCTTGGAAGTAGATTGGGCATCTACTATTGGCTCCTCAGGGTACCACATACAATAGTTTAGTAGTTTAGCCCTCAGTCACCCCTAAGAAGTTTGAAAGTTGTACCCTTGCCTACACACTGCTGATTGGAAGCGTCTTCCAAAGGAAAAAAAAAACATTTGGGGACTCAAATGTAGGGACCCCCAAGGAGTTGATATGTCTGCTAAAAATTTTAAAGGGACACCAAAGTATCTTCTTGTTTACGGAGAGAAAGAAAAGGCAGTACAGCAGGATATTTCGGTTTCCTGCTTTGTGATGCCTATTTCTTTTCCTCCCTCTTTTCCATCAGTCCCCCTGCTAAACTTTAGATGTGATTTGGAAACAGGATTAAAATTCTATTTCTGTCAAAAACTACTTTGAGAAATACCTATTGGAAGTGGATATGGAACTCCACTGAATAAAGTACCAAACATATGAACACAGAATGGCTTTTTCCTTTCATCCCAAGCTTACCTTTTGATTTGATAGCCATGACTGATGTGCTCTTTGCTTTTTGCAGTGACATCACATTTCATCATCAAATTCTACTTGGAAAATTCTCTTTCCATCTCAGAATGTCTGGGGTTAACATGGGGACAGGAGTAAACACGTTTAAATGATTCCAGCCTTACTGACCAGTCTTTACTGGACGCTGACTTGCTAGGAGCTAGCGCCGGTGTCTCGCAGTGTTTGAAAACTATCATCTTCTCCATCATGGCAGGTAGGAATTGGGCCATCTCACCTCCTGAAGGAATCCCTTGTTTCTCCAGAAGACTCATTCAGAGGCAAATAGTTGCATTACAGAGGCATAGCTGGAGAAAGGAGAAGATTTGGGGATGCGTTCTACAAGAGAAGGAAATGTACCTGTGCATTATTTTATTTTGTTCATAGAGCACCATTTAATAACATAGGAGAAGAAATGTTCAAATGAATATTCTCTTCCTTACCAGGGTTTTAAAAATCTCCCTACGTAGTCTGTCAGGAGGTGGTAGCATCTGGCTAACCTTTCTGGGTTCAGAAATCAAAGAAAATTTAGGAATCCAAGTGCTGTGGGCTATAACTCTTATCAGCAACTGTCCTCTAGAGCAGAGGTCTCCAAGCTTTTGGGCACCAGGGACCGGTTCCATGGAGAGAGGTTTTTCTGCAGACCATAGAGTGTGTGGTTTTGTGTGCTGCCTGCATCCTGTGGATGGGGCTTTGCTTGTTTGTGTGCAACAGTTGCTGGCATGCTGCGGCCCAGTTCTGGTCCATGCACCAGTGGTTGGGGACCCCTGCTCTAGATCAACATTCTACCAAGATTTACACAGCCCAAAAAATCTGGGTCTGAGTTAGAACAGTGTATAAACCCATTATTGGATATGAGTTGCTTCCTGTTCATTGTTTTTACCTCTTGCACAACCACCAGAGGGTGGCTGTAGAACTCAAAAAAATATCAGATATAAATTATTCAAAATGAGGGAGACATTTCAGAAGAAAACAGTGGCAAACGCTTATATATTTTTACTGAGAAAACTGGGGGTATCTGTGAAATCACCAGAACTGAAGCTTGATTTGAAGGAGAGGTTCTACAATATATGTTTCCAGAGACTAACGTGACCATGGCATGCACTACTGATTGTGCAATCAGTCTAGGATTGAAGCAGGAAAAGTCTTTAAAATGGGTCAGGCAAAGAGTAGGCAAGGACACCAGGACACAGTGAAACTCATAACAATCAGATGAGATATCAAAGGCACATAGTGCAACTTCCCTCAGTGTTCTTATGCGACACATGTACCTCATTCATCTATATGCTGTTTTAGTTTAGGTACTTGCAATTCTGCTGAGATTTTGGGAAGCGAAGGACTGCTGATTGCCATTTCAAATACTCATCAAACCAGTGCCTTACTTTTGCTAGAAAAGTTCAGAGCTTAGCTATAGTTGAAAAATATTTGGGGGGGGAGGGAGGAGGAAAAGGTGATGAGATCACATTCAAATGTCAGTTCTGTTCTGACTAAACTGATTGACCCAAATGATAAAGATCTTGGCTTACCTGAAAAGGCTTTCTGTGATGATAAATTTACATCCATATTCAATAAAGCAGACATGCTGTTGGATAGTTCCTTTCCTGATTTGACTTTCAGCAATTGAGTTCTTTAAAACTCTGTGGAGTAAGAATTGTACAGGTAACCTCAATTTGGGAGGTTATTGAATTTTCTGAGTTCTGTCCTGAAGTCAGTTGAAGTACCTTCCCTAAGAAGTGATGGATCTCAGTTGTAGTTCTTCCAGACACAACAGGGTGTCCATTGGAATCCAACCCTACTGGAATACTCTAGGTGGGAGAAGGCTGGTTTGGAGTATTTTTGAACTGCCAGTCACCCACTCAGCGTTTTGAGCCGGTCATATCTGATGGGAGAAGCTTGACCTTTGAGTTGATCCCATTAAGATGCAGTTATGATGACCATATGAACTCCATGTTACATGCTTTGTAATGTATTAATGATATACTTAATTTATGCAAGCAGCCCTTCCCAATACATTCTTCTCCTTCACTTCTCTCCCTTCCCTCTGTATTTTTATTTTTCCTTCTCCTTCTGAAAAATGAATTTTAATTTGTCCATCGAAAACAAAACAGTTCCAAATTTGTCCTGCTTTCTTGTTTTGTTTTTTGTTTTTTGAAGTAGGGAATAGAGTCCCTACTAATCAGAATCAATTCTGCTTTTCCTCTTCCATTTATCAACTAATTTTTAAGGGTTGCAGCTTCTGCAGGTGTACTGTATACTGAGCATCATCCCATCACAGCAAGAGTTTCCTCTTTAAGTTAAACTAAAACTGTTAAATCAGCTAGCTCCTTTTTTCCAACACTATTCCATTTACCTCCTGCATTCTTTTTTTTTTTGATACTGTATTACATTTTATTCAATTAATCACCTAACAGATGTCAAAGGAGAGGAGGTTAGGCTGCTGTGTATTCAAATCTGCTTGCAGAGAGAAAAAGTAAACAAATGGATACATATATGTACGTGTTTGAGTGTTTGTGTGTGGATTTGTTGTTGGTGCTAGACATCTGTTTATTTTTCCAGCAGATGAAAAACAACACAAACAAGCAAACACAAATGCCACTTAATGTTGGCAACTTGGCAAATACTATAGGGATAGAACATTGATATAAAAAAGGAACTTTTTAAAATATAAATATCTGTTGATTCAAGAATAATATAATATTATGAAAACTGGTAAAGGTCGGGAACAAGAAAGATATGTCTGCTTTGTCATGGAAAGAAGGCAGTGTAGATGCCACCATGGAGAACATACCATAAGTAGGGTCTTTTGGGGGGGTGGGGGTGGGGGGGTGGAGGAGGAGGAGGAGGAGGTGGAGGAAGAGGAGGAGGAGGAGGAGGAAGAGGAGGAGGAGGAGGAGGAAGAGGAGAATTGTTCTTAATTTGAATTTGATACAGGTCAAATTCACCTTGCTAAATCAGTAAAAATAGTAGTGTTCGTTGATCATGTCAGCTGGATAACAGGAACATATTTTGATGGACGATTGATCTATCATGTTGTTTACAAGGCCTCTGTCTTGCTTAAAATATAGTCACCTGGATGTTTTAGTCAATGCCAGACTGAATAATACTAAACATAATTATTTTCAACACAAGGAAAACAGTACAAATAATGCTCAAGGCCTCTCTTTTTCAATCTAAACAAATCAAAATTGGTTCATGTGTATTCTATCTTCAAAAGCAAAAACTTTCACTCTATCCTAGCTTTTAAATTATTATTTTTTTAAAAAAATCAATCAGTCCCTGAGGGGAGAGATTTTAGTTTTAGAATTAGAAAGATATTTATATATTTAATCATGATGCACAGTCATGCCAAATATACAAAATTAACATGTTAGTTGAATGTGTTAAAATGTATTAATGAAGCAAGACTTTGTTTTTGTATAATCCTTTTGTCCTGGGAAAAACTAATCCCACTAAGCACGTAATACTTTGCAGAAAGCCCTCAGAAACATTTGGTCCCATAGGATTCTTAACAGATCTGTATTCTGAGCTCTAACTTTTTAATCCATCCCAACTCATATTTGTCATGTAAGTATTCTGTTAGCACGGGCTGGGGACTGGTATATCCAGTTAAGTAAATGGTAATGTTTGAAAACCACAGAACTCTGAACGAAGCTGTTGGAAAATGGGAGTCAGAAATATCACACCATCAAGAAGCTGTGAGTATATTCTTTGTGAAAGATCACTCTTACAAGAGAAAAGGTTTCACCTTGTGCTATTAACTTTCTGCCTGGTTTGGCTAACACTTGCCGACTGATGAGCAGAATGACAATGAATTGGAAAGAAAAGGGTTTCTAAGATGGCAAATCATACAATGCTTGCAGGAATGGAATTATTACATTATTGAACAAGGGTCTTTCTAAAGTTTAAATGAAGGAGTCCTATTGGTAGAGCACCACGACGCAGACCTACCTGGTGCCTGGTGCTGTTTTTTTAAGCCAGTGGTGGGATTCAAATAGGTGAACAACCAGTTCTCTCTGTGGATGCCACTTCCAGAAGTCCATTCTGGGCCTCGGCAACAAAAAATGAGCTACCGGTTCTGCCGAAAGGGTGCAAACCAGCTGAATCCCACCACTGCTTTAAGCCTTTGTGAAGCTTTTGGTGGCTGAGACTTCCTAGGTTACTCCAATGGTTAATTCTAATGACATACAATAGGCTACATAACTCTAGTGCATTGACTCCCAACTAGTCCAGAGATATACGTAGATGTTTTAGGAAAATACAGGTAGCCCTTGATTTACAACAGTTCATTTAGTGATCATTCAAAGTTACAACAGCACAGAAAAAAGTGACCATTTGTCACACCTATGACCATTGCAACATCCCCATGGTCACCTGATTAAAATTCAGACAATCGGCAGCTGAGTCACACTTCACGTGATCTTGTTTCTATCCCTCTGTTAATGCAGGCTAGCACTTCAGTGTTTTTTTGTAATTTCGACTGGCCACTAAACAAAGGTTGTAAATCGAGGAGTAGACAAGAGCAACTCTTCACTCATTCTTTTTTTTCCCCCAGCGAAAAGCGCCAGAGAATTTTCCTAACAGATTTGTGCAACACGTGTGTTCACAGACCTCAGATCTCGCCCTTCTTTCCCCCTTCTATCGGGAGCTGTTTGTCATTCTGTTTCTGCAGCATGGGATGTGCATTTATATGATTTTGAGAGACGTAACTCTTTTTCTGTTTAATCCAGTGTCAAAGAGCAAGATTTAAGGCAGAACACTGTGGGTTCTCTGACATCGATCAGGTTTATTGGGAAGCAGGAGGGGGTGGGGGTCTTCTACTTTCCTTGAAAAACACGTCCTTTGTTAGGGAGGAGCAAAAGGGCTGCTTGTGCTGGGCTGGATTTTCATACTCCCTAATCATTTACTTGAATGAAAAAGAAAGCAGGCTCTTTAGTAATTGATGCAAAATGACAAGGAAAGGATAACTGGGAAAATACAGAGGTGTTTATTATTCCTCTCTTTGGAAAAAAACAACAACAAATGTGCTGTGTGATAACACTTGTCTCTGTTTGTGTGTGCACCTGCACATGAGTGTTAACACTGCTTTCATCCAATGTATGCTCCTCTTCGACTGTGGGTTGAGCTCTATGTTACGTTGTGTGCAGAAGTGTGTAGTGGCCTCATAGTTCAGATGCTAGACTGTGGATCAGAAGATGGACAGTTCGAGATCCAAGCACTTGTGATGGGTTGAGCTTCCACTTTTCTCCCAGCTCCTGCCCATCTAGAGGTTTGAAAGCATATAAGTGCAAGTAGATAAATAGGTACCACTTCAGTGGGAAGGTAGCAGTGTTTTGTGTGCCATGCTATATAGTCATGCAGGCCACATGATCAGGGAAGCGTCTTCAGACAATGCTGGCTCTCTCGGCTAGGAAATGGAGATGAGCACCATTCCTTAGACTCGGACAGGACAGGACAGTGGAAACCTTTACCTTTACTTTTTCTTTAGTTATATCTTTTATATCTTTTCACCTGAGTACATAGGAAGCCAGTCTGAATTGGTTTCCTGGCATATCTGGAAGGAGGATCTATGTTTCCTCTGCCAATTTCAGTAGAGAGTTTCTGCCTGCCAGCCTTTCTTCTACTCTGTGCGGGAAGCGTTTCAGCAATGAAAGGTTGAAGTCACCCATTATAGACTCAATATAAGTAAGGATGCTTATTTGGGAATAATACCCATATGCTTATTTGGGAATAATTAAGCCCAAGTGAGTCAGTTGTCCGCTATGTAATTAAAATAGCAGGTAGTTTTGGACTGAATGAAAGGGGTGGGGGAATGGATCTTATCCCCTACTGTCTTCTTCCAAACCTTTGGAAGCTCACTGGAAGATATAAATAGGGCTCTATTCACTTAAATTTGGCACATTACAGGAAATGTGGCACATTCAAATCCCTGATGTAGTAGAAGAATTTTTTAGTTTCAACCTTTTCTAACTCTACTCTTCCCCGCCCCCCCCAACAAAAGTACAATGTTGCTGGAAAGCAATCCTCTCCCCCCACTTTCTCTTTCCCTGTCTCATTGATGGGGGGGCTAATTCCATTTTTAACTCAGTTAAGGCTGATATTGCAACTAGAAAATACAGCACCTCTAGCTGAAGAAGTGGCAGCTAAACCTGTTCCAAGTCCTATTTTGTAGGATGGACTACAGTCGCCCTGCAGATCAGATTGAGAAAGAGAGGGAGGGAGGGAGGGAGGGAGGGAGGGAACACTAATTCGAAGCCAGAACAATGACATCAGGTCTTGAATTAAAGAATTTCCTGGAAAAATCACACACATAGTAGTAGGTCGTTGCTCACCATTGATTCTGTCCTGTGATTTGTCTATTAAGCTTCTCAAATGGAAGTCAGTCTTAAAAGTCAAGTTCTACAAATTTATCATGATTTTGATTTTCTTTCTTCCCTGTTGAGTGGGAATTAGTAACTTATACAGTTTGTCTGATGTGAGCTATGGCATCTTATGAAATCTAGAATTTGGAATGCCAAAGATGGCCACACCGTGCCTTGAAAGGACGCAGTTTGGCAATTTATAGTTGTTTTTCCCACCTACCAAGTGCAGAAATTTATTTGCGTAGTTGCTGTATATGTGGCATTGAATAGACATGATATCATGAAAAAATACAGCTATCATCTACCTATCATCCATCTATCTATCTATCTATCTATCCAGTGCTTTTTTTGTAAAAGAAAAAGGTGCCAGAACTCACACATGTTATACAACCCGCCTTGCCTACCCTACAAGGTTCCATCCAAAAAAGGTGCCAGAACTCCGTTCTGAGCGTTCAATGAGAAAAAAAGCCCTGTATCTATCTATCTATCTATATCTATCTATCTATCTATCTATCTATCTATCATCTATCTATCTATCCATCTATCATCTATCTATCTATCTCTATCTATCTGGCTTCTAGATTTCAAATGTTTATTTTATTTATTTTATTCAGTTGGGATGCTGTCCATCTCTGCCCACGTGAGTTCCAGTTATTACAGCATCCCTGTGTTATGTGATCACCATTTGCAACCTTTGCCAGCTTCCCATAAGCTAAGTCACTGGTGCAGCTGCCAAGAGATCACAAACGGTAGCCACATGACTTTTGTGCTTAATAATCTGTATGGTCCTCTCTTAACAACAGCAGTCAGGATTGCTGGGATGCCAAGGCTAAGCCAGGTAGCCATGTGATGTCACGTCTTATGACTGTGTTGGTTAAGGACAACATTCTAGGATATTAGATCTGAGCTGCAAAAGTCCAGGCAATTATTAGATGCCCCCAAAGTGCTTTTTTCAAGAGGCAACTGGACTTCCTTGCTTTTTGTTGAAGACATTTTGCTCCTCACCCAAGAAGCTTCTGACTGAATGGTGGAGAATGGAAGGATTTATATTCCTTGCAGTCATCTGGTCATTGGCACTCTTTCTGAGAGTCATTGAAGCCACTTGGAGGCACATCTGTGCCCTCAGGATCACCTGAATAGTGCAAAGGGGTGTGAAACCTTCTTGTAACTGCTGCAAGGAGATACTGTAGGTGGTGTCATTCCTCCCCCAGTGTGGAAAGAGGGCTGTTCAGTTTTAACACAGATGGCCTCTTTGATCCCTCTTTCAAACCAGCAGTTCTCTCTGTCCAAAATGTGGAGTTTGCTGTCTTCAAAGGAGTGGCCTTTGTTATGCAGATGGACTGCTCAATCTTGTCCTGATGGGTTTGTCCTGATCATTAGATGATACCAAGAAGTTAGAGTTTTCTATATCTCTTCTCTGCCATCTGCTGGCCATCCAGATTACACTTTCTCACAACACATATTTGACGCAGTTTAGGAACAGAAGAGCAGAAAAGCAGAAACACAGAAGACCTTATATACAGTCTAATCCTAACTGGCAACAAGGCTCTATCAATTTTCTTGGGATTTTCTACCTATGTGTCTGTTGGCACCAATAATCAAAAATGATGGGAGTCTCTCTGAAATAACTAAGGGAAAACAAATATGTGGATGTCACATTCTTTACTACATTTAATTAAATGTAATATGTGAATAAATAAAGGAGTACTTTGATGCAGTGAGCTGGAGACCTTTTATTTATTTTTTCTTTAATCAGAACAAACACAAATCTCTGCATGAAATCCATTCTTATTAAATTCTAGATTGTAAATAACATCTCAGGTGCATAGCACTGAATTTGTAGCACAGCCTTGGATAATTTAAAACTGACTATATCTGAGTTGGGGGAAGCAGAAGGGGGGGAGAAAAATTCCCATAGAAATATGAATTGGCTAATAATAGGCTTCAACAACAAACAACTGGGTAAGGATGTGACACAAAAGAAAATCAAATAGGCCATTTTCATCTTTCAAGGCCAGGTGAAAGAAGTGATAGGAGAAAAGAGCAAATGAAGACACAACCCTTGTTTTATGATCTGACAGGACTGGGAGGTGGCGATCAAACCGGTCAGTCCTAGAGGAGATCAACCCTGACTGCTCTTTAGAAGGCCAGATCCTGAATCTAAAACTCAAATACTTTGGCCACCTAATGAGAAGGAAGGACTCACTGGAGAAGAGCCTAATGCTGGGAAAGATTGAGGGCAAGAGAAGAAGGGGACGACAGAGAATGAGGTGGCTGGATGGAGTCACTGAAGCAGCAGGCGTGAGCTTAAATGGACTCCAGAAGATGGTAGAGGACAGGAAAGCCTGGAGGAATGTTGTCCATAGGGTCGCGATGGGTCGGACACGACTTCGCAGCTAACAACAACAACAAAAATGGCTGGGAAGTGAGTGCAGGACTTTAGCATGTACCTAGCTGCAGACCCCATTCTGCAGTTTAAGCATCATTGGTACTAGAAAAGATTGCAATTGAGTTGCTTTGGCCACATTTATAACTTGAGTGACATCCCAGAATAAAGATGACCGATCCTTAGAGCTGAGGGTAGATGACATCATGTTTGTAAGCATTAATGTGGAGATGAATGGTACCTAGAAAACTTCCTGCCTCAGCTAAATATATCAACGTGGGTGTGGGTTGTTGCGATGGTGGTGGCAGTGATATGTGTACGTGTGTGTGTGCATGCACTTTCAAATCAGTGTAAACTCCTTCAAAAGGCCTAGACAAGTCCTTGAAAATTTTTTGGGTAAGATTTTGGAAATGGTTTACCATTGTCTTCTTGTTACTTCCTACTTACTTCTCCCCCACTCCTCAGGTCTCTCTCTCTCTCTCTCTCTCTCTCTCTCTCTCTCTCTCACTCACTCTCTCTCTATTTCTCTTAACTCTGATACCTTTTTTGCCTGCCACTAGTATTAAAATCTCATGTCTGAAAAGCATTTGCCCACTATGGACATAATCAAGTGGCACTGAATACTTCTTTGATTATGGCATAGGTACGTAAATCAGCAGCAGTAACTGTAAACTATCCATCAGCAAGCCTTATCCTAATCTATTTGAGGGCAGTGGAAGACAAGACAACCAAAATAAATATCTGTAATTGGTTAGTATAGCAAAATCACTGTTGGGCAAAGCCAAAGCAGAACAAGAGCCAAAGTCTCCATTCTGTCATTTTATTTTAGACATACAATCAGTGAATCAGTGAAAAAGCAAGTGTAATTTGGGGTGATAGGATGCTCCCCTTTTCAAGGACAGAGGTTGGTTGTATGAAAACTTTCCATCTCTATTGATGTCTGTGTAAACGTGAGAAAAAGATGTTCAATTGTATGAAGCACCACCTCATGCACCCCGGTTCTAAAATATTGGAAAGAACTTGAGTAGACAGAGAAAACCTCTCTCTGAGGACCATCATTGTTCAAATTTAGAAGGGGACAAGAAAGAAGACAAACATGGAGCTCATCTCTGTTTCTCTTTTTTACATATAGAGTAGATTATAGAAGAAACATAGATCAGGTGAGTTGAGGGATCCAGCTTTTATTTAGGCAAACATCAGCATTGGCTCTGAAGGTTGATATCAGTGGACACTTGCCAATGCTAGAAAAATAGTGAAGTCAATAGACTGAGTAAAAGAACATTCTCTTTAGCATTTTGATGTAGTCACAGCTACTAATTTCAGCTTACAACTTTGTCAATGGCTAAAAAAAATCTGAATAACTGAAATAAAAGTTAATGTCCAGGACCTAGCAAAACGGATATGCAGGGATATCACTTAGAGAATTATCAGCAAACCATAAAAACACAAAATTGTGGAACCAAAAAGCTACTTGCCTGTGTCCAAATATATCTCTTTATGTTCTGTGAACAATATGCAAATTTCATATGTGGACCCATTATCTCTCATCCATTATCTTCGCTTCTCATAAATATGAAACCACCATTTATTTGCTAAGGAAAAGCTTTCCTATCAAACTACAGATCTCATTTCTGAGAAGACCGTGTTCTATGCTAGAGATCTAAAAGAAATAAGATATATGCACCACCCTGCATAAATAAACACAAATGGAAAAATAATATATTGCAAAATAGTTTCTCCACAAATCAGAGAACTTCAAGTTGTAGCCATCTAGGGAAGGCAACACAGAGTCAATATTTTCCCTCATATTAATCCAAATTCCCATTATGGCTTTTTGACAGTACTGGATTACAGCAGAGTAAAAATAGACACTCCATAGCAATTAAGAAATGGCTTACAACAATATTAACAATGGTCGGAATGAACCTGGTAAATATGAGCAAATGGCTGACGTGACAGGTTTCCATGTGCTTGGAGACTTCTTTTTTCAACCATTCATTTGGTGAAAATAAGGGATAATATTAGCAGAGAAGCTTTTACTGGTAGTCAGAATCACGATGTGGAATCCTCTCTCTTCCACGCAACCTGTTAGGAGAGGTCTGATATACTTTTTCTGCCTGATTTGCCTTTGCAAATGTTGATGGAACTTGCCAAAAATATGGTTGTGTAGGGTTCCTTCCATCTTCTCTTGGGAAGTCTCTTCCATTTTATGTCTTTCCCTTGTCTCATTTTTCAGTTTCAATATCCTGCCCAACAATTTGGCATTCTCTGAGTCTGGTCTATTCTCAGTGGGATGGAAGTTCTAAGTTTAACTATTTCTTCAGATGTTTTTCACTCCTATAAGCCGATGTTGCCCACTGATTCAGGAATGGTAAACAAAATGAATTGCTTCAATAATGATCCACACCCTGATAAGATTTTGTTTTGCCAAGTGTCAGGGAAGGGATCAGGTGCCCAGACAGTTGGTTCTTTTGGATCCAGAGACAATAAGCACACCAGTGAATAAAGCAATGTAAAGCTTTATTATTAAGGCTTAACTCAAGCAAACAGATTTAAACGCATAACATAAAAAAGCATACTTAAAAAGCATACATACCAAGCAAGATAATACACAAATCTCTTATAAGCTGACAGCAGCTCCTTAATAATAACAACAGAGATATCCCAAGGGCAGCCAATTTCCACACTATACAGTGCTCATTTCTATCCCCATTGGCTCCTCTAGGCCAATACTAGGGTTTTTATTAAAACCTGGCACCCTTATTTCCTAGTCCTGAATCTATGATCACAAGACTGCAAAACCTTAACTGGGCTGCACATGACTTGAAGTCTGAGACTTTCACAGATAAGAAAACCTTTGCAACTATGTGAAGACACACAAACACACACTTTTCCTTTATTCAGCAAACAAAGAATAAAAAGAAAGAAAGTTAGCTCAGAATGAGCTCTGAAAATTGTAGACTTGTCTTAACATGAAGGAGAATTCAAAATATGTCACTAAACACCTTGAAATACAATGGTCTTCCTCATTGCCACCACAACTGTATATTTTTAGAATGGGGTGGAAGGTGGGAACTTCTCACAGAATGGCTAGGAGGCTAAACAGGGACAGACTAATTCTTTCTTGGATGGGAGATGTTCAAAGAAGTTCTAAAGCTATAAGTTGGACTAGGAAGTGAAGACATAACAAACAAGAAGCTTCCTCAAAGAAGAACGGAATGGCAAAATGGGTTTCTGCAGCTCAGATATGGTAGACTTGGAAGTTGAGAATGGAGGGATAGCAGTGATGGTGATTATGACTTTTGATAAAGCTAAGTCTCCTTTTAACATGATTGGAAGAAGTGTTGCCTGCAATGCTTTCAATGTCAAAAGCAGAGTGAAGTACAAAAATCCAAAACTGGACAAGATCTCAGCTACAACTAAGTGGAGCTAAATAGAACCCAGTTACAAGGGCTTCAAGAAAAGTAGGCTTGATCCACTCTAGTCAACTACAAGAATCCACAATAACTTACAGCTCTTTTCTTTATCCCTCTATTTGGTTATCCAGCTTCTTCTTTTTTCTTTTTTTGAGATATTTTATTTTATTTTATTTTTCACAGTTCCTTTAATATACCACAAACTAACCAATGAAATATAAACATTTTTTTCAAGTATTTAACATTTGTTATATCAGTAATGCTGTAGATATTACATATCACCATACATAAATACATACACGTAAGTTTGGGTGCTGTTCGTCCATTTCCCCTTTCACTGTATCCACCCTCCTTCTCTCTCTTCCCTCTTCTCTACTTTCTTTCTCCCTTTCTCCTTTCTTTCCTACTTCCCTCTTCTTCCTCTCCTCTCCTCTTTCCCTCACCACTCCCCTCCCATTTCTCCCTTCTCTTCCTCTTTCCCTCCAACCTTCCTTTGTTTATCCAGCTTCACTTCATGTCCCGCTGTTTGACCAAGGTGCCATTTCTTCCATACTTCTTGACACTGGCACTCTTATCATAGGCTGAGATGTATAATCTTCCTGTCGTTCCTCAGGCAAAATATATATTCCTGAAGTCATTCAGTAATGTTTGTTTGTTTTTTAACTTGTCCCATAAACCTAAGATTATTCCAGTACTGAGGAAGGAAGAGGAGATGGATGGTTTTTCATAGGCAATTCTACAAGATGGCTTTCTAGATGGGACTTTATTTTTCATTCAAATATTTTATTATTATTTTAAATTGGTACATAAGTGGGCAGGTAGGTGCCACAAATAGCAATCTTCTCAGGGTGACTTAAAATATCAATAGGGTAAGGATTTGCTTTAAGAGACCAATATGAGTGGACAATAATCAATAAAGATGCCTTATCATTATTCATTTCTGTTCAGAATGATGGAAAAATATTCATCTTGGGTTGTGAGCCTGTAAGCAATAGAATGTTCAATATGCGTATGGAATCCAAAATCTATAAGAAACAGAGCAGTTTTTAAAATGTACTAAATATTTTAGTACTTATTTAGACAGCCACTAGACCGAGTTTATCCCTATTGCACCATAAGACAATAGATTGCTCCTGGGAATAATACTTCTTTTTATTTTTAATTAGGTAAAAATATTTCGTATCTTTACTGAGACAAACAACACTCAGATAATATCAGTGAAGGTGGCATATATTTTTCCATCTAATTAGAACCATTTTTCCAACTATAGGGAATAATGTGATGTAAATATAATCTTTCCAGCCAGCTGCACATTAATTTGTATGCATTGGGTTTTTCTCCCAATTCATTTCTGCATCACAAGACCCATCACAAGCCTCTCACTGATGACCCACACCTGATCCATCACAAGAACCTCACTTGACACACTCACACCTGAGGCCCTTATAAAGAGAACACTGACACTGACATCTCCTAAACCAGGGGTCTTCAAACTCCATGAGTCATAAAAGGACTGAGTTTGAAGACCCCCCCTGCCCTAAACTTTGCTGAAGATGTTACCTAGCCTGGTAATGAAATGTTCGGAAACCAACCCGCATGCTCAGAGAACAAAACTTCGTCCTACACCCAAGCTACAGATATTTGCGACTAGTGCGAATTGTTTTTTTTTCCTGCATTGTTGTTTTTAGGTATAAGCTTTATTTTTATTCATAATATTCACATTCAGACACAATTCTTGGCCACCTTGCCCTCTAAGAATTCCTAACGCATCTTATGAGAACTTCCAGACATTGTCTTCACTCTTGTAAGCCTGGTTAAGTTGCATTGCTTGTTTTTTTAATCAATTGAATGAGATTTGATTTTTAACAATTGTGGATTCTCTTCCTGGCCCCCTGTGCAGAGGTATGACAAATGGCAACACTGTCACTTTTAACCCAAGGCAAAGGAAGCTGTTTGCAATGCACCTGTGTTTCTGCAAAAGTAAATAACCAGTATTTGTGCTAAAAACTGGCACATAAAGAAATGCACATCAAGTGAAAAGACAGCATTTTGTTCCTGCTGCAAGTTAATCTCTGAACACTTCAGTTCACATAAGGAAGTTACAAGAAATGAGAAACAAACTTTTTTTCTTTCATGCTCCATCTACAGATTCCCACGAGAGAGAGAGAGAGAGAGAGAGAGAGAGAGAGAGAGAGAGAGAGAGAGAGAGAGAGGGAGAGAGAGGGAGAGAGAGAGAGAGAGAGAGGGAGGGAGGGAGGGAGGGAGGGAGGGAGGGAGGGAGGGAGGGAGGGAGGGAGGGAGGGAGAGATGTAAAACAGATTTGCATTTCAAATTGAAAAACTCTACAAGATTTGTGGTAAAATATCATTTAAATAAAATCAATAAAGCCTGAGTAGGTATGGTTATATAATGTGGCAAGAAAAAGGGAATGATAAATGGCTTGGGACCAATCACACTTGGGCAATAAAGAATTCTATTCTAACAGCTAGGGGATATTGTCTTGTACATTTTGGCTAATCCGAAGAATTAGGTACTTATTTTCATGTTTGGTGGTCCTGTAATAAGACACAAAAGTATTGGCAAAGGATACAGATATGGTTAGAAGAAATATCAGGATGGAGTGTAGATTATAGACCTGAACTTTTCCTACTAGGCATAACAACAGAAAAGCATACCAAAGAAGAGTTATATATAATGATACACATCATCACAGCAGCGAGAATGACGTTCGCCCAGAAATGGAAAAATAGTGAAATACTGGACAAGAGTGAAGTGATAAATAAACTTTAGTTGTGCGCAGAAATGGACAAGTTAACTTTGGAAATTAAAAATAAAGATCAGTCAGATTACTACAAATTTGGAATAGGTTTTACCAATGATGGAAACAGAAAGGAAGGTCTCAATAGAAATATACAGGATGCTGATTTCACATATTACTAGAATAAGGTGGTTGATAAGATTGAATATTGTATAACTGTATATAAATGATAAGTACATAAAGTGTATATATGTATATAAAACACAAAAATGATGTAAGACAAGAAGGCATGTCAGACCGTTAACACCTTGTCCAAAGTTTTAAATAATAAAATTTGCAAAAAGAATTCTTTAAAAAGAATTCTATTCTGTTCTGTTCTGTTCTGTTCTGTTCTGTTCTGTTTGTTCTTACTCTATTCGATGTACTGCCTCTCCCCAATCACATCTACCTGGACCACTAGAACATGAAGGTAGAGTATGTTTCCGGTCCCAATCATCAAGGAAGTACATCCAGTGGAACTTAGGAAAAAGGTGGCATCCTCTCTTTGAAATATCTTTCCCCAGAGATAAGGTTGTTCCCAGATTGTTTCTTTTCCACAAGACTTGGAAGATATGGTTTTGTCAGAGGGCTTGGGGATTCCCATTCAGAGTCAATCAAGGCTTCTCTGATTCTGTTGTTACTGCCATGGAGTGGGGGCTGGGGGAGATTAAATTGTGGGTTTGTAATGTTGCATGCTACCTGGAGTCACTGTATGTGAGTTGGATTGATTGATAAATAAAAGGAAGGAAGGAAGGAAGGAAGGAAGGAAGGAAGGAAGGAAGGAAGGAAGGAAAGAAGGAAGGAAGGAAGGAAGGAAGGAAGGAAAGAAAGAAAGAAGGAAGGAAGGAAGGAAGGAAGGAAGGAAGGAAGGAAGGAAGGAAGGAAGGAAGGAAGGAAGGAAGGAAGGATGGATCAGATTCTGGGAATCTGGATCAGAGAAACAAAGTCAGAGAAGACCTGATAGAAAACTATCAGAATTGAGTTTGTAGTGGAAGCTTACTATTTTTTAATAATAAAAGAAGACCCATGTTTCCAGAAGGTCAGAGGATTATTTTCAAAGCTAAAGCACCGTGGCGGTGCAGTGGTTAGAATGCAATACTGCAGGCTACTTCTGCTGACTCCTGGCTGTCTGCAGTTCAGCAGTTCAGTTCTCACGAGCTCAAGGTTGACTCAGCCTTCCATCCTTTCAAGGTCAATAAAATGAGGACCCAGATTGTTGGGAGCAAGATGCTGACTCTGTAAACCGCTTAGAGAGGGCTGTAAAGCACCGTGAAGCAGTCTAAGTGCTATTGCTACCATCTTATTTTCTGCAAATATTGCTCACTATTAATAGAATGGGCACTGGTTTTTCTTTACTTTCAATTTAAAAAACCTCATACTTTTATCAGGTACAAACTATTTAAAATTATCTCCCACCTAATAAAATATATCCTCAGCAATACATTTTCCACCTGTCATTCTCCCTAAGACTGAACAAACGAGCAGCTAGATTTTCTATTTCTAAAAATAGGGCACAGTAATTATTTGCTTTTGTTCCCATCAATACATTCACTGGTGTCAAGGATCCAGTTGAAATGACTGCAAGTTGCTGTCACTTTTCACTTAGCATTAGATCTTCATCCAGATTTGCTTAAACTTCAGTCACAATGTTCTTCACTGTCCCATTTTTTTTCTTTAATGTTTAAATTTCTTGTCTGAGGTTGACATATGGTGTGCAAGTTATTTTTAAACACTTTATATACTTTTTTAAAAAAAAAAAACCCTCCGTTGATCCAATCAAGAGGCAACTGCACTTTCTTGAGGTTTTTTTCCTTGAAAACATTTCATTTCTCATTCAAGAATCTTGTTTGGCTTCTTGGGACAACCATGATTTGGATAATTGAGAATCTCCATAAACATTAAATCAATTTGGACTTCAGAGGCAGAGTGGTGGATTGAGCATGACTCTCCTTTTTACAGAACCAATGAATGTGGCCTAAGGAGTAGCCAGTGAAGGATCAAAACTCCTCTCTGAATTAAGGAGAAGACAAGAATTGCCTCTGTTTGGCTCCACACAGACTCTTCCCACAAAGAGACTGCAAAATAATATTTCCCAGCAAGTTTAAGAGGTCTGGAGGTCAAAGGCTTACCTAAGCCACACTCACCATCATTCAAAGAATCATTGAATTTGCCTATTTCCTCTCTTAATTGCCTTAGGAAGTTTTTATTACAAACTTCTTTGGAGTTAAGAACTTTATGAAAGACAAGTTATACTATGCTGGAATATTTCCTTTCACAAAAGAAAGAAGCTCTGAGTAAGTTTAAAGGTTAACGAGAGAAGCTTAAATTTTGGGAAAATAGCAAAAAAAGGGGGGGACTAAAATGTTGATTTTTTGAAAAATTAAGGAGCTAAACGGACTTGAAAGAATATTTCCCATGGGTTGCCTAAAAATTTATAAAATGGTGCACAACGTCTTTAAAATTAATTTTAAGTGCCGGTCTGTGACCGCAATAAAGATTGAATTAAGTAATCCTCCAGTGGGAAAGTTTTGTTGATTGGAAAATAAACAGCTGATAAGATGGGACCCGAACCATTTTTTTTATAAATAGGGGAAAGAGTTCTTCTGCTGTATTTCTTAGGAAAAAAGGATAAAAATATTATGGCTTGAAAAATTGAACGTTTTTGTTAAGAATAATATGCATACATATCGTACATGAATAAATGCATAGATACATATTCTGGTAGCTTTCAAGAGACATTTGCTGATTAGGATTGAATGATGCCTTAAAAATTATCTGATGTGCCTCTATATTAAGAATCTAGTTTTAAAATGATTATGTTACAGGTTTATTGCTATAACTCTCAAAATGGCCTCACTCACTACTAACATGATGCCAAAATCCTCCAATTTCCTGAAATAACATTGTTTTGTGAAAGAAACTTTTTTTAAAAAATTAGGATACTTCAGTATATGTGTACTTTTTGGAACTCCTGTTACACTGCAAAATGAAAGAAAGTTGTTTTGTTCTTCTTTTCACTGTTACACATCTCTCTGTAGCTTCTCTCTCTACATTTCCTGGTTTATGTTTAATAGATATATATCAGACATGTCAAACTCGCGACGTCATGTGACATTGCGAGACGTATCGGGACTGTTTTGCCATTGCTGGCAATGGGGTGGGCACAGCTTCCGGATGACGCATCCGGTGTGCAGGCCAGCCGTTTGACACCCCTGATGTATATGAAGAACACATGTATGCGCCAAAGTCCATCTGTCTTTTAATTTCTTTTTAGCTATCTGAAATGGCTAAAGGTACAGGTACTCCTTGACTTACAACCACAAGCAAACCCAAAATTTTCATTGCTAAGCAAGACAGTTGTTAAGTGAATTTTGCCCAATTTTAAGACCTTTCCTGTCAAAGCCGATCAGTGCATCACTGCTGGCTTCCCCACTGACTTTGCCTGTCAGAAGGTCACCCAAAAATGGTCGTATGACCCTGGGACATCGCAACCCTCATCAATATGAACCAGTTGCCAACTGTGCAAATTTTGATCCCATGACCCTGGGGATGCTTGCAATGGTCATAAGTGTGAAAAATGGTCATAAGTCACTTTTTTCCCAGTGATGTTGTAACTTTGTACAGTTACTAAATGAACTGTTGTAAATTGTGGACTACCTCTACTCAGTTTAAAAAAAATAAAAAAAATCATGCTATGTGTTTGAGATTTAATTCAGGGACTTTTCAATGAACCAGGGAAGAAAATCTGAGTGGTTCGTTTGCACATACAGTATCTTAACACAGGAAATCCCCAGGTTATTGCAATGTGAGTTGTGTGTTTCATTTTAAATTGTATTTTATCCATTTTAAATTGCTTTTATCAAATTTTAGTAATCATTTGTCTCTGGAACTTTGCATTTTGATATGGCCTAAGGGCAGATAGATAGATAGATAGATAGATAGATAGATAGATAGATAGATAGATAGATAGATAGATAGATAGAGTGAGTGAGTGAGTGAGTGAGAGTGAGTGAGTGAGTGAGTTGTGGTACTAACTCATAACCTGTAAGCTTAAAGGCAATAATACTCTCAAGGACAGACTATGAAACACATGGGGCGGGGGGGGGATGTTGCAAGATATTACCAAAAAAATTTAAAAAGGCAAATTAGAGAAAAGGCAAAGGATGCCCAAGATCAGGCTGTGGCTTTGCAGGTACATTTGTGAGGGGTTTGCCTGTAACCAGGCTTTCTCCCAAACCCTTGCTGACCATATTTACACAGATAACTGTTCAATTTTGCTTCTACATGAACAAAAGAAAGATTGTCAATGAAGTAAATCATGACATCAAATGAATTTAATGTGTTTTCTCCCAAAGATTAATTCCTATAAAAATATTTTTTCCTAATTAATCACTTAGCCACTTCATTAAGTAATGTCATTTATGAAAAATGAGACAAAAATAGAATCTTCCCTGCTTTTCTGGATAATTAATTTTTATTGTGATCGCACTGTCGGCAACCTATTCGCTTAATGGGGTGTGGGGTTGTATGTGCGTAACGTATATCAAAGTACATAGGCCATTAAAGGAAGATTTTTCCAACAATATGCTCACAAATATAGCTATTAAATTGAAGATAAGATGGCAACAAGGATCACTTTTTAAATGATAAAACAGTTCAGAAACAATAGATTAATCAAGGATACGCTATAAGATTATTAACTGGAACTGGATAAGTTGATTATCTTAGCCCAGTTGACCGTCTTTCACTCTGAATCTGTGTAGTTTTAAAGCGCCAAACAGTTGGACTCACAATAGACTGATTACAATCCTGAGGTCATCCTCACTGGTTTTGTGCCTAAGTTGTAGCTGATGGAGAATTTTTTACTTATCCATCTATAAAGGCAGTCAAGGAAATCATGAACACCCTCATTTCAGCTGTAAAGCAGGTTTCAGCATAACAGAATGACAAAGTTGGAAGGGACCTTGGAGGTCGTCTAGTCCAACCCTCCTGCTCAGCTCAGGCAGGAAACCTATACCATTTCAGACAAAGGACTGCCCAATATCCTGTTTAAAATCTCCAGTGATGGAACACCCACAACTTCAAGAGGCAAGTTGTTTCACTGATTGTTCTGTTAGGAAATTAGTTCTAGATTGCTTCTTTCCTTGATTAGTTTCCATCCATTGCTTCTTGTGCTACCTTGAGGTGCTTTGGAGAATAGGTTGACCCCCTCTTTCTTGTGGCAGCCCCTCAAATATTGGAACAATGTTATCATGTCACCCCTAGTCATTCTTTTCATTAAACTAGACATACCCAAATTCCTGCAACCTTTCTTCATATATTTTAGCCTCCAGTCCTCTGATCATTTTGTTGCTCTTCTCCACACTCTTCAAGAGTCTCAACATCTTTTTTATAACATGGTGACCAAAACTGGATGCAGTATAATGCCATTATAAAGTGGCATTATAATGCCATTATAAAGTGGCGTTAATGTTTTGTGTGAGCTTTGGGTGAATCTCTGTTAATGCAGCCTAGGATTGCATTGGCTTTTTTTATTGTTGTTGTTTCTTTGCTTTACCACCTGAAGGCCACGCAACATGGACTTTGTAGTACTGACATCATGGACTTTGTAGTATTGTTGTACTTGCTAACTAACATAGTTATTTTGCGTTTTAATCTGACATATTTTTCTCCCTTTTAAATGATGCTAATGGTTTACCAACCCATTAGAGGCTGGAATGTAGAATGGATTGGCTGATAATGCTAACATTCCTAGACTTAAAGATAAAATCTATCTTTGCATATAACATGGGTCTCGGGGTTCCCTCTTTGATTGAGAGGAATCCTTTTCAATCAGAATGTCCACATTATTATTTATTTATTTATTTATTTATTTAATTTATATACCGCCCTTCTCTCAAGAGACTCAGGGCGGTTAACAGGGCAATACGTAAAAGACAGATACAAAAGTTAAAATTATTAAAACATGATTAAACAATGCCCATAGTTCAAATTTAAAATTAAAGTCATAATAACAAACCCACCCCATCCCATCAGGCCAGGCCTGCTTCCTTAAAGAGATGGGTTTTAAGGTCGCGCCGGAAGGAGCGGAGGTCGGGCGCCATCCGGAGCTCTACCGGAAGATGGTTCCATAAGTCCGGTGCACCCACAGAGAACGCTCTCCCCCTGGGGGCCACCAGTCGGCATTCTTTGACCGGCGGCACCCTGAGGAGGCCCTCTCTGTGGGAGCGTACTGGGCGGAGGGAAGTTGACGCCGGCTGCAGGTGCTCCCCAAGGTATTCTGGACCCATGCCATGGAGGGCTTTGTAGGTCATTACCAACACCTTGAACCTCACCCGGAAGACAACTGGCAACCAATGCAGCTCGCGGAGCAAAGGTGTAACACGGGAGTATCGGGAGACCCCCGACACAACTCTCGCGGCTGCATTCTGTGCCAGCTGGAGCCTCCGAGTGGTCTTCAAGGGTAGCCCCATGTAGAGAGCGTTGCAGTAATCAAGACGAGAGGTCACGAGCGCATGAGTGACCGTGCGCAAGGCATCCCGGTCTAGATAGGGCCGCAACTGGCGCACCAGGCGAACCTGGGCGAACGCCCCCCTAGTTACAGCTACAATATGATCTTCTAAAGAGAGCTGTGAATCTAGGAGGACTCCCAAGTTGCGAGCCCTATCTACAGGAGGTAATGACTCACCCCCCATAATGAGGGGTGGGATATCCTGAATATCCCGGGATGCCGGTACGCACAGCCACTCCGTCTTGTCGGGGTTGAGACGAAGCCTGTTCCTCCCCATCCAGACCCGGACCGCCTCCAGGCACCGGGACATCACGTCGAGGGCATCACTGGGGTGGTTTGGGGTCGAAATGAAAAGTTGGGTATCATCAGCATACTGATGATACCCAACTCCAAAACCACGAATGATCTCACCCAGCGGTTTCATGTAGATGTTGAACAGAAGGGGCGAGAGGACCGACCCCTGAGGGACTCCACAAGCGAGAGGCCTCGCGGTCGACCTCTGCCCCCCTGTCAACACCGACTGCGAACGTCCCAGGAGATAGGAGGAGAACCACTGAAGAACCGTGCCTCCCACTCCCAATCCCCTGAGACGCCGCAGCAAGATACCATGGTCGATGGTATCGAAAGCCGCTGAGAGGTCCAATAGGACTAGAACAGAGGAGTATCCTCTGTCCCGAGCCCTCCAGAGATCATTCACCAGCGCGACCAATGCCGTCTCCGTGCTGTACCCAGGCCTGAAGCCCGATTGGTACGGGTCTAGATAATCCGCTTCATCCAGGACCAGAGGGAGCTGATGCGCCACCACACTCTCAACAACCTTCGCAAGGAAGCGAAGGTTGGAGACCGGACGAAAGTTATTCAAAACAGCCGGATCCAAGGTAGGCTTCTTGAGGAGAGGTCTCACCACCGCCTCCTTCAAGGCGGCGGGAAAACTGCCCTCACTCAAAGAAGCAGCTATAACCACCTGGAACCAGCTTCGTGTCCCCTCCCTGGCTGCATAAACCAGCCAGGAAGGGCACGGGTCCAATAAACATGTGGTGGAGCTCAGCCTCCCCATGATCCTGTCCACTTCCTCCGGAGTCACAGGATCGAACTCCTCCCAGATGACATCGACAAGATCACTCGTGTCCTGATCGTCCGATACTGCCCAGTCGGAGTCCAAACCGGTCCGAATCCGAGCGATTTTGTCCGACAGATGTTGACTAAATTCCTCGGCACGCCCCTGCAAGGGATCCTCACTGACCTCCTGGTTGAGGAGGGAGCGGGTCACCCTAAACAGGGCGGCCGGGCGATTATCTGCGGACGCGATGAGGGCAGCGAAATAGTTAGATCTCGCTACCCTCATCGCAGCGAGATAAGACCTAATATGGGTTCTTAGTCGCAATCGGTCGGATTCAGATCGGGTGGACCTCCAGACGCTCTCTAGGCCCCGTCTCCGACGCTTCATCTCCCGGAGCTCCGCGGAAAACCATGGAGCCCATTGGGATCTGCGCCGGGTCAGGGGCCGCAAGGGTACAACTCGGTCAAGTGCCTCCGTGGCCGTCCTTTCCCAGGCCTCCACTAAGGCATCCGCCGAGCTGTGAGCTAGGGAGGCAGGTGGGGCCCCCAGCGCTGCCTGAAACCTCTCAGGGTCCATTAAGCGCCTGGGGCGGAACCATCTAGTTGGCTCAACAACCCCACGGTGGGGGGTGGCAAA